>NC_034417.1:11925658-12280594 GCF_002078875.1 Numida meleagris | reverse complement strand
TCCCACGTGGCTTCACCACCCCCTCTCCCGCAAAGACCCCTGGGGAGTGCACCTCCTCCCCTCCCCCTCAGAGGGCCACACCAAAAAAGGCAGTTTACAGTAACCGGGGAATTAACCCTTTAACTGCCCGTACCTTACATGATGTAATGATGTGGAATACCGACAACAAAAAAAAATCACAAAACCATAACAGGGATGTAAACCATCCCCATGCCCACTTGCTGCTCTGCACTCTTACTCTGATGTATGAGCATTTGAAAAACTCAGAATGTTTTTGCTGGTCAGTAGCAGCTCAAAGTGTCATAGAAACACAGAATCACAGGATCATAGAATGGCTTAGATTGGAAGGGACCTTAAAGATCATCTAGTTTCAAAACCCCTGTCATGGACAGAGCTGCCAACCACTAGATCAGGCTGCCCAGGGCCCCATCCAGGGATGGGGCATCCACAACTTCCCTGGGCAGCCTGTTCCAGAGCTTCACCACCTTTATCACCAAAAACTTTTTCCTTACATCTGATCTAAATCTCCCCTCTTTTAGTCTGAAACCATTTCCCACTGTCCTTTCACAACAGACCCCGCTAAAGAGTCTGACCGTCTCTGTCTTACAGCCCCTTTAGGTACTGAGAGGCTGCCCTCAGAAGCCTGTCTAGGTCTCTCTGGATGGCGTCCTTTCCCTCGGGTGTGCCAACCACACCACACAGCTTGGTGTCATCCACAAACTTGCTGAGTGCGCGCTCAATCCTATTGTTGATGTCACTGATGAAGAGTGCTGGTCTCAGTAATGATCTTCAAGGGACTTCACCCATCACTGATATTCACCCAGACATTGAGCCGTTGACCACTACTGTCTGGGTATGATCTCGCAACCAGTTCCTCATCCACTGAATGGTCCATCCATTATCCAAGACCTTGGTCCCATCGCAAACCCACCAGCAGAGGAGCCCCCAGAACAAAGCCCCATCAACACATCCCATGCTGTAAGGGTGATCCCTGTCCTATGATATTTATGCCATGCTATGAGGGGTTGTCTGGGCACAGCACGTTCCAGATGATCACGGATGAGGAGAAACTGGCTGCATCTGATCTGCTGACCTGTGATGGGGCTTTGGCCCCTTTTAACCCCAAAACCCAGCGGGTTCTCACAAATAACAAGCAGGGCAGGGCAGATGGACGCCCTATCATACCCTCCAATAGCACTATGGGCTGTTCACCCAGGTGCAGGAGGAACAAACATATTGCCTACCATGGCAAATAGCAGACAACTAAACACAGGCACTTTTCATGCCCTGATGAGTAGGGCTCATCCTCCCCAGAGAAAAATCTCCCAGAAATCGACACATAACATCGAAAGACAAATGAGAATGAAAAGGCCTCTCAAATTTAATAGCCTCCATGAATTACACTGCCTTTTGTCTACATGAGCTGTCACTCTTTCCATTAAAGAGTCACAGTAATCAGTAATCCATTTTTAAGATTTATAGACGTGGAGATTTATAGACTTACTGTCTACTGTCCATGTATCTCCGTGGACTCCCGAAGGATGAAATTCTATCCTAAACCCCCACTCTGCATCCAGAAAAATAAAATGGTGCTGGGGTGGCAGGCCTCTGAACTGGAGGCCAACAAAAGCAATAATGCTGATAAGGGCAGCAGGAATGATAATATGGAGGTTGGGGGAAGAATAAGAAAGAAAGGATAAAAGATGAGCAGGAGAAAATTAGAGAAGTAGAATCCAGGTTTCCATTTATTTTACATAGATTCTCACTGTGTAAGTTCCAATAGTCCTTGAAAGAAAGGAAATAATTAGGTTATTTTACCTATTTGGTCATTTTTATCTTGAAACAAAAACCCTGTACCCTTGAAGTGAACATATTCAGATCCAATTTTCACATACAAGAAGGCCATTTCAGTCCGCTCACAATAAAGAATGTACTCAGGTGGGAGTATGCTGACATTACAAAGTCTCTTCAAACAGCCAAAGGAATTTTAGTATAAATGAGCCTCCATCCACCTGCTTTGCATATTTTTATCTGCTTCTGGTGCAGCTGAACAGTTTGCTCTGATAGTAATTGAATATCCATATGTGGATTAATACCTCCAGCACAGAAGAATTTGAGTATGTTCGTGCTGCTTGAAACTAGTCTGCATGCGCAACCTGATTCTGGGTAAAATTGCAAATACTTACGTGACTTAGAAATCAGAGTACTATTCAAAAGCTTCTAACTCATTCTGAATTTGGTTTTGGGAAGTCTGTGTGAGAAACAGATTTACTCATCCTCTAGATATCACACTGACAGCAGGTAATGTTTGAGACAACTCTCAAAAAGAGGTATTGTAAGAAACTCCTTCGGTAACCTCTAAAACCTCTGCTCCTGCTACGTATTGCTTAGTATTTTTGTACCTGCTTGTCTATAAGGAGAAGTAGGACAAAGCCTTTTCTGAGTCTTGTTCCTGTGCTGAAGAAAGCTGCTATATTTGGTGAGCAATGGAAGAAAATGCTTTGGTACAAATGAGTATGGGGTAGCACAATGGAAATCTGCAGGCAACATTGTCCATGTGTATCAAATATAAGGCTCTCTTCCGAAATGCAAATTTTCTTAAGGAACAGAGAACTATAGGGACTGACTGCGTAATGCATTCTAATTAGCCATTACCACAGGCTCACATCGTACTGGAAACTGTGTCTGCGCTGATCCTTCACAACAGGCGCATGTGACGGCTGTCAAAATAATTATCGGCACAAACTTGTATTTTCCAGTTTGAGACAGAGAGAAACTTCAGTGGTGGATTAATTTTTCTGTGCTCTTGGGAAAAGCAGAAGAGCACTGGGACTCATTTTAAACTGATTCTACTCAGGCTGCTCAGTAGATAGGGTTATGACCTGTGAATTCGAGAGCTGCCTTCCTGTGCTCTCATGTATTACGCAGGAAGGAAACCATGAATCCAAATCTGTTAGAGTCTCCTCCTTGAACAATTTCCTAAATAAGTGCCCTTTCAATAAGGGTTCATTGCCTTTGATAATCCTTTGGCTGAATGTCATTAATGCGTTTGTATTTTTCTTCCCCAAACATTGCTCTCCTGCTAAGCAATTTCCATAGTCTTAGAATCTTAGAATCATAGAATCATTAAGGTTGGAAAAGACCTCTAAGATCCAGCTGCCCACCTACCACCAATACTGCCCACTAGACCATGTCCCTCAGTGCCACATGTACTCTTTCCTTAAACACCTCCAGGGATGGTGACTCCACCACCTCCCCGGGCAGCCTGTGCCAGTGCATCACCGCTCTGAGAATAAATTCTTCCTAATATCCAACTGTTACTGCATTTTGACCACCCAAGGGGTGTTTGTGTTGTTCTGTGGCCTAAGGACTAATAGGAAAACAGTGTAGGATTTGCAGACAGGTCCAGTACCCCTGCTGTGTCAGAAGGAGGGCTGTCTGTGGTGCAGAGTGGCTCTGCAGTGGAATTGCCAGGTCACGGCCTGAAGCAAAGGCTGAGCAACAGGTGTGGTGAACCCAGGGAGCTCAGATGTAAGCAATGCACCTGAGTGATTGATAGGGGTGGAGCCCAGATCCACCCCTCCTTTCTTATTTAAGGGTAGGAAGCTGAGGGGGCTGTATCTTTCTGAGATTGTACTCTTTCTTGAGCTGTTGCTGGTTGTTGGAAGGGGTGAGTCAATTCTTTTTCCTTTTGTTCTCCTGTTCCATAGTGCCTGCATCCTAGGAAAAGGCTCTGTCCTTGCTGTTGTTTGCCCCACAGGCTCCCACTCAGCTCCACAGCAGATGAGGCTGGATCTTGGCAAATGCTCTCTTTCCTTTCCCAGTTATCATAGAATCATTAGAATTACAAGGGACCCTGAAATGTCATCTAGTTCTCTTGCTTTGGATGCTCTAGGTATATGGGCAGGCCCAGTCGTGTTGGAGGCCTGCCTGAGAGCAGTGACCAGGTATTAAACAGATCCACAATCAAAGCAAACTGCAGAAAATGACATTTCACAGCCTCCTGGCAGCAGTCACCATTCTGACAGGGACCAAAGTGGTATCAGACAGCAACAGAACCCTGAACTCATCTCTTACACACACACATCCCCCTGCTTTAGGTAGTGATCCGGAAATCAGAGGAAGGAATTGACAGTTTAATATTTGAACAATTTGTTTCACGTTTAGACCATCATGTTAATGATCTGTGTGTCACAACAATAATCAAGTGGGGAGGAAACTCACTTGCAATTAGCCATGCCTCCTGTCACAGCCCACGCAGCACTAATGGTGCTATGTGAGTTAATTTTAGCCAAATGCTTGCTTTAAAATGTAGTTTACATCTGGTTCCCATCCCCTCCCCTGCGAAGAACCCACAAATGCTTGCGTTCTCCAGGCTCTGCCTATAGGTCTCCCTCCTCGTGGCTCACAGGGGATGAACAGGGTTAGGCCCAGCTGCAGAGCTTGTCCCTTTTCTGCTCTGCTGGCATTGCGCTCGCAGCTCCATGTTCCCCATCCTTGATGCCCAGAAGGATGCTGTCCTCTACCACATTTAAGCTTCTTGCACTCAAATACCTTCCTCTTGCCTCTTTATTCTCCTCCTTTAATAATCTGCCTTGTACTGGTATTAATCCCACCGAGAGGCCTGTTGTGCTGAAGACCGTGAGCACAAAGCCAAGGCCATTGTCCTAAAGAGCTTAAAACCTCAGTCTATGTTTGGTGCAAATTATGCAAAACAAAGCATTCACAGCATTGTTCAACAAGCTGGGGAATTTCTTGAGAAATCTGTATTACATTGAAAAATGGAGCCAGGCTCTTAAATAAAAGCAGAAATGATAACCTTGCTGCCAACAGCAGCTTTTACCAAGAGCAACCTGGATCATTTGACAATAGTGTAGAGCGTTTGACTGATTGCCTTGCTGTGTACCAAAGCCCAGCTCTGCTGTAGTGGAGACCCAAGGAGCAAAATCTGCAGTGATGTGCTGCTGTGCTCTTGAACGTCTTTATTAATGGCGTACAGCAGAGCCCCTGGTGCTTACCTCCGGATTTATGGCTCACTTCCACGGCCTTTCCCACTACTCTTAATATATTATAACAACACTGTCCATACATGAGCTTTTCCTGTTAGGGAGACAGCAGCACATTGGTAGAACTGCAGCAGATGAAGTCCCAGAAGAAGGCATGGGTGGCAGGCACAGTTGATCCACAATCAGTTTTTCCAGCTGTATCCAGAATGAAGAAGTCATGCACATTTTAATATGGTCTGATAACAAACATTTCATGAATCTACACTATTTAATAGCAAGTGAACTTTTCCAGTATGTTTTTTAGCCATTCTGACGGAATTTCTTTATTAGTAAGCTTTTATTAAATTTGACAAGGTGATAAAAAAAGGCTATAGAAAAGTATTATGTTTTATTATAGTCTGTAGTACTCTTCCATCAAGGTTAATATGGACTCACCACTCCTAATAATTAAATGGCAATACTTGCGCTGCGAATAGCCAAGCCTCACAGTCCTGCCCTTTCAAGAACAATCCTTCATTTTATATTTATACTCCACTTTTCTTCTACGGTTTTCCTTACACTTGCAGAAATTTTGCAGTCTCGTTTTTCCTCCCCAAGTACTACTGGATACATTACAGTAAAATACAAAATAAAATCGACTGATCAGGACAATTCTAAAGCTGTCAACATATTTTGTTCCCTAACTATACATCCAAATCATCTCCAAGGTATTGTATTCGTCTCTTGGAGTTGATAAGCCATTTAATGTATTATTCTGGTGACAGAAAAGATGGCATTTGCTACAAGCGTTTTTATGATTCGGTAGTTTTCATAGAGACTAGAAAACTAAGCAGCAGATTTACACTATAACAAAATAAAAGCTGAGATCTCATCTGCCTGATGAATGACTAAAGCAGCTTTCATCTACAGATTTTCAGCTGGTTTGCCTGAAGGTGGAGAACTTATTGTTCAGGACATTATAGCGGTACCTTGAGGCTATAATCCAATGGCATGTGTTGAAGACTGCACGCATGCAGGGGGTAGAAATACAGCTAACTCTGGGGCAGTTTCCATCTAAGCCAGACGTGTTAAGTGCAATAAATTTGTAAGAAAAGGGAGGCACAAGAAAAAGAGAAGTTCTGTATGCTTGAACACGGACTGATGCACCAGAAGAGCTGCTCTGCTCTGCCAGTTGGCTGCTCGCTAAGGGTGCCACAGCAGAGGGCTTTTTCATTTTCAGAAGGAAGTAAATGCAAGGACAAAGGCAGTTTAGAAGGGCCATTACATACAAAAGATCTGGCATCAACAGGCAGGCAGATAGAGTATTGCTGGCTGCCTTACTCCTTAGCAGACAGATATTACATAATGCCCTTCTCTGCCAAGCGGTGACTCAGTGGTTGAAATGAGAGGAGAGCTCTGGCCTCTTGACTTCCCTTCTCCCCATCTGACCGGGGATTGCTCCAGCTATCTTCCAGCAAAGGTCAGCTCCAGAGGCCAATTTCAGTAGCAATTGCTTAAAGCACATTTGACGTGGGAGGGCAAGCAAGTCAGGCTTCACCCATGCTTTTGAAAAGGAGGGAAGCGTTTATGGTACCTTCCACCAAGGGTTAACCAGGCTGCTTGGAGCCCACAAATGTTAGCTCCTCAAACAGCTGTGAGGATGTGAAGCACCATCAGATCTGAGCCTGTGGAGTACATAAAAGTCCTCTGAGGCCAGTGGAAATCCTGGACAATCCCAGTGACTGCATTTCTATGCATGGACATTTTGGTGCTTTCCATGAGACTTTTAAGCCATATGCAATGCCAGCTTCCAAAGATTTGCCCTATGTTTGAACTTTACTCGCAGCCTCCCATTTGCTTAGCTGCAAACGTGATTTTAATAAATCCATTTCAACCTCTTAGTAAATTTGTTTCTGAAGCCTTGCTCTTTCAGAGTGTGTAATTAAACTAAAAGAACCTGGAAAAGCCCCTTACAGTAAATAATTTACAAGTTCCTCCCTGGGGATGTTTTTTAATTGTAACTTCACTGGTCAGATCTTACTGAATACTCTGAGATAGCATTCCCTGCTGAGCTCCTGAAATATAATTAACTTATTCCTTTGCTCATGGTATTTTTCCTTAAACTATCCGTATCTTATTCAGGGCAGGCAGATTTGTTTATAAACGAAGTAGAGCCTGATAGACACTTTGTCATGAGAATAGCAATAATGACATTCGCTGCAACAGACAGGGGCACATCCATTTGGGGAAAGATGATACTGTTTGGAAGCAATTTTTATACATCCTACCCTGACAATCCAGCCCTGATACAAGAGAGCAACCAGGCAGCCCAGGCTCCTCTCCTCCTTGGCAGCCTGCCTTGCTCCCCAAGTGCCATTTTATGCATAGCAAACGTAAATAATTCTGACGCACCTACCAACCCCCTAACCTTTGTGCTTCAGAAACACTGTTATATACCATCAAACTGACAGTGATTTCATGTTATGTGGCAAAAAGAAAAACCCAGAGCGACAGCAGCAAGCTTCAGGTGCCAAATGAAAGCTGTCACATTTATTTAGCTCTATGATTCTCAGGACAATATACATAAATATTGTTTTACTGTCCCCACCAGCCAAATGTTAAGGGCTATCTGCATCAGCTGGGGTCCTGTGGCCAATGAGCCCGTGATGATCTCCTTCTGATCCAGTACAGGCTGGCAAGAAACACCGTGCCAGCATCTCTTGCTCCCAATGACACAGTGCATTAAATAGCTCCCTATTTATTTCTCATTGCATTCTAATCAAACACAGTAAGAAAAAATAAAATATTCAGCTTCAGAACCAAACATCATGGCTTTGGAATCACAGAACCATAGAACTGTTTGAGTAAGAAGGGACCCTTCAAGGCCATCTGGTCCAACTGCCCTGCTCTGAACAGGGACACCTACAGCTGATCAGGTGCTCAGAGCCCTGTCCAGCCTGACCTGGAGTGTCTGCAGGGATGGGGCACCCACCACCTCTCTGGGCAACCTGTGCCAGTGCCTCACCGCCCTGATTGTAAAAACTTCTTTCTTATATCCAGTCTAAATCTCCCCTCTTTTAGTTTGAAACCATTTCCCCTTGATTCAAGCTTCTCCTCAGCTTGAATGTAACAGCAAGAGGTCATTCACATCTGGTTATGTTCTATTATGCTGACATGGTCTCCAGATTTGTGCCAGAAGTGGTACAGCATTCATGCAGACATGCTTAGTGTCATACTAACCAGAACCACGGAACCATGTCTCAGGATCCCTGCTAAGACTCCAGGGTTAGATCCTGAGGGAGGACACCACTAGAAGTACACTGATTTTGGTGGGCTAAAAGGATGTAGCTGCTTGAATAGGGCTGGATTTAATACATGCATTTAAAACATTTATCAGAATCGAGATAAAGGTTTCTGCTCTGAAAAACGCTGGCATCAGCACAGCTTTGTTGATGTCCAAGGCAGGTAGTGCCATATGGCACAGGTCTCATCCTAATGTGATCAGTGAACTCTAACAGCCCTGCAGACAGACCTGCTATGCACGAAGCCTGCCCCATCTTCTCTCTGTTGCTCTCCATATGCCAACAGAAGTTCAGAAATGAAGAAAGGATTAAAGCATTGCCAGGACAGAAACTGAAAAAAAACCACAACAAAACCAGTCCAATTCTCTCATCACATTTATTCCCCAAAGGTCTTGAACTGTAAAAGTCTGCCTGCCTCCTGGAAGGCAGTGCAGCTGACAGCACTGCAGAGCTGAGAGAAGCTGGAGACTGCTCTGCTGCATGCACCAACCCTGTCATCCCAACCCTGTGTGACGCACGAACACCTCTCACTCAGCATAGTTTTCAGCACACAAAGTGAGAAAACACTTCTTTCGTTTGGTGGGACGAGCTCGTTTGATACAGAAGTGACAGACAGCCAAGTCCGACCACCATCGTTTTACTAAACAGCCCATAGTGCAAATTGCTGCCAGCTCCATGTTCGGGTTGCAGCTTTTCTGTGGGAGGCCCAGCAGGTTGATATTAAAGGTGAGCCAGGCCCTTTCACCCCATCATCACCCTTAAAGTACTGCACTCATTGTGCTTTTTGTCTGCACGGGGGCAAGTTATAACCTCCCACCCAAACCCTTACTCAGTCCATAAAAACTGTTCTCTGCAATACTTAGCGTCTCATCCTTTAACACGTACTGACACTTACCACGATGTTCTGGGATATTCTGAATGGCTTGTACAAAATTACACAGGTTGGAGTAATGCTGAATATTATTTTAAAAACATAACTGAGAACGCACTGATTGCATCTGAGACAACATGACATTCTTACACTGAGATAAAAGAATGAAACATATGATGTGAAAGTCTTAAACACAAAACTTTTGTTATTAGCAGATATTCCTTTTATTGCGAGACCACTTCAAAGAGCCAAGCAAACCACCAGCATTATTTGTATACCGTAAAATCATCTAAGGCTTTTTTTGAATCACCTTTTTTGGCCCAGCTTACCACAGGTCTTCTCTGGACCAGTAGGCAGTTCACTTGGAAACTGGAATAATAAAACTGTGCCGTATCACACAGGTTGTTCTCCACAAGAATGATAAGAAGAAATGATTTTTACTTAAAAAAGAGTCACATATTTCTATTGGTTCTAGAATAACAATTCACTCTAGATATTTGCTAATCAGAAGCAAACCAATGCAATTTGCATTACTATTACTACATTTACATTATTGGTTGTTTTTTTGTTGTTGTTGTTGTTGCTCGAATACAAATAATGTATTTTATTCTCCCAGCATCATATGTGACCATTAACAAAGTTATGACTGATGGACATGAAATCTTTGGTTGGTCGCTCTGAAGGCAGGATGGTATCAAGGCACTTCTAGCAGTCTTCATAAAGGATTTCATCTACTTGGACATCATTTTCTGTCACAGGTACAGATTCACAGATCTGTTCCCTAAATGCCAAGGCAATTGTGTAAGGCTTTCCACTGGGATGTTTCATACATCTTCCAAGATAGGTATCATAATATCCTTTCCCTCTTCCCAATCTGTTGCCTTTTTTGTCAAACCCAAGGCCTGGCATGAAGATAAGGTCAAGACCCCCTGTAGAAAAATAAAATACACGTTAGTGGATGCACTGTGGATTTCCTGATGGCTGGGCTACATCCAGATAACCTTATGCACAGCAAAAATGCTAGCTTTGTGTTTTGCAAAATGCTTCCCTTTCTTTGATCAGATGAAAAATACTTTGAATGCTAAGCCTGTGAATTTACATTTTCATCTTATCAATTGGATACTAGCTCAGCTGTAAAATAATCAGACCTTGAAAAGCTAGAAAGAAAAAAATCTACCTTATAACAAATTTATTTTATCACTTTAACCTCACACTTGCAAATACAAATGATTATGACTATAAATCTAGACAGAGACTGAACTCAGAGAAATTCAATTCAGGAAGAATCAGAAAATCAAATGATCTTCAACATCTGCCACAAAAATGGAAAAAAAAAAGAGAAGGAAAGAAGAAAGACACGTAAGTGAGAGAGAGCACCTTCTGGACACAGCTGTTAAGATGTCACGAACCTTTGAACACTCAACCTCCCAAAACCAAAGAGGCTTGAAGACAATATATTCTCCAAGTGCTTCTTTGCCAAGTAGGTAAAGGGAATGGGTTGACGTGCTGAGCACCCACCAGGCACAGGGGCAGCCACTGTGAGGCTTCCCATCCCTTGTGCAAAGCTTGTTCTTTTGGTGTTAGAAGTCTTGCAAGGACATTCTCTAAACAAATGCATTTGGCTGGCTTGGTACTGACTGCTGAACCCAGAACACATCACTTACTAGTTTCACAGTGCAAATAAAGCCTTGCATTACTTGCTGCCGTAGCAGATGGATACTTGAGGAAAGAAGGGCAGGAATGGAAGGGGAAAGCTAGCATGGACTAAAACACAGCTAATATGAATCTGGAAAGAAAGCATTTACTGCATCTCAGTCCTCTGCTTTTTCCTTATAGGAACAGTAATGCCTTAAGAAGCATTTTCCTGATTACCTTCTGCTTCGTTACCAGAGCTAGGATGCATTAGGTATTTTTCTGCTTTTCCTACATCCAAACCAAGTTTCTATTGCCATTTTGGACTGCACAGCTCTCACCACATCTAGCTGAGGAACAGGACTCAGTGTTCAAGGAGATGAATGGGAGCATGTACAGAAAGAATCAGAGGTAAGCAGAGCTTTTCAGTTTCCAGGGAACCCCATGTGAGACCAAGTATCAACTCTGAACTCAGCTTGGAAGAGTATACTAAAAGGGCACAGAAGACCAACTCATTTGCACATGCTTCTCAGGCTCCTGTAGATTTTCTTCCATTGCTCATCATTCAGAGAGGAGTCACTGATGTGAACACCTATCACCTATCCATCATGATCTGACCAAATTAGAACACGGATATAAAATATGCAAGGCAATGCAGTAAGAGATCCTTAGAGAAGGTGAATCTTGTAAAGCTGGCATGATACAGTGAGCAAGTATGTTTTTTTTAAAGAAAGGTCAAGGAAATACAAGGAGGCAATTAGCCAAAGGAGAGGCTACATAGTAATACTGGTTGATGTCAAAGGGGGCCCAAGTGATTCACCACACTGCAGTCAACTTTTGTTTCATAAGAAAGACAAATTGTGAAAAGCAAACAAAGAAGAGGCAACAGAGAGGAAATACAGTCTCCCCTGAAGATGGATGCCATTTTTATGGTATTACCATGTACACCATGTTGGACATACCATGACAAATCTCAGTTTGTAAGTAAAAACAGACATTTGCCAATTGTCAGGTCTATGGACTGTAGGATCCAACTGGTCTTCTCCCAGTTAGCATGATCAGTAATGGAGATTACACAGGTCAAGCCCTCCTGCAAGTAGTCCTATGCTTATTCCTTGTTCTATCCATGACTTGCCTCACACTGTCTCTCTAGAGGCATTCAGATGGCCCAGGAACAAGCATATACCAAGCACCAACCATACTTAGGAAGAAACACATTCTGGCATACAATTGTTTCGAGCTTTTTTCATTCCATGTGACTCTCATGGCAAAAAGAAGAACACATTTGCAGTTGCTGCTGCTAGTAGGTAGGATTGTACACAAGGGGCAAATCTGCTGGGTAAAAAGGTGCAATTTCTCTTTACATCTATATTACAGACAGGAGAAAAGCAAGCCAGGGGAAGCACTAAGGGAAGAAGGGATTGGCAAGAACAGTGCAGGGAAGAAATATATTTTCTGTGTCATTTAACAGGGCACACTTGAGTGAATGTGGATGTATTAAAGCACTGTGTTTTCTTCTGGGTTCTCTGGAGAAATTGAGCCTGTTTTAATGAGTCAGCTTCCTCTATAATCACGGAATTTTTATGCCAAATAACTCAAACAGGCTTGTGCAAATCTCAATATGAAAAACAATGTTGTAAATACAGTAACAGTTACCCTTATATTTTTTTTCCATTGGAGTGTTGTGATACTGAATGCCTTTACTCTGACTCACAACACACTGATTGATATCCACACAACTGACACCGCACAACATGTAGGGAAAATACCAAGCAAGACTTTCAGTAGAAAAATGACGCAGCTACCCTGCATGGAGCCTGATGGCA
The DNA here is from genome assembly GCF_002078875.1 of Numida meleagris. Classification (NCBI taxonomy): domain Eukaryota; kingdom Metazoa; phylum Chordata; class Aves; order Galliformes; family Numididae; genus Numida; species Numida meleagris. Next base: position 12,267,978 of record NC_034417.1, on the reverse strand, counting down.
GTTCAAGAAGAATTTGCCCCAAAATCCAACTCTGGGAGCAAGAATGAATGGCAGAAAGCTGCGTGGAGAAAACACTTCCCCTCCGCATAACCTAGGGAGCAACAAAACCTCTTGTGGTGCCTGCGGCAGTGTGGGGGAAGAGCCATCACAGGATGAGAGGTGACACACAGATGAGACCAAGATAGCAGACATGTAAGATTACTATCAGTGGCAAGCAGACATCAACAGGATGGCAAGGGAGGGTAAGGACATCTTACTCCTTAAGGCACACACTCTCCCCACACTGACCAGCCCTTCCAGCCCTGCAGGATCATGAGTTACCACTCAGGATACCCCGCAGGTTTGCTCCTTTCCCACACCCTACTTCTCTCATTTTCACATACCACTCTATGGAATGGCATCATTGTCGCTAAGAAGAGAGGGTAGGTTCTTGGGCATCAAATGCCCCACCTGGTTTTATAGTCACTGTAAATGAGGCCTCATGATCTTCACCCACTTCTGTCCCCCTCCTTGTAATGTTTCTCTCTGCCACGTGCCTTCAGTCCTTAACTAAAGGCTTGTGGATCCCTGTGACAATACACCAGGAGCCCAGGAGAGAAAACCAACACTCACAGTACGCTTACTGTCAAGAGGTCTTTCGCTGCAGGTAATCTGCACTCCTCCTGCAATACTTACAGGATGTCTGCAGAATGCTAAGGGCTGAAAACAGTCTCAGGCAGCTGAGTCTGCACTAGCCCAGGTCTTCTATGAAGAGAATACTAATGCTTCTTATAAACTTTAATTAAGCTACAGGGTATCCAAGTAAGGTTGGCAATTACAATGACAGTCACCTAATACTCGCTGTATCTGTGACACGAGTTCTTGTGGCCACAGCTCTTTCTACTGCGTAGCACTGTGTGTGAAATAATACACACTGACATCAATGTGGGCATGCAGCCATGCTGACATGGCCACACAGCTTTCATTTATACAGCTAAATAAAGCAGGCCAGAAAGCAAATCCATTTACAGGATCACAGCTCGTCCGTACTGTTTAAGTACCAGCACACTGCCTGGCACTATAAGAGACCAAAAAAGATGAGACAGGCCAAGTTCTCTGTAGTGGGGACAGGGCTGCTCTGTGCCACTTGGTCCTGCTTTATTTAGCAGCGTACAGTCACAGCTTCAGAACCTACCACGTGGGTGTACATGCACACTTTGTGCACACATCTATGTAGACATGTCTTATGTCACAGAGAAGTGAAATGACTGGTCCAAGGACTCAGGAAATGTGTGGCAAAAGTACATGCAAAAGGCAGGTGCGCATGCTGCGTGTCCTCCACTTAACCAGCAGACCAAAACATGAGTATCCTCTCTCTGCTGTTTTAAATAGGAATACAAAGTTTCATTTCCTCTAGGCAGCTGGTGAATTTCCTCCCTTCAGCAATGCATTTCTCATTACCCTTTACGATGATATCAGGTTTGATTTGTTCCCCAGGGAAGGATTTTCTCCCTGCACCTCATTACTTCTCTTTACTCTGACATTCCTATTTGAAATGCCAAGTGGCATTTTCTGAAGCATTCTTGACAATGGTTAATTACAGAAGGGTCCACGGGAGTGCACAGGTATGGGTCACGGAAGGGCTGCTGGGGCCCTGCCCCAGGCGGGGCCGCCAGCACAGCCTCCTGGATCCAAGCAGGCCTCGCCTGCCTGCTGCCAGCCCACAGTGTGGGTCATGCACATCCCCTTCACAGCCAGACAGTCCTAACAGGAGACAAAACAGCAGTACTGCCATCCCAGGGACACCGTAACTGCCGGCTGCCTCTGTGTCTGCCACCCTGGCAGAGAAGAAAACATTAACTTGAGCACTGGATCCTAATATTGAAAGTAGCAGTCTTCGTGACACGCAGGGTATGGGCCAATGAGTTGTAATAACTGAGAAGTTCTAATTAATGGCAGAATCATTACTGTAACTTTAATTACCGTCAGCATCAACACAGTTAGGCCTCTTGGGTAGGTGCTAGCTTCTCAGTGTTCACTCTGCAGGGCACAGATCATCATTTTGTGTTTGCAGAGCACCTAACATGCTGTGGTCTAGGTTAATCACTAGACCTCATGGGAAACAATTCCAGAGAAGTAAATATTTCAATTATGCTACAGAAAAACAAATCCCTTCCCCCTTATGACTAGTATTAAGCCTTTCCCCTAGAATGCCCAGGGTGCTCCTTGCACCACAGCTGAGATTGCTATCCTCCCAGTCCTTTCTTCCAGATGGAAGTTTTCTGTCCTTTGGAAAAATACTGCCTTTGGTTTCAAACACATAGCCTCTGCTACACACCTGCCTTGGTAGATGCTCAATGTTTTCTCTAAATCCATGCACAACCACGACGCACCCACCAATATCTTTTACACACATATATACGCCCTGTTTCCTCTGCCATCCATGTGCCACAGGTAATTGGTCTACTAGCATGACTTGAGACAGCTTTTGTTACTACTTCGATAAAATATTTTGCAGAAGATAGAGCCATCAGCAGAATCTACAAACAAGCACCAAGCAACTCAGCACTTATTTGTCTACTCATCCATGTCTGTGCTTTGTGTCAGCATGAAACACTGGTCTCACAGTTCACACTTGCCCTCCTGAACTACAGAGTGATAAAATATTTATACTTCTCCCTGAGAAGCTACATGCTAGCCATCACTCACACAGGTTTAAAACAATGGAGCGGCAGTTACTCTCCTGTTATTAAACCTGCTAAACACACTAATAATTCCTTTTGATCAGCTTCTGTGCTACGAAGCTGCAGTCAAGTGAACACCCTCCTTCTATTCTGAACTCATTTAAAACAAATTTTAGTGCCAATGCATTTGAGAGGTTAAGGGCACTGCATAGCATCAGATGTGGTACGTCAGTGCTGCACAAACAAACCTGTTCTGCTCCAACGTATCTCTTCATGTGTCACCAGCAAGGCTACTGTATAAGGCTAAGACTTGTCTTCAAATTCTAGCTGGGCTCCCAGTGTGGGAAGGCTGTGCGAGGCTATAACCATCACACTCATTTCCCCTGAGGTTTGAGTTGCAGTCAGCTGAGGTCTATGTCTCATTTTCAACATTTGCCAAATGTCTACCCAAAAGAAAATTTGAACAAGTACTTTTCTATTTCACTATTATTCATCAAGCTGACGTAAGCACAGTACATTAACCATAATCACCCAAGGCCACCTACAAAAACGTCTGGTTTTGCAAATTCAGAGTAAAGGAAATCATTGCCTAGACATGTTTGAGTTACCAGCCTGTGAAAAATTACTCTACCTTTTCCTGATATTCAGATACTTGAGCATAGTCAGAATGGCTTGACTGGGAAAACATGGGAAACAAAAGATTTTGGGTCCTAAGGGGTGGTTGCACCTGAGTTCTCCTCTGTTTGCAAACCATCACAACACTCTGAAACAAGATGTACAAAGAAACAACTCCAAAGAGAAGACAAACTGCCTTACAGCTTCTTTAGAGCACATCAACACATGTTGTTATATCATTAAATGCCAACTGCAGCACTTCTTCAGAGAAACTCACAGGGCATTGCTGTTTATGCTGCAATTGTTGGAACTCTGCTAAAACATGAGAATCTTTGTGTATCTCAGTGTGTATTTATGTGAGATTCTTCAAGATTTTATCAGCTACATTTAACATAATGTTTATCTAAGCACCTATTTAAATATTTTAAATACTTCCACTTGACACACGTACATGTGCAATTCATTTCTTCACTCTTCTTCTTTTGCTTTCTGCTGTCTGGCTATTTTTAAATCAAAATATGTCACAAGTGAATCATTTGGGGATTTTTTTTCAACACATCATGTATCACTATCAATATTTCCAACCTCTTTGACTCAGTCAGCAGATAGTCTAACAAAACATACTCCAAATTGCTTGTTAAATATGAATAGTTAAGACATCAACTCCTTTGTCTGTGTAGAAACCTGCAAGGAGCTACACCACTTGACAGGAACATTAGGCACGCTTACTGGTAGGGTTTGCTGAACATGTAGAGTCAGCTGGTTTGTAGGTAACAGCACCCTCACTGTTAGTGTCAAACATGTTAACATCACAGCAGCTGAGAAATCCAGCTTCTTCCATCACAAGACTTTGAGTTTTTTAAGCTTGCACAACTTAAAAGAAACCACAAACATCTCTGGAATTCTCCACCTCCCTCACTCTGGTTGCCCTGATTATTTGGAGATGTTGGTCTGGAGCACTTGCTCTCCTATGTGCGTGTGACAATGCGTGGATGAGACTTCAATTATAGGAAAACAGCCGAAATGTCATCAGTGCTCCATAGTAAATCTATGGAATACTGACACCTGCTGGCAAAGGACTTCACATCACTCCTGGACAGTAATTTGCCCTCCATCTACACCCAAAAGCTGATTCCCATCCTATAAGCACAAAAGCCATCACAAGCAGGAAATTAGTCTAGTTAGGATGCCAAAATGAAGACTGAGAGTTATCCTTATACTGTGAAGCAGCAGCACGGAGCTCCTGCCCCCTGGAAGCCAGCAGCTCCCTGCCAGGTCCGAGGGATTTCCCACTGCACTGGGGAAATGACAGTGTATTTTGAATCTCAGCAAAGAGAGTGCGAATTACCTGTGCCAGGAAGACAAATTTTTTGTAACTGAAACAGTGCTGACCTGGCTTCAGAGCCCACCAAGCTGGCAGAAAACCAATCCTAGGAAAAAAAGAAAAAATAGTAATTCCGTGCCACGTTCATGAGCTGAATCTGCTCAGCAATGAGTACCAGAGATGAGAGCAGCACTGGGTGGACGAGGGGAGAACAGAGCTGGAAGCAAGACAAAGGCAGCAGGACTGCCCTCCAGGCACCAGCCAGCAGGCTCAGCTCTCTCACCAAACTGCACCTACAATCCATGTGGCCAAACATGCAGGTGACCAGCAGGAAAAGGCGTCCTCCAGATTATTCAGATTATGTGCAGCAAGGCACAGAGATAAGCTTGGTGTCCCCTCCTCCTTTCCAAAAAGGAAAATAAAGGGAGACAAAAATCTGTTTGGGTTAGTTCATACAGCTAAAGATACTTGCATGTATGCGTTTCCCCTGTATTAATTTGTTACACAGACTCATGTCACACTCCACAAAACAGCCCAACCTCTTATTTGCTTTTGAAAGACTCCTGTATCTAGGAGACAGGATAAAGAAAATGACAACGCTACTATTCACTCTGCAGCAAAATTAGCCCTCTGAAACAAAACACTTTAGAGTCACTTGCAGTGAATTTAAAGCCTGTGCCTATGTTGTCTTTACTTCTGTTTAAACTTTAATTGATTACAGAAGTAATCTTTTTAGTTGTTTTCCTGAATGCAAGGAGAATGTTTTCTGCAAGAAGGCAAATGTGGACGTGACAATTAAAATTACAAAGAAAAGCACTTTTAAAGCCTTAATGAACTTTATGTAAGGAAAAAGCCACGGCATTCCAGAACTCTCAGACCTCCAGGTTCACTGCAGGATACCCCTGCACAGACAGAGCATTAAAATCAAACCACAGTGTTCATGGTTTAGTTTACACCAGAGAAATTCAGGATGAAAGGGTAACAAAGGGCATTACAAAGTGATGACACAGAGATACATCAATTTTCCCAACTTTTTTTCCAAAAAATCTTTCAAAGAAAGCAATTATTTGTAATGATACCATACACAGAATCATAGAATAGTTAAGGTTGAAAAAGACCACTGAGATCATTTAGTCCAACCCCAACCCACCTCTACCAGAGCATGTCCCTCAGTGTCTCATCCCCACGGTTCTGGAACACCTCCAGGGACGGTGACTCCCCCACCTCCCAGGGCAGCCTGTGCCAGTGCATTGCCACTCTTTCTGAGAAGTTTTTCCTAATATCCAACCTGAACCCCCTCCTTGTGCAACTTGAGGCCTCACCAGTGCTAAGTATAGAGAGACAATCGCTCCCCTAGTCCTGCTGGCTGCACTATTTCTGATACAATCCAGAACGTTTTTGGTCTTCTTGGCCACCCAGGCACCCATGCTGGCTCATGCTCAGCCTGCTGTTGACCGGCACTCCCAGATCCTCTTCCTCCATGCAGCTTTCCAGGTACTGCCCCAAGCCTCTAGCATTCCATGGGGCTGTTGTGACCAAAGTGCAGGACCTGGGCACTTGGTTTTGTTGAATTTCACACAACTGGCCTCAGCCCACCAGTCCAGCCTACCCAAATCCCTTTGCAGAGCCTTCCTGCCCTTGGGCAGATCAACACTTCCTCCCAGCCTGGTGTTACCTGCGAACTTTCTGAGGGTGCACTCGATCCCTCTGTCCAGAAAACCAATAAGGGTATTAAACAGGGCCAGTCCCAAAACTGACCCCTCAGGAACACCACTGGTGACCGGTCACCAGCTGGATTTAACTCCACTCACCACCTCTCTGGGCCTGGCCCTCCAGCCATTTCTTTATCCAATGAACAGTACACTTGCCTAAGCCATGAGCTGCCAGCTTCTGCAGGAGAATTCTGTGGGAGACATGTTTCAAACAGAAGTAATGGGAGAAGTTCAACTAAAAGTATGGGTATTCAAGTAGCAAATTGGGTGCGGAGTGTTACAGGGCTGTCTCAAGAGAGCTGTGGCAGCTGTGCAGCACCATAGGAAGGGCAGGCATCACCGCAGGGGAGAGCAGTCCCAGCACTGGGGATGGCATCACACATCTTGCAGCTGAAGGCTGAAATGCAGAGAAACCTTGGGGGGAGCAGCTGCTACCACAGCTGGGTCCAAACCCTGAAATGTTTATTTCCAAGCAAGCATTTTCCTAGTTTTTCCTGTTAGGGAACACACTATGCAGAGTAATTTAAGATTATCTCTGGTCTATTTTACGGAGCTCGAATAATGTAACAAGCATTTGTGTAACAACTTCTAGTTGTGGGTTACCTGTGTGGAAACCACTGAAAGACACCTACCCAGCAAGCTGATTTGAAAGCAGTGATGTGGTATGTACAGAAAGAATAAACTTATACACTGTCATTACACATGTTTCATAATATTTATTCACCTAGGCATAAAATGGTATCTCGGGCATCTTATCTCCAAAATAACATAGAGAAATTGCAAAGGTTGACAGACCAAGGGGTGGAACTCCCACAGATGTAGGAAAGCTTTCATATGAGAATAAAAAAATAGAAAATACTTGGCAAAGAAAAAAACACAATTGCTATAATACAGGCTTAGCTAAGCAATGAATAATAAAAACAAAGTAAATCAAACATCCTTATTTACTTCTCATCACAGAGGAATGAGGTATCACTTGAACCGAAAGCAGCAAATTTAAAATGAATACAAGGAACATAATATTTCACATAACATAGGAATATAATATAATATTAACGTAACAGGGAACATAATGTTTCACATTATGACATGATTATGAGTACAACTTGCTGCCATCAGAACGCTGCAGAGCCAAGGGCTTGATACAAATAACATTAGATGCTTATAGGAATGACCAGAGCACCTACAGGTAAAGAAAAAAAGAGAACTTGTTTGAAAGGGATTAAGCCAGGACCTGCATCTGCAGAGGTAGGAAGAAATCTCAGTTATTGCTACAGAAGTACAAGTTGTGAGGTTTCCTGCACCTTGTAGAACTCTCGATACTGGACTGAATGTCCAGAGCTGTGATCCAGCACTATGTGTGGGAAGCATTCTCTCTCTACAAGCAGACTCATCACCAGAATGTTAATGCCTCACTTGCACTGAATTTGTTCTCCTTATGCGTATCAAAATACTATGGCTCATTGTCTCCAGGCAGAAGTTCATTCCAAACTTCTGATCATTTCATTAAAATATAGATTACATTAAGAACTAAGCCTTGATTTTCCATTTTGCTTCTTCCCATGGTCTCAGATTTTCTTTTTTATGACCAGTGCAAAAAGACTTTAAATTATAAACTAACTCTTGAAATATATTGTAGTGTAAGTTTTAATCAAGTCTCCCAGAGGAAAAGAAAATCTAATACTATCTTCAATCACTTTACAATTTTGTTTAGGGTGTTTTTATTTTTTTTTTTTTACTAAGCAGCAATATTTATCACGTCTACTTTCCACAAACCTGTATTTCATTTATTCCACATACATTTCAATCTGCATATATCACTTAAGTATGCCACAGTTACCCCGAGTATTATTTACTACGTGCCTTTTTTCAGAATGATTAACAGTGTTTTGTATACTCCCATTACACCTCCACGTACAACTATTCTCCCTCTAACGGATCTGAAGTAGCTTATTAGACCTCCGTGCTTCAAGGCAAGGCATTTTCTCTTCATACTGCTTTTTGCTTCTCAACTCTCATAAGCCTCATCTTTCAAAATCCTCTCGCTTCTGATGCTTTGTGGTTTGGGCAGGAGAGGGCTTCTAGCCCATCATCTATTTTTTAACATCCCATTTTACTTTGCAGCTGGATGCGAAAACTCTTCCTCTTAAGACGATATTGTCACTGCTTCAGATACACTTCTAAAGAACTTCACTAAAATTCGGAATGATTAAGAATACCGACAGCATCACAAGGCAGGCCATCAGTCCTGGCAAAACATGCAGCTCTCTGAATGTATGACTGAATAGTGGCATTTAGTGACAAGTGAAACCAAGCTTTTGAGGGCCAACACATTTCTGCAGTGCAGATCCCAACGGCAAAGTTTAAAACAGAATTAATCAACATTCTGGAATCATTTTGAACTACATGGGGTTGCTTGGAATGGCAACATAGAGGAAGCCAGAATTTCCTTGTGAGGGTAAACAGCTCTCGTACACCACACACAATCCATGCAGGCAAGCCATCCCTGCTACCAGCACGTTGGTGGCATTTATGTTACAGCAAGGCTCAAAGTATTCTGCAAGTTGTAAGGACAGAAAAATAATAACTAACCTCAGAAGCTAGCATACAAGGGTTATGTGAAAGCAAAGCAGCTGTAAATCATTGCTAGACACATTCCTCACTTTGTCTGAACTTTGGATTTTTCCTTATTATTAATAAATAACACAGTTTTAAAATCATGGATTATCTAGTTAGCATCTCACTCCTTATTTTGAAGGTGCAACACAAATACTGTGATCCACAGTATGTAAATTTCCAGTACTGAAAATTCTGGAAGTCTCTAAAGTAAATTACAAGTCTAGTTCTTAATACATTCACTTTGGGGAGCAAAAATACTTATGTTTCAGGAGAGTAGCTGCAGCTTATTCAGCATTTCCCATTATCACAAGATGCTATATTTTCAAATGACATTTTCCAGCTTGGGTATTTCTGCCAAACTGAGGTTGTTTTGTTGTTTTTTTTTATTTCAGACAAAATGGTTCATTGGTTTCTGAGAACAAAGCTAGCAAAAAATGTCCAGGAAAGCTCTGTTAGCTCCATGTTTTGAGGCAAGAAACCTTGATCAGAGTAGCCTTTGTGTCAACGATGTGGCTGTAGCCCTTTCAAGTCCGTTTGAGCCAGCCTTATAACATGTTGTAAAAACCTGCTGTTTGCATGGGCTTAGGAAAGATTCGTCAGGGTTAATGCTGGGCCTCTCTGAGGTTGTCATCCTCTCCAAACCACTGCTGGAGCTGCAAGCACATGGGCAGCCCCACAACTTTCCAGGAACCAGCGTCAGTTGACATGGGACATTCCCTCCATTCCGCATACCCCACAGCCACATGGCAAACTCAATCCATTCACTTATCTCGGTTAAAAAATCCCAACCCAAACGGGGAGAGGAGGAAAATATTCTTCATCCAGTTTATGACGGGGAAGCCGTGGTAGGAACATGATGCAATCACAAGGAAGGAACGCTCCTAAACCCAGCAGAGAGCAACTGGAGCGGCAAGCTCAGGCCTTGCAGCCTGCAGCGCTCCAAGCCGTGAGCAGACAGGAGGGCCCCCATCACAGAGCCTGTCCTACTGGGGCAAGACTGGGAACTGAAACAAGGAAGGAAATGACTGAAGTTTCACTAGCATTTCTTCTGGCAAGCCATCAGTTTACAAAACCCCTCACTGCCAGCTCCTTACCAAGCCTGTAGTTGCAACAGTCCAAATGGCACATGGCCCTGTCTGAGAGGAGAGCCTTTTACTGGTGGTGAGCTGGTTCTAACCTGGACTAGGTTCCCAGTACAGATACCAGTACTGTTCCGCAGAGGAGGGATGGGGACAATGAGAAAGAAAGTGAGGAGGAGAGAGGGCAGCAGCTTATTTAATACTGCAGCAACCAACAGAAACAATCACCAAACTATGCTTGAGAAGCAATTCTGCACTGTTAAGCAGAAAAAAAATGAAAATTTAACAGAAAGTGAACTCTTCCAAGCTACTGAATAAGCCAGCCCAGTGGGGAAGGAAATGAGTAAACAGGGACAAGGAATCTTGCATGTCTGGCCTCAGACAAATGAAAGAAGAGAAATGACACATGATGTCCTCCCTTCTGGTGGTGGGAGGCTATTTATGTTGGCCCAGCTGCCCATGAAATGACAGCCTACGGCTGCAAGGAAGAGGAAATGGGGAATAGGGTCAGAAAGCCTAAGAAGGATGCTCAGAGATGGAGACTCGGACTTTGGTCAAAGAGCTGGAGGCTGGCATTATGTTCACAAAGAAATTAAAGGTTTGAAACGGGGCTGTATGGGAATTGCTGTCACAGCCTGAACCAATGATTGAACACCTGGTGAAGGGACACAGCCAGCCCTGGGAACACAGGTGAAAGCAATTCACCTGTGTGACTAGAACCAGGATCCACCCCTCCCTAAGCCTCATTTAAGGGCTGGCTGCCACAAGGGAAGGATCTCTACCTTGAGATCCCTCCTTTTGGAGCATGCAGCAAGCCCTGATCCTTGGGATGGGTAAGCAACTCTTTCTTTAACTGGATTGTGACCACCAACTTTTTTGGGGTAATTTAGATCTGGTTATCTGTCATCACCTTTCCTTACCGGGGCATTTTACCATATGGGCATGTTGAATCCAGTCAGTGTTTTCAAGTCCCAGAAAGAATAAAATCTATTCTTAGGAGGAATAACTTAGCCTTTATTTTCCCTACAGTTCTCAAAGCAGATTAAAATAATAATACTTGACAGTACAAGTGAGGAAACCCATGTCCAGTCTGCTGAACCATACTGCCTCCCTAAACCACACTGAGATGAGAGCTGCTGGTAAAGTGCCCTTTAAATGTCTGTAGGAATCATAACAAAAAGCAAACAGGGAGCACGGTTTTATCTGATTTACTCCTTCCAAAGTTGCAAAGGTATCTATACTCCCACAAACAATTACTGCAACGTGCATGCTTTTTCAAAAGTACTATTTTGGCCACAAACTATACCAGTGCCCGTTTATACCTTAGATGGGCAAGGATATAAACAAGTGAAAGGGCATGTACTGAGAAAATGTACCAATGGCTTGTTCCAAAAGTTGTTGAGATCTTTCAGCGGGTGTAACTGGAAATCAGCAGAGTTATGCACATACAAACAAAATATCTGGACTTCTTCCACATTTGTTATTTGTTACCATGTCAATTTAGCCTGAAGAGAAGAACTCTTCATATGAAAATTAGTTATCAATGCATGGTACAGAAGACAACAGTCTTTCTACTACAGAAACTGCAGCAATCTTTGCTATGCCAACAAGGTGTAACACCATGTGCTGCCAAGATGAAAACAGGTAAATCCTGATCCAATGAAAAAAGACTTTCTCCACAAGGCAGGGTTGATGTCTAGTAAACACAGCCTGTGAGTACTATCAAAGACTGGGAAACTTGATGCAAAAATTACACCTAGCCTTATATTTCAGCTATTCTTCACAGTAACTATACCTGAAAAAAGGAAAGAAGTTTTAAGGACTATCTGAATTCAAGCTTTTTGTCATGCAAAGTGAATACACTCAGTAGTGACATGACTTATTTATGTACCTGCAGGGTATTCCTTGGAAATTACATAGCAACTTATGAAAGCAATGGGAACATTACTAATATAACACCATGTCATCTCCTGATATCAATGTAAATGCCTCAGATCACCACGGTATTTGATAACATCACAAAGATAAATGTTTCATCCATGCATAACTCCAACAATGGAGGACGAATGTAGCAGCAAGACAATTTGTATTCCTGCAAATGTACCAAAGCTCAATAGATATAACTGACCTAAAAATGTACCAGAAGTATTTTAAAGAAGCACTGAGAGACAGCATCTGTTTCTGTGGGGAAAGACTGAGGTGGGCCTGTCCAACCATGCCATAGAGCAAAAACCCAATTTTACTCTCTAGTTTTTCAAAAGCCATCCAGGGAAAAAGAATGGGTCTGACTTCCACAACGAATCACTCCTTCATTACTGAGTACGAAAGACTAAACTGAAGGCAGCACAAGTCTGACATGGCCATATATTGGTGGTTACAACCGCTGGCCATAAAAACAGAGTATCATTTTAAAAGTTACATCAAAACCGAAGACTGAGAAATTTTGAGCAAGTATGCTCTCACCCTCCTATTCTCCTCAACACACAACACATCAGATCTGTAAGAAACGCCTTCTACAACTTTCCTGACCTTCCACTGCCATCAGCAGCTTCTTTCACAGGACTGCTGTGGCTTTCTTGGTATCCATGCCCATCACCGCATCTGGGTACAAGCAGCTCCAGAGCTAGCCAGGTACCACAGCTTGCTCCTTCATTCTCCATCTTCACAGCCCTATCCAGGTCATCCCCAACAAGTCCATTCCAGTGCATTCTACACCAGACAGCCCCCGCTCTCAATACAGTTAAAACTGTGTGTTTACTCTGAGATCTCTGCAATGGACTTGTTAAATTGAAATAGCAACAGCTCTTTGGCAGTACAAATGCTTGTCCCGAGCATCTAAGCTAAGCTTAGTCAACAGAACCCTGGGCATTCTACGGGCTATCTTCGAAAGCCCTGAGATACCACTGATACCAGCAAATTCATAATGAAAAACCAGTAGGAAAACAAGCAATGGTACTAAATATTAAATGCAAAGAACACAGCTGTATGAAGCAGTTAAATCCTTTGCTAGATAAACTGCAGACACAGAGAGGATTCTGAATTAAAAGAGGTAATGTTAAATAAGAAAGGAGAATCAAACACAGTAAAAATGCTGATAAATGAAGACTATGTACTAAAGCTAATGCTTTAAGCAATGTTTGTCTAAAGCGCAGTGTTCAGAGAAAGCACATTAGCATCCCAAAACAAATGCAAAGCCCAGTTCAACCAAACAGATTCACATAAATTTTATGTTCCTGTATTGAACACTCAGAAGCAGGTAAGTCTGTGAGGTGTGGAAGCTGTCTGCATGGTAAATTTCCGTCTAGAGAAAATTTCCCTAGACTGAGGTTTCAAGCATAAATTCAACATGAGTTTTCCATTAATACCACTAAAAAATTCTGCAGATGTTTCAGGATGATGTTATTGTGTTTATAAAAAGAGTGAAAATAATTAACGCAGACACAGAAAAAGTAAGATTGTTTACAATTCTGTAGAAATCGGGGAATTTTACGGTAAAAGAAAGAGGTTATTTTGGGACCAAGGCAGACCTACATGAACTTTTCAACCCTATGAAGAATCAGTGTCTGAGACACAACTTAAGACCAAATTAAAAATTTGAGGGAACAATGATTGAAAAGAGTTTGCAGTATTTACCCAATCCTACAAGAAAGTTATTTTATTTTCAGTCTAAGGTCTCAGTCCAAAAAACTGTTCTGCATGGGCAGCACTGTGCTTCACCCATGCAATACAATTTTCAGGATCAAAGATTTCAGAAAATTCTCATGTCAGCCTGTAGGCATCACCTGAAAAGTTTTGTACCTTTCAGGCAGTTGAAATTAAAGTTCTCAGAGTGTATCTGAAAACTGTGAATCCCCATGACTTTCAATGGCAGCCCAAGTAACTCCCGGCAAGCCCCTGCCTCCTTCACGATCCTCTGTGCTATGCTTGCCAAGATTTGCATTGAGCCTGCCCGTGGAACAGGACCAGGGAGATGATTTCTCTGGAGGGATGGACTTCTTTCAGTTGGATCAACTGTGCAGTCCTGCTCTCGCTAGCTCTGCTGACAGCAGTGGCACAGGGTAGCGAAAAACAGGCAAGAGAAAGTAGCACCTGCTACCATCAACTTCAGCATCTCTACCACAATGTGCAAGACCAAAGCACAACATTTAATTTCATTCTTGTGATCAGATTATTTCCTACCAGGCTACTGCTCAACAACTCTATGATGTACAATGAAAATACTCACCACCAGCAAGAGCTTCTTCTCTTGCGCTGTCGTCATCACTAGGCTGAAGAATATTCCAGGATGTCAAAGTAAGTGAAGAAATGTCTTCAGCTGATGACAGCTTTAGCATGTCCATATGATTGCTGCGAGGTTTGTAACGTGGGATGAAACACTCTTTGCCTTGCTTAAAAATGTCCTTAATGATTTCTTCTGTCTGGATTTCATCTGGCATGCTCAGAAAGATTGCAATTCTTTTGGATTCTTGGTACTTGGTATGCTCAATCACCTATAAGGGAAACTGCCATAATCAGTTCACAAAAAGACTGACTTACTTTATTTTAATTAAAAACACAACTGGAGGAAAATACCCATTGGAAAAAGTAGAGATACAAATTACCATAAAGAGAATAAAGTGACTTTGTTTCCTATTCCAACATTTCTACTGTCAGCAAAATCAAAATAGGCAAACTTTTGTACCCGGATAAAAATAAAACATCCTATCAGGTTGAAGCCATCAAAAAACAATTTGGGAGTCAGTCCAGATCCTTTAAATACTTGTGCCATATAGCACCAGTATCCCCAAATACCCAGCATCAATGGGGACAGATACAGCAGGTCAGAACTGCCAGCTTATACAATACACAAGGTTTTTGTGTTCCTTTTCTTCCATCCTTTTTTTGCATGCTGCACATCACAACTGGACCTGGGCACAATGAGAAGCACATCTATTATAATAAATCAAAAGAAAATTTGCATCAGAGCAGTTGACTGCAGAGCTCAAAGCCTTACAAGATCAGGCCCTTCTTTCTTTTGTTAATCCAAAATGCTTTCCCAAAAGCAAATGTAGATGTACAGCTACAAACATCACCTGCTCGTGATGAGTGATCTTATTACTGCACATTTTTCAGAGGTTGAAGGAAAGACGGTCTTGCTGTTTTTTGATTTTCAAGAGGTTGTCTGTGCTGGACTTATGAAAAACTGAACGTAGGAAGGAAAACAAAAAAAACACTTATACAGTGAAAAAGTGTTAACAGATTCATACCTCGCTATGTCTCTGTCCAATTCCAGATTAAATTCCATACTAAAATTTGTGAGAATTTTTTTTAAAGGCTTGTCTTCTCCTTTTCAGGTATCTTACAAAACAAATACAGATGGGTCCCTTGTGACTTAAATGTGATTTATACTTATTGTACACACTTCCAAAAATCTGTCAAAGATATCTGGCAATTGAGAAATGGTGCTTATCTACAGAACAGAGAACAGCAAATCCTCTGTTCTGCGTTTGCCTAACTTCAGGGTAACTGCCCTTCTGAGCTTTAGCCCTTGCCCTTTTTGGAGAGAGAGATGCTAATATCTGAGTTCAGAATTGGTTCACTCCTTTCTATTCTTTCTTTCTAGCGCACCCGTTACAAGCCCAGGTGAAGTATCAAAAGACGGATATATTTTTGTAAGGTAAGATATAATGAAACACTCCAGCCCATGTGTTGCTTGGCGATAGAAGCACCTAGCAATTCAAAACCGTATTCTATTTCTCTTAGTAATTCACCCAACCTTACCCATGGATTTTCCCAACTAAGTGATTAAGCTCTTAAACAACAGAATTTCCATGGTAGCCTTTGTTTGAAAGAACAGACTACTTAGTCAAATTGCAGGCTCCAGCCAGTGCCTGTGATTCTTGCTACTGAGGGGCTCCTGCACCTCCTCATGGGCTCAGAGAACAGAGAAACCAAAACACAGCTCTCCTCTTTCTAAGTGGTGCAGTGGGCACCATACAGGCCAAATGTGTTCTGACATGTCCAGCAACACACTGAGTATGTAGTACAGACAAAAATGAGGTTGGAGATGTAAAACCACAAGCTACCAGGAAAACAAAATTTCTCATGTTTTCAGAAACGTGAAGACAAAGCTGTTCTGAGCGGTTTCTGAGAAGAGTGAAAAAATTTCCACGCTTAAAAATATTATGCGCCCTTTGCTCACCCGCTGATGGCTATTACTGCAGAATCAGAGCATGCTAACAGCATGACTTCAATCATGAATGTGCACATTAAAAAAGAATAGTCATCCAGAAGCTAATTAAATACCAGTGGCAAGGCCAGCTAGTGTAACAATTTCAGTTTGAATTTAAAGATCATTTTGAGATGAGATTTTATTACAAAAAATATTGTTCAGGTGCTATAAAATAATGTGCTCACTTTTATTAGCTGCCATTACTGATATACATTATAAACCTGCACTTTCAGCCTCACGTTGTTCCAACTATTTTCTCAGCACTAACAAAAATTTCCTCATGTCTATCGCATCACTTTCCCATGAGGAAGCTGACTGCTTTCTGTCTGTGTGGAATGCTATCCTATCTCAAGAAAGCCCGCAACTTTCAACTTGTGTCATATTAGTAAAATGCCGTGGTAACATGAATTTATGTCATATTTCCCCAGCCTTCCTTTAAGCAAAACAAAAGCTTTAGCTTTTGGCGTGTTCTCACTACCAGCAAGAAGTGTCCTGTTGCTGAGTGTACCAGCTGTGGTTAGACCAAGGCTGAGGGCTCCAAATATTCTCTACTATATGGCCTGGGTGCTTATAAAGTTGGCTGAGGACTATGCACTTTTGAACAGCGTGTTCTAAAAATTGTGGAATTTAAGGATAGAATGTGAGATTACTAAAATATGTTTGCATTATAGTAGGACATTATATATGCTACGAGAAAAAAAGAAAGAAACATTCCAAATGAAAAAAAAAAAAAGCATAATGAGTTTCAGCTAAACCTATGACCTGAAGTTTCTGTGCTGCTATGTCACATTCATGAAGTGGCTAAACATCAGTATTAAGTGAAGTTTATAAAATGATTTCAGATCCTCTGGCAGAAAAATAATATAAATGCAGATCATCTACACATACAAGCTGGTACTGCAAAAAAAAGGACGACTGTGTTCTATTACATGCAGTGACTGCAAAATATCTTTTTATTGCGTTTATTAAAATGATAAAATAAAGCGATATAAAAATTCGGTAATCCAAATGCGAACAGAACATTCCAAGAGCACACTCCAGCCCCACACTGTGCTAGGATATCAGTTTGGTGAACCCTGCTCGGCAGCTTTAAAGTATGAAAATTACATTAGAAATAGAATTGCATGGAAGAAAAACATTGAAAGGCATGCACGGGAAATGACAGCAGAAAGGCCACAATGAGTCAGTTGCGAAGTTTTTAGATATGCTGTGCTAGGAGCTGGCCGTACAGGGAAACCGATGTGACAAACACAAGATGAACACCCACCCCAAACCCATGTGGAACCCTGCTGCTTTGGGCTTCACTGCAGAGCTCGCTTCCACTGTCACCACCACCCATCAGGCACCCGCACCACGTGCTTCCCATCGGGGCCTTCAATCCCAGCGCCGCTGCCCCACTCCTTCCCACTGCTGCTAGGCCCCTGCAGAAGGAGGAAGGGAAGAACTCGTTCCTCGCAGCCGGCGCTCCAGGAGGGGACTGCGCAGCGGCCGAGGAGCGGGGGCGGGGGGGAACCCGGGCCACTTCTTCGGCCCCCGGAAAGTCAGCACCGGGGATCCCCGCGTAGAGCCGGGCCCGGCTCCACAGCCCTCCCCCCGCCTCCGGGCTCCGCTCTTCCAGGAAGCACCCACCTTGCGACTCAGCAGGCGAGACTGACGCTGCTTCTCCGCCGCGCCCAGGGCCCGCAGCCTCTGCCGCAGCTCCGCTCGCAGCGCCTGCTTGGCGGCCCCCAGCGCCGCCGCCATTTCGCTGCCGCCCTCCCGCGGCGGCTCCATGCGGGCCGCAGCACGGCCTCGCCCCTCGCCGAGGTCCCGGGCTGGGCTCCTCCGCGGCTTCTAGCTGTCGGGGAGGGGACTGCGGGGCGGTGGGCCGGCCAGGGGTGCCCGGTGGCCTCTGGGGGGAGTTTGTCCTTTGTCCCTGCTCGGTCAGTCACCTCTGCTCTGCGCTGTCTGCAGGGAGTTGTGCAGTCCCGTGGTTTAGGCCCGGGGAAGGGTCTGGTGGGCTCTGGGCAAGGTCTGTGCTTCACCCTGGCCACCGTAACCTGTGAGGGTGCAGAATCACAAAATCATTAAGATTGGAAAACAGCACTAAGATCACCCGGTCCAACCTCAGCCCACCCCCACCATGTACAGTAACCGCGTCCCTCAATACCACATCCCCACGGTTCTTGAGCACCTCCGGGGATGGTGACTCCACTCGTCCCTGGGCAGCCTGTGCCAGTGCATCACCACTCTTTTGGAGAAGAAATTTTTCCTAATATCCGACCTGAACCTCCCCTGCTGCAACTTGAGGCCATTCCCTTTCATCCTATGGCTGTTACTGGGAGCAGAGGCTGACCCCCTCCTCACCACAACCTCCCTCCGAGAGTGTAGAGAGCAGTAAGGTTTCCCCCGAGCCTTCTCTTCTCCAGACTGAACCATCCCAGTTCCCTCAGCTGCTGCCCATAAGACCTGTACTCCAGACACTGCACAGCTTCTTTGTCCTTCTCTGGACACGCAGAAGGGTGAGCCCAGTGCCATGCCAAACTGTCTTCAAGGCCAATCATTTCTTTTTTCTTTTTTCTAAGTATAGCATTGATTGCAAAGAATTTCCCCTGTCTTAATTTTGTTGTAGAAAGGGAAATTACACTTCAGCAGGATATTTGACCACTGCCTGCCAGATGGTTTCACATCCGTACAAGCCCTGGTGATGGCTGGAGGACCTGGAATGCGGATGAGATTTCATGTGCTGCGAGGAACAGAAAGTGCTGCACCCACAGTGGCTTCACTCCCCCTGTGTGCAGGCCTGGGTGATGGGCTCAGAAGGGAGATAGTGCCAGTGTCCTTTGGTTTCTTCATTGTTAGGGAAGTGGGAACAGGCACTGTCATGCATCTGCTCTAGGTGTCCACAGAACCATAGAATCATTGGAAGGAACCCTTCAAGGCCATCTGGTCCAACTCCCCTGCACTGAACAGGGACACCTACAGCTGATCAGGTGCTCAGAGCCCTGTCCAGCCTGACCTGGAGTGTCTGCAGGGACGGGGCACCCACCACCTCTATGGGCAACCTGTCCAGTGCCTCACCATCTTTATTGTAAAAAAACCTTTCCTTATATCCAATCTAAATCTCTATTCTTTTAGTTTGAAACCATTTTGCCTTGTCCAGTCACAACTGACCCTGCTAAAACTCTGTCCCCTTCTTTCTTACAGCCCCTCTTTAGATACTGAAAAGGAGTCCAACTGAATTCCAACTATAAATGTTAAATCATCTCTTTTGCTTTCATGGAAGAGGAAGCAATACAGTTTCTGGCAAATGTTAACATCTGTGTGTGTAGTTAAAGCCACCAAGTTGAGTGGAGAACCCATTAGCAGAAGGCGGCTGGTTCATTCTGCTGGTGTCATAAAGCCTTGATGATACAGAGGATTTATCTCAGAATAATGCTGCTGTGAGCCACAGGCACAGTGCTACCTTGGTTTGGTTCACCTCCTATCACATCTACAGAGGAAGACTATTTAGACCCAGTCTTAATTCCCAAATGTAGTACAGTCAGTACAGCTAAAGAACACTTCCAGAATGAATCCATGAGAAACTACTGTTTAAAGTTTGAAAGCAAATGGAGCTTGAGTCAAAATAATAGTTGCCCCAGACTGTAAAAGTTTGGAAATCTTTTAGGGGCCACTTGTGAATTTGCTGACTTGGCAGTATATCCCAAAACGCTCACTTCTGTCATCAAAGTTGATCCAGTTCATTTATTTTACGAAAAGTTGTCTGTTTCTTTTATAAACTACCATATAATACTTGAGCACTACAGAAAATGAAGTATTGGCATCTTTGGACTTCACTTCTAACCCATGTATTTCTTAGATTCTCCAGTAGCTCTCTAACAACTTTTTTGAGTTATGTTAACCAGGTAGATCTTCCCCCTTCTCCCATCCTACAATTTTTTCTGAAAGAGATGAGGCCCACCATAAGATTTGAAAATACATATTTTAATGGGTTTTTTAAAAAAATATTAGTGTAACTACACTGTAAAAAAAATTAGAATTTTGTACTTCCCTATTTAAAAAATCTAGTTTTAAAAAGTCCAGCCAGGTGACTACATTACAAAATTTTGAAAGAACAGTCAGTGTAGATATGAGCAATTAAAAATAGAGCAAAGAAACACATACCATTGCATTAACAGTAAGTGAATGCACATTTTTAAGTTGCTAGCTTCCACAAGTTGTTCTTCCCATAAAGATTGCTTTGTCTGGGTCAGCAACTTGTACCCACTTTTACACTGCAATTTGCATTTCCTTTTTCTCTACAGAAATCCCTCCCCCCCTTTTGCTTATACAAATGTTGCAATAAAAATGCATTACAGTAGTATTTCATTTACAAAACAAATGAGATTAAAACTTGTTTCCTAACCCATTGGATTGTATTTCAGTAAGACAACGTCCTTTCATTGGAGGTGCAACAGAGATTCCAAGAACTGTCTAGATGCAGAGGGCTATCTCTCTCTTGAAGCAGTTGTGCCTGGAAAGGTCGGCTTGCATTGCTGCACATTGCTGTGTTGATTCCTCTTTACAAGCATCTTTTCTTTAGGTTTGACAATTAGGAGAGTGTGTTAAACATTGCATTAGTCAAAATAAATAGAAATAAATTAAAAACAAATTATGCAGGAAAGTATCTAGTTGATACTGCTTGGAGGAAAACTTAGCAATGAAGCTCGTGGCTGCAAGCAGGTCCATTTATTTCAGTAGTATTCTCTGAACAAGGAACAAACAGCTGAAAATATGTGTGTAATTGTAGAGAAAGATAGTGGTGATCTTCTTTCAAACTTTGTTAGGAAACCGTTTTCCTGTAGAAAAGAACATACACAGTTAGGGCCAGCTTAGGATGTATAGGAGAGATGCACCACTTTCTGCTAGTATCAGAGTGACACTGCTACACCATTGTGCATAGAGAGGCAGCTCTTCACAGCTCTACCTCCAACAGATGAATAGGACTTCAAAATGAGTAGCTGAATATAGCTGCACCTTGCTGAATGTTTGTTTTATCTCCAAGTAAAGACTGTGCCCTCCCTATATAAACCGAAAATGAGTGAACTGCATCATCTGAGCCCACATCTTAGGGGAAGATACAAGTACTGTGTTTCTGCTGTAATAATATGCTTATAAATATCTTCCTTTAACCTCCTTATTCTGTTGTGATAAGCCACATATTATGACAGAATGCTGCCTGAAGTTGATACTTCTCCTAAATAAAAATAACTTTTATTTGCAAGTGATACAGAGAGGAGCATTACAACAAATCTGATGCATCAAGGGTCCGTGACTCACTACTACCTTTTTTAATGCTACCAGACAGAGAAGGATGAAAACAAGCAGAATAAAGAGAAATGCTAGAAAGCAAGTGAAGGAAAAAAAAAGAAATAGTAAAGAGGCAATATAAGAGAAGTGAGACTAGAGATGAGTGGAAAGAGAAAATAACATTTACAAATAGGTAAAAGAAAAAAGTACCAGGGAAATAACTGTCTCTGATGTCACTGAAACTCAGCTTCCCCCAAACTGCAGTGGAGAAAGGTACTGTCAGGATGAAACTATGCAAAGCAAAAGAGATATTGCCTCTACAAGCAGAAGGGAATTCCAACAGCTTGATGAACTAATCCACATATTGACAAATGCTTTTCTCTGCTTTGACCATTGATGTATGCAAGTTCTAGGATTATCTCAGTTCAAACAAATAGGAAATACTGGATCCCATTGTGCTTACCTGTACATTTGTTTAAGTAAACTGATTTGGGGGATTAAATAACAGCTTCATGAGATCCACAGCAAAAGTACTGACTTGACTGTAAGAATGAGACTTGTGTATTCTTTCCTTGCCTTGAACTTCAGTGGTTTTGGACCAACATGCTTCTATGGAAGCATGATTGCTGCGCTAACCATAGGATGCATTCAGTTTTAAATTTAGTAATGGGAAGTGTGATGGAATGCCTTATTTAACATGCTTTGAGCACGAGGTTGGACTAGATGGTTTCCTAACATCTCTCTCAGCCCGTACCATTGTACAATCACAGGATTTAAGTCTTACTCTAGGGTTTTAGCTGTTAACAGAAAGTGCCTTTCTCAAAAGAAAGATGTCTTTTAACATTTTCTATCTAAAGCAGAAGCAAAGTTTTCACTGTAAGTCTCTAGCAGACATTGCAGTCATCATAAATTAAGTCACCAAATAAAACCCTGGATAAAATGTTTTTGAAAGTGTCTGTAACAAACGTTTCCCTTAATTAAGACAAATCTTTGAATCTACACTTCGGTGGAAAATGAGAAGACACCGAATTGAAACTTACCCAGCCACCGTTTGCATCTATCCATGCGGCTTTGTTATTTATGATGTACTCTGTGATGAAATAAGAAATCTGCTCCTTCTCCTCTCCAGTAAGCTGAACTCCATGCTCTTGAAGCTTCTTGGTGAGAAGACCTCCAAAAGTAAATATGGTCGTAATTCGTCCCCAGTTAGTATTTCCGTCAGCAAATTTTTCTTCCATGACTCCATTGAAAATTCTCTTGGCAACATCTACGGAGCTGATATCAATCCTGTCCAGGAAGGGTCTGAGAGCCTCCTCTGTCTGATCTTGGAGTGAAGATGCAATGTTTCGCAAGACATGAGCCACTCTGGTTTGGGCTGGTCCAAGATGTGATTCCTGAAGCACATATTGCAGATAATCTTGAGCTAAGTAATAAACGTAATAGAACTCAGCAGTTTCCATTTAGTATGAGACTCAGAGAGCAGTGTGCTGCTCTTAATCAGGGTCAATAATGAGCAGCCACAGGACATGCACACAGCTTTGTATCTTCTGGTTTTGATGGAATTTTTTTGGTTTTACCACAAAGTTCCTGTTCAAATGTAACAACTTGAAATTCGTGTGGGCTGTGGAACATGTCATAGCGGAAATGAAAGAGAATTGTCTGCTCTGGGGAGAAAACACATCTTGAGTGATTTATTATCTTTATAGACAGTATGATTCTACAACTGAAATCTACCATCTTTTACCACATTCTTTAGCAGTATAAATTCGCATTTCCCAGGGTCTTTTGCTATGTAAGACTAGTAAAGATTCAGCATTTGGCTTAAAAAAAAGTCTTGAAAAGTGCATGCTACAGGAGCATGCAGTCTGCTCTAACCCCCGACTTCCCGCACCCCAAATCTCTTCATTTCTAGGGGTTACAGCTGCAATCTGCATTGCAGGCATATGGGTTATTTCTATGTCACAAATTTTGAAAGAATCTGGTAGAAGTTTGCAACAGCACAGAGAAATGGATAAAGCTTTTCCATCGATCAGGGAGCTTTATGTAACGACTGGCAGAGGAAGATCAGCAGTGGTACAAGTATGGAAAGCAAAAAGGGGAAAACCAGCTTTATAGTACGATCTCTTTCTCCAAACTTTCCCACATACTCTCTGTGAGTGCTCTTCAAGGTCTTTCTTTGAAGATTTGAGTGGATGGCTTCAAAGATTTCTTTCCCCCACAGGGAATTTGGTGTGAAAAACAATTTGAGTATAAAAGACAATGCTAACACAGTCAGCATGTCAGAACATGAGATAGAATATACGGGGTGAAGCTGGTGATGTGTGATACCATCTGATTCTTTCTTGCCAGATAACAAAACTGGCATGATACCTACCGTGGCAACTCTTCAATTCAGAGTTTTGGTCAAGTAGTTATTTTGGGGGAAAAGAGGCAGAGGTGTCAAGCCACCTCTTTCTTGTCAAACCCAGCTCTCATTTTGCTAACAGGTGAGACTGTGGTGAGAGAGCTTCACCCCACTGCAAAGGCTGCAGAGCAGCTGATCATGCTTGAGCAAAGCCTGTCTAGAGCTGTGATGCAAATGTGCTGTATTTATAGCTCTGGTTCATCCCCCCCCAGATTGTGTATGCTGCTGCTCTGACATCACAGTTTTATAGAAAACCATTGATTAGAAAAGCGTACTTTCCACTTCCTTCTCAGGGTTTTCCTTCTGTGTGTGGTGAACCTGGCTCAGAGTGACACAGTAATTTTCCATGCGCAGCGGGGTTTGAAACCTCAAGCCATCACCAGTGTAGCACAGACATCAATGACTTTGGTTACAAGGGAAACATTTGCCTCACTTTCTGTTGGATGCAAAGAGATGGCTACTGCCATGTTCACTGTGTTCAGAACAGGTTTAGGAGGGAGGTAAGCTGGAAAAACTCACCTGTTGGATGCTACCCTATGGCAGGTGAGCTGGGATTGGGTTGGGGTGGGAAGCTAGCTGTCCCCTTCACACACACCATCTTCATCAGCTCAGTTTGAAGGTTCAGAGGTGTCCTCCATCCAATACCTCCAGCTGCTGCTTTGGTAGATTGGTTTTGCCTTTGTTATGCTCAGTGATGTCAGCAAACTGCCAACATTTTTTAGGGGAAATGGAAATTGGAAAAAAAAGGAAAAAAATAAAAATAAAAATGTGTCAGTTCTTCACTCTTCCCAGTTCAGCTAAATCTGGGCAGAAACTTCTGGGACAGGGGTAGCATGGCTCTGCTCAGCTCCTCTCCTGTCAAGTGCTTGCTGCAAACAGGGCTAAGAGAAATACTCGGGGAAAAATCACAAGAACCCTTCTTCTATATAGCACATTCTATGAGGTTCTAAATCGCTCCTGACTCTCTCAATAATCGATTAATGAACAGCTTTTTGTATTCATTCTGAATATAAGTAATCCTTGAATATGGGGACAGTGAACAATACCTAAGGAGACAGGTTTTGTTTTCTTCACCATCTACAGCATCAGAACACAGGCAGAGGCTGATATTTCTTCATTAGTGGAGCATTTAGGATTCTGAAGAAAGTGGTGAGATAAGGTGATGAGTATGTCCCTACTGTTGAAAGAAATCCATGTTAATACCTTGGCAATTTGGGTGCAAATGCTGCACTTCCAGCCCCTTGATCTCCTGCAGGGCTGAAGGGTGAAGCTCAGCGCTCAGCTTCCAGGAGAGGGATGGCAGCTCTAAGCAGACACCTTTAGCAGCAAGGTGTGACACTGGTGACCAGAACTCGGGATGTAGCTGTTGAAGCTGCCCCAAGCCTGTTGGCCTCAATGCCAGACACATTTTCTTTTCGATATCATGTGGTGCAGGGTGTGATTCCAAGCGCTGGATGTTTAGTAGCTGTGACAGTTGCTATATGTAAGTATGTGTATTATATATATATAAGGTTAGACCAGACCACATAGCCCTGTCTTCCCAAGCTCTGCTGTTCTCCTCTGAGCACTGTGAGAAGTCAGCTTTAGGTCTCTTACCTGCAGCGCAGTGCTCTGATTCTCATTTTCTACACTAGGCAGTGCCTTCCTTTATCCTACCAGATTTCATTCACGTTTTG
The DNA here is from genome assembly GCF_002078875.1 of Numida meleagris. Lineage (NCBI taxonomy): Eukaryota > Metazoa > Chordata > Aves > Galliformes > Numididae > Numida > Numida meleagris. The sequence continues at coordinate 12,242,404 of NC_034417.1, read as the reverse complement.
TAGTTACAAGTGAATACCTTTAGCATAATGAATCTCTGCTCTTCTTCCTACCTGCTCTATCTCCTCAGTGCTGCATACTGTGCACTCTTGCTGCTTCCTTCTTTTCCTCTTGCCTGTTTGTACTTTCTCTTTTATATGTGATAAATGTTGACAATACCATTGAAATAGAAACCTGCCTGACTTGAAAGCTCAAATGCAAACCCACTCCTTGCTACCTGGCATAGTGAGGGGTTTCAAATACTTTAATTTAAATCTGTGCTCTGTGGATTTGACTCCACATCCTCACCTAACCTGAAAAGGCTTATTTTCCAGAACAGATGGGAAGTGACTTGACAGATTCTCATAAAATTGACTGGTGAGAGATGATGGTATCTTATCTTGTTTCAAACAAAACTAAGCCAAAATGACAAGAGCTCCTTGGAGCTGTTTGCACCGCATCTGCCTTGCCAGAGCTGTTCCAGTTCCAGGTGAATTTGGGAACTGTGAACTCTTCTAAGGCAGCCAGGCTTTGTCTGGAGGAACAGTCTGAGTTTTTGAGAAAGTTCTTACAGACTTTTTTCTGTTTTTCTTTCCCTTCTGATGTCCAAATCAGGACTTTTTGTGTGTGTGTCTGGCATTGAATTTCATTGCAAAAGAGCTGCTCAACTCACTTTTAACTTTCCTGCACAGCCCTGATATAAGACTCCGGGGGGCTTCGGTGACTTTTACTTGACTCCATTTTCCTGCAGATTGGGATATGCAATCTGACTCCTTGGAGCTGCAGTGGTTGGCTCCCGCTGAGGTCCCGGCTCGGTTTGCCCAGTGGAGTGCTGCCACCTAGTCGCAGCCGCCTTGGCTGCAGGCTCAGCTCCTCGTCCCTCCTGGATGCCAGCACCGAGACAGGGCTCTGGGCTTCTGTGTGCAGCAAAGAGCCACAGCACTGCAGCACTGGGACTCCTAAAGATCCTAGATCTCAAATCCTGTGGCAACTGAAACAGAGATTTAGAGCCGGCTTACGTGCTGTGTATCTCAGGAGATGCTGACGGAGCACACAAGATGAGCTCCAGGAAGGAAAGGAGGGTGCAGATATTTTTGCACTGCTCAGCCAGCTGAGACATTCTGGGCCAGTTGGAAAGCTGGAGCAGTCCTCATCATACACTAACCAAGGAGCTACTCCAGCCTTCTGCTGAACTGTAGTGAAGGGCAGAATAGCCCTTGAGTGCTGAGCAAAATGGCACAAGCTCTCTCCTATTCTCCAAATACCACGCAGCAAGTTGGCTGTGTTATTCAGGGTCCAACCACTGCCCTGTCACTTCCTCTGGTAACTCAGCTCAGAACTTGGCTTCTTCTGGATCCCAGCCTTTCTCATTGTCATGAGTCAAGGGAAGAGCCAGTCACACTGCTCCACCGTTCATGTGCCATGTGTCATCATGCACATGTGTGTGGACACATGTTTTGCTCAAAGTTCTCACAAGCCTTTCCAAATGTTTATCCAGGGTTAGGATAATTTGAACAAGGAGTCATAGATCGTTGGCTGCGAGCCACAGAAAAATAAGGCTACCTAGGCCTCTCAGACAGCGGAGCATGAACCAGTCTTGGTTGAAACTTTGCAAGATCTTGCAGATCCTAGTGAAACACTTCAGGCTGAATCCAGCTTCATTGCTGAAAATACTTATTCCTGGAAGTGGGAAAAAAAAAAAAGGGGGGAAAAAAAAAGGTCTGCCTGTAAATATTCATGAAATAAGTCAAGGGCTCATGGCTCATGATAACCAAGATTTTGTGTGTTCTCTATTCCTGTAAGTCAAGACTGCTCTTGACTTCTGACTCATTCCATCAAGTCCAATGTGAACATGTGCAAAGTCCAGTCCATTTGTATTTTGATCTGCAGCTTTGGTTTTGATCTGTGTCTTTGCACGTAATGATATCAGGAGAGACAGGCATTCAACATCAGCTGCATCACTGCTTTAAAGATACTCTAAATTGTGGTGACATTTAAAATGTGGTGGCACACATCTGAGACAGCTGTGGCCACAGCCCTCCAGGAGCATGCTTGCTTCCATACTTCTCCCTCATTTAAATCAAGCCTGCATCTGCTCCTGATAATACCAGAATCTTTTGCACTGGCTGAAGGGTTAGTGATTCGTAGATTAAATATGTTGCCTTTAGAAGATAACGTATCTTTTAAATAAATCATTTTAGTCCCCTTTTCATGATATCCCCTCTGTTCATTACTGTATAAAAGGGAGTTGTAGCAGCACTGGTATTTCTACCATAAATCACACTTCATGGAGGATCATAACTCACCGTTAGTTTGTTTTACATGCAGGGTCCACTCTGAGAGTGCATTTATTTTTATTCCCCTTTCAAATTGTCTTATTTTAAATTATATAAAAATAAGAATAAAATGTATGGTATGCAGGTGTTTTCCTCTGTTATAATCAATCTAGATCTGCTTTGAATAGAAATTATGTTTGGGGCATGAATGTGTAACGTGAATTTAGCAAGCTTCACATGCTCAAAATAAATATTTATGTTAAAACACATTTCTGAGCCCTAATTCTGTAATTTTGCCACAATTTTATTACCTCTTCAACTGTGTATTTGAATGAAAATATTGTGGTGCCTAGGGCCTAGACTTCATTGCATTTTTAGATTTTTTTTTAAAGTCCTTCACCTAAGGTATCAGGAAGACTCCGACTATATTGCAGTTTGGAAAGACTTTCAAAGAGTCTAAAATTTGGTATTACATTCATTCCACCCACTTACAGCCTAAGAAATGGGACTGCCTATTGTAGAATAAAATGTCCTGCATTAGCCAAGTGCTGGGAGGATCTCAGGAACCTAATATCCCATCGTGCCGGCATATAGAGCCCCTGGTTCATCTAGGGAATTTAGCACAGAAGCTGGAAGTGTGTTAGTAGTGATGCTGATACCGGTGTCTGCTCACACTCCCAGATGCTCTGTCTTTCAGAAGGCTGAGCATTTCTATCCACTTTCAGTTAATCTCAAGGCGAAGTATTTGCTGTTCGTGCTGATTGTTCTGGACAGTAAAGCAAATACCTGAGTGCCCCAGCTGGGAGCATGGATTGCCTTGTGCTGGCTGTTTGACCCATGAAGGCCAAGAGGAGTCTCCTGTCCCAGCTCATGAGCGGGGAGAGGAGTGCTGAGCCTACGCAAAGCACCAGGCTGGTTCCCAAAGAAATGGAAGCAGGACTGTGGTCAGCCTTCGTTACAATTACATTTAATCCAAGGCTTTTTAATGGCTATCAGTAGCATGAGCAACTAAACTGCACCAGCGGTTCAGCATACATCGTTTGGAGTTTTCACAATAAAACCCCAGAACACCCATTTGTCCTTAGCAGACTTGCCTTTGTGCCAATTTGGGACTAGATTCTTGGCATGCCAGGGAATTATGCATCATAATGACTTAATCAAGGGCTTTCATAGTTTATTCTAGAGCAGAGAAACCTTTTAAAACCCAAATGCAGATGGAAGCTTGGACCCAGAAGTGAGTGCTTTGCTCATGAAATCAGAGGAGCTCTGTACAGACTGACCCCCTCATGCCTCAGCAAAGCTCTATTGATTTCAGGAACTTCGTCTGTGCAGAGACGTGAATCTACCTACAGGAAGCTAAATGAAGCCTAAAGTTATTGATTTTCAAGGGAAAGGAACTTTATTTAAATGATCTCTTATGTTTTCTTAATTATTCCTGATTTTGAAATATGATCACAGCAGATGAATGATATGAAGGAGCCACAGTAAATAAAACAGGCAGTTTTGCATGATTTACTGCAGCAAGGCCAGAGAGAATGGGACTGACCAAGTTAGACAAGGTTGTTAATTGCTCTTTGTGCTGGGTAACTGTTAGTCTCTCAATGAGAAACGTGTATCCAGCGGCCAGTGCTCAAGCAATGTAAATGATAGCAGCATCCTTGCTTCTCCTTTGCCCTTAATCTCCTTCTGGAGGCTTGACAATAAACAGCCATTCCCCATCTATTTTGCAACTTCGAACTCAGCCCCCATCAAAAGTAATTAGATTGCTTTACATTCATCCTTTATGTTCTTGAGCTAATAGATGGCTCCTGCAACTCAAAGGGGAGTTCATTTTTCTGGCTGCCTATGAGGGACTGAGAAACTGTCATCTCTGGTCAGCACAGCTCAGTTGTTAGCTGAATGCCTTGGCAGGGACTGGGGACATCCACAAAACATGCAGCCTTTATACTCTGTAAGAAAGCTGGTGTTTTTACGGTCTAGCAGAGCCCTTCAGCTCTTGGAGTTTCAGTTTCCCCATCTGTGAGATGGGCTTCTGCAAAAGATTTGTTGATTCAGCAAATATTTGTAACTTATACCACAGCTTTGACCTTGAGAGAGCCAGTAGCCTCTCTGTGAGTCACTTCCCCACTTTTAACATAGAGGAAATAAGAAAATTGCAGTCAGGTGGCTGCCCCTTTTGCCTGTATTTAGCAGCCTTTCCAGGCAACCAGGGTTGGTTGGTAGGGAGTTTGTAGTCATATATCCAGTAGAGCTGAAGCAGGTAAGAGCTGACTCAGAAGAGCATCACTCCATCTCTTTGCTAGATGTATGTGAATCAGGGCCTTAGTATTTTTTTTTCTATTTTTTGTCTGAAGTCAGTGGTGCTGTTTAGTTGCCTCTCACTGAGACCTTGATCTCTGCTAAGCTTGTGTGCTATTTTTAATAGCATAGCCTAATGTAGCATGTTATAGGGTGAGGTGCTGGTTTGGGTATCTATATAATTGTTTGTTTTTTGGATCCCATTTTTCTTCTGTGTGGCACTGCAGATAGCAGATGAATCTTCCCCAGGGGTGCTAGGGCTGTGGAACTTAACGATTCTTCAGACACGTTTTGGTGAAGGTACCAAAGTCTGAGTGCTTGTTATGCAACCCGAAGGATGGCTTGATCCAGTCTATCTCTTCCAATTACTTCTCTTTTGCAGTAAGCTTTGCTAGCTGTAAGATTATTTTGTTAAACTGCTACTGGTGTCTGACTCAATTCACTTTCCTATGAGTTTATCTTTGATCTGAGGTCCTTGCTCCTGAAAACACTTCCTTTTTAACTGTTATATAGAAGCTACTCTTATATAACTTAAAAATTGGTATAGAACAACTTGTTTTTTAGTCTGTCCTCTGTTATTTGCTAGTCATTTCTTCCAGAAAGTCAGTTTGAGTGGGTTCCTATTCAGTCATGGGAAGATTCTTTACAGTGCTTAGTATACTAAATTAACTTGCGTGGTTCTCTGAAGTAGTTTAAAATGGTAGATTTCATAAAAGGGTAAAATCTCATTTTTAAGAGAAGAAATAGTTCTGTAAGTATGTAATGTTTTGCAAATGGAAAATTAGAAGTAATTGTAATAGCGATAAACCACATTTATACTTAATTAACTTGTAACCTAATAGAAGCTAATCTCTCTTAGATGGTAAAAGCATAACACGCTTGCATGATGTAGCCCAGTTTTCTGTTACTGGCATCCAGCTGGATGCTCAACAAAGAAAATACTGCGTTTTATTGTATTGCCTTGCCAAACAAGGCTCTCTGCATTAACCGTGGCCTCTGATGAAATCAGTAGGAGTTCTAGGTACACTGGGGATCTCTAGCTATTATATTTCTTTGAGACACTGATGTTTTCATCCTAAAACATCCACTCAAACGCTTTTCTTCCTTTCTGCAGATTCAAGGCCTGGCTTCACAGCCCCAAGTGCATGTGTGTTTTACTGTCAGTACATCCTCATGAGAGGAGGGAGGCAGGACCTCTAGAGGTGCCCTCTCCATCCTTACGAGCTGTGAATACTTCCATCATATTCTGAGGAAACAGCAGGATGATAAAGTCTGAAATAGGGCTTAGTTTCGGCAGACCTCTTCCCTGACTTTTGGTAATGTTAACAAGATAGGAGTGCTGAGACAAATGTTTACAATCCCAATAATACGCTGCAAGTGGTGTTCCGCTGTGAAAAGTGACTTGGTAAAAATGTCACTTCCAAGCTGCAGGATTATTGGCTCTCAGTGAGGCCAGACTAAATGCACTCAGTTTACAAGCAAAAATTCAAGGTTTACTTTTCAGCCACCGGCCATAAAAAGGGGTTGTACTCAGCTCTGCTGCCCTGCACCAGGTGTTGTCATCTCCTTCAGTTAGTGTTGCAGTTATGACTTGGTCATGTTTTGCTTCTGCTTTGTATTTACATCAACCATGTTGCAATTGGGTATGAATAAAGTCCAGATAAATACTTATCAGAAGGAATCTATTTTTAAAAGTGCACACTTGAAACAGACTGTCTGGTCTGCCCTATTTGCTAATACAAACCATAGAATTTCAATTAGTGCCTCCTTATGTATAGCTCATAATTTCCAGCTCAGACAGCTCTGCTAGCTAGATGAATCCCCCTCAGCTTTACAATTTCATTCCTTTTAATGGTTTTGTGGAGCTGTAACAATGCCGAATGGGGGCTCTGATTCACGCATGCTGATGACTTGCCTTGCAACAACTGCTGTGGTTCCTATTCTCTCCCTCCTCTTCCTTCTTCTGTCTTGTCCCTACTGTGCAGACAGCTCAGCTTCTTGTGAAGCAGAATCTGAACTGCTTCAGCTTGAGAGATCAAGGTGGACAACACCAGTTTAAATTCTCCTTGATATCCTGGGTATAGATGATGCTTGCATGTGATTGTTGGAGCTATCTATCTGAGCGGTGGTGCAATGGGATTTGAGGCAGGAATGCTGCAATCCATCTTCTCACTCTGAGATACCTGTTTGCTCTGCTGCTGATGCCAGGGTATGTTTTGCAGCAGGTTCAGCTGTTAAACAACCAAAATGATAAACAAGAAGTCCACTGTTAAAGCTCAGCACTTGCAGTGGTGTTGTCTTTCTGTCTATGTCCCTGAACTGTGTGTGTTAGGATGTGGTGCCAAGATGTCTGTGTAAACCATTACAGGCTAATGCTGAGGTCTCTCCCGTCCCCACCCCTTAATGAGGTTTGGGATTTTGGTGCCTTCCGATGTATTTAAACTAGGAAGGATGCTGAGTCAGTGCAGACTGACTTGTTATTGTGGGTGAATTATCGCATCAGTCACTGTTGACTCTTAAGGAATTTGTAAAAATTTATTATGAGGAGAGCAGTTGGGTTATCAGCTTACAAAGGGCTGATCAATACCAATAAGTTCCAGTTATTATGTTGCTTTTAATTTGGCACATTCACTTTCTGTAATACAGCATCACAGAGTTTCTTCTGCTTAGAGGAACCTGAAGAAAGGGAGTATTGACTCTAGACTGATTAAAATCTGTAAAGCTTTACCTTCACTTTGTCTACAGCATCTCTGTATAGACAAAACAAACTACTGAGAAGATTATTAAAGCAATACTGTGCAGGGAGATCTTAGTGCATGTCTGGCCATATTAATGGGAATCCCACTGCTAAAATCCCTGTACTCTCTGCTAAATAATTTGCCTAATGATTTTGATTAAGCACAGATAACAAGCACCATCTGAAATAGCATTTGACACAATGGGAACCAGACTGAAGATTCAGTGATGTGGATGCCTTGTTCCCAGGGCTGCGAGCAAGGGGAGGAGATTTCCATGAAGATGGAGATGTCCTGGGACGCGAGTGCTCTCTGTGATGGATCCTTGTTTAAAAGGGTGGGTCTGGTCAGTGATCTTCCCTTGCACTACTGTTCCACTCATACAGTGGCGGGTTATGTAGGTGACATGATATGGTCAGTCTGTCAAGAACTATCTGCTCATAACTAAATATAGAAACACAGTGAATGCAGAAAATGACAAAACAGAGGAATTTCTCGCCTTCCCCATATTTGACTCTGATCTTCCCATCTTTCAAGTATCTGTCAGAGCCACTTCTGAAGCAGAAGATAGAGCAGACTGTGGGAATGCACTGATGATGCATCTTTAAGTCCAGTAGATTGCTATAGATCCTCCTACCACATTTAGGAAGGATTTGTTGTGCGTTAAGTAGTCTGGTGTATCTGCATTACAGCTCAGACATCACAAAGTGCCTACGCCTCTCTGGCTGAAGGCTGCCTGTCATGCACCTTCCCACACATTATCGCGTGTGTGGACTGCAGTGAGTAAAGCTGTTATGCTGAAGTTCTCCTAAGCCAAGGGGAGCTGGGCTTCACAAGTCACCAGACTGCTTAGGAAACTTTCTACAGAAACTTCTGTGCTGTTAGAAGTGAAGTTTTCACTCCCCGAGTCACAATCCTGTCCCTGAGTTCAGTTGGGAATGGTGTGCTGGTGGGGACCCTGATGCTGGTGGAACAGCCATTGCTCTCAAGGGATGAAACTTGACCCACAAACACTGTGGGATGTATTTTTTTCAAGGGGCAGCATTATTAGCTCTCATGTCCTCATCCAACTCCAGCTCAAACAATTAGCTTGCAATTTCAAATGGCAACATCGTTCTTTGGTTCATTACCTTCTGCACTCGTGTAACACTGCAGGGTGGTCACGTTTCCTCCAGCTTAGCAGCAGTTACCTTTTAGCAAAGAGCCTTCACAGCACCTTGCTTCTCTCCAGGATGAATGATGCAATATAAACGTAGAGGATTATTTAAAAACCCATTGTGAACGTTTCTGGCATATTAGCCATAGTAATGGTCTGAGTGTTTTATTTGGCAATAACCCAGTTCCTTTGTCAAGATACAGTACCTGGTGCATGTCCTCATAGGCTCATAAAATAGCAGGATGGTAAAATTATCAGGAGAAACAATGATGTGTTTTTATGTTGCTGTAAGTCATGGATATGTAATAAAAGGGGGATGTGAAGTTCTTGAGCCGGTGAGCATAAAGGTGAGGGTTTTATTGCCGCTGTAAGTTCTGAAGCATTTAATACACAAGGATGTTTAGCTGCCCAGCCTGACTTTTTGTGTACTGAAGTAACATCAATAAATGTAAATCAGGTAATTTAGGAGTTGGGAAGTCTAACGAGGCAATGTTTTCTTTGAGATCACTGAGGAAAGGAAAACAATATGAGAAGTTTCCAATCAGAAGTAGAAACTTAAGGGCCTCTATAAGAGCGCTAATGGAACATTGACCTGAATTCATTCTGCATATAGCTTATTTGAAATCTGAGGAGGTATCAGGAGTTCACCTCTTGTATTCGAACAACATGGGCACAATCCAACAATTATAACAGATCTTAGCTTCTGTGAAACTTCTTTTCTAAATCTAGTGTCTATCAACTGATCTGCCACCACTTGAATGCAGAGTGTCTTGGACTTGAGGACAAGGATTTTCAGGAGCATCTCCAAAAAGATATTGTGAACTCTTCACCTTATCTACTGCTGCTTTGGGTATGGAAGAGGTGCTCTGTGGTTCTCAGTCACTTCACCCCAGCTATGCTGGATGGGGAGTGAGTGAGCTCTCAAACTGAGCAAATCTGAGCTCCAAACCTACTTCTGTTCCAGTTCATTTGCTCGCAGTAGTAACCAGTCCCTTTATCTACATATGGCTCAGATAATTAAGAGATGTGTTAGGCATAGACCTAATTAGAGAAGCCTCAGAGCATTTTTGCACTGAAGATGCATCGTATCTTCTTGTTTCTGCAGCGGGCCTCATTCACATTCTATGATCTGTGGAGTTTCTTACTTCATAAATGGTGTCACCAGGGAAGAAAGTGGTTTTCAACACGAGTGAATGTGACAGCATCTGGGACTCTAGTGAAGTCTAGCCTACTCTGAACTGGGAATTGAAGAAGCTTAACCCTGCTCTGTGAGTCACTGGCAGAATCAGGACAAAAACAAGAATCTCTTGTTACCAGCTCTGTGATCCAAACTCTGCTGTCCCAACCTTTCATTAACACAGTGGTAGCGCTTAGAGATTTGGTCTGTTTTTCTGCAGGATAAACTTTCACCTATTTTTGTGGTAGGCAGGAACTCCTCGCCTCTCCTTGCTCTTCATTAACTGTCTCTGCTCCCATAAACACTAGGAGTGCTGGGCTCCAGCTGGCTGGTGTGGGCACGAAACAGCGAATGCTGGCAAACGCCAAATGTTTGTTGCCCACTGGGCTGCCCCTAGCCTCTCACCTGGGTAGGCATCCCCCCACAGCTCTTCCAGTTGTTTTCAGTGGGATGCTGCAACCCAATGTGAGCATATTAGAAGGCTGTGAGTCAGGCCTCCTAGAAGAGTCATGCATGACTTAAAATCACAAGGATGATCAAAAACAATAAAATGCATGTTTTCTATTTGCCTCTGGGCTTTCTGAAGTTAAGGCACACCCGCGAAGGCTAGAAACTCGGGGCACTCATTTTTCATGAGCTGCGTGCAAGGCCTTTTCTCTTCCTTCTTTTTTCTGTTTTACTGAAACGCTTACAATAAAATGACCAGAATTGGCAACATTGGTTCTATTGCTGAAAGTACTCCATGAAATCAAATGAGAGATTTACCTTTTCTGTCCAAAAAGTGGGATTTGATTTTTTGCAACAACAAAATTACTCCATGTTTGGATATATAGGACTACTTTAGGAAAATATAGATAGCTTTTGCTGAGATTTTGTTTTTAGGTTGTCAGTGGCTTGGTGTTGGATAAAAGTCACAATAAGGCTGATTGTCCCCCTGACATTGTACCTTCAGCACACGGCTGACTGTGCCATGGCTTTGGCTTTGGCTTGGCATGTTTACCTCTTCTTTTTGCATTCAGGTGGCTTGGTGCGATTCGGCTGATCACATTCTTAGAATCATAGAATGGTTTGGGTTGGAAGGGACCTTTAAGATCATCTCTTTCCAACCCCCCTGCCTATAGCAGGTGTCTAGTGGGACACCTCCCACTAGACTAGGTTCTTAATGTTCTTATTCCAAGCTTTCTCTCATTTTTCCTCCTCCCTAAATGAATTCTGAGCCTTATAGCAAGACGCTAGAAAGGCTGAGCTTGGCATACCCCACCATTCAGACTAAACAACTGGCTGGCAGCCGTGCTCTTGGATAAATGGGAATGCTGCAAAATGAGTGTGCAGCTCAGCCAGGTGGGTGAAAGACTCCATCCAAGAGTAAGGAAAGACTCTAAGAGTAAGTCATGCGTTCCCTTGGGAACTCATTGCTGTCCCAAACATTACCTCTCTGTGCTTCCTGTGCTAGATGCAGTTCCTAGAGTTTAGAGCTCTTCGTATCCAAAAATGTGATGGTATCTGCCAAGACATGCAGTCCTTCCCTGAAAAAAAAAAAAAAAAAAAGGATGAGAAAACAAACTACATATGATAGATGTTAGTCATGTTGCTTTTAGCACTTTTGGCACGCTCTCCACATGGGACTTCTCTACTTACATCCAGGATTTAGGATGAGTCAGAGATGCTGTGTATGTACTTATGGATGAGCCGAGCATACGCAGAACATAGTGGGGACTTCTTGATGTCCCAGCCTGCTTTTACTTCCCTCTGTGCTGCAAGATGTCCGTAAATCTTAGGCAGAGTCCTTTTTCTCTGACTCAAGGTAGGTGGATGGAAAAACAGAGTGTGCCTACAGGGAACTTCATGTATGGAAACATCACTTCATTTGCTAATGGTGCCAAAATGTACAGTTTTACTGCAGACCATGTGGCTTGATTTTCTGAAATCTCTGTATTCTGGAGTTGTGTTATCACCCAAGAATTTCAACCAAAGTTTACAGCCTCATCTATAAAATAAAGCTGGTATCGTATGATGTCCCAGTGTATCGAAAAGTGTAGACAAATAAGAACGTATTGAACCTGTATTTTGGAAACCAGTTGCGTGGCTTTGAACATTCTGTGTTGGCAACTTCGTAATTTTCCCTTAATAGCTATGTCTATGCTTGTGCAGTTTGGCTTACAGCACCTCCTGTAACAAAGAAATCAATGTTCTTTTGTATATATTAAACTTTGTTTTATTTTTCCTTCTAGGTCTTGAGTCACTAACAGAACAGATAATGTTACATGCAAGGCAATTCAGGCATTGCAAGACTAAAAGATGGAATACATTTCCCTGGGAAGTTAAGTTTTGAGGCGTTTCCACACATTTAAAAGGAATGGAAGCTTAAACTCTGCCTGCTCTGGTTTCTTGCTTCTAGCAAAGTAATTCTCTTTCTTTCTTGAAAGCAGGAAGGTTGTTAGGAACAAGGATTCAAAATAGGAAGGTAAAAAAGCCTCTGAGCTCAAGTAACATGTTGAAGAGAAAATGTTTGCCTGCCTTTAGCTGTAGTGTCTTGCTTCCTTGAGGCTGTTTTACTGCAGGCAAAACACAACAACATTGCAATGAATAAAATATTAAATATTGCTGAGGCTTTTATAAGGACATTTTTATAGTTCTACCAGGTGCAGTGGCATCCTTTTAATTACCCTGACATGACAAAGAGTGCTGCAAAGCTGAAGTGTTGATTCTCTGGTGTACACAAGGCCGTAAAAGTAGCAGCCAGGGAAGGGATCAACTGCAGCTAGAAGGTTTTGTCCGTGCACAGAACTGGTCAGTGTCATTTGTTCAGATCTGTCCTTAGTCACCACCCTGCCAGCAGGTGGAAATCATTCTAATGCATATAAAACTCATCCATAAAAAGACATCACTCAATTTAGCTGGCGAAGGAATTCAAAGCACTGGTGTCTTCCCAAATTCCGGCACTCTCCAGTGCTTCCTATTGGGCCTTATTTTATCTAACACACTAGGAAAAGCTTGCTTATCGAGAGGCTGAGGCTGAAAACTCTGGAACATCTCCACGCCCTCAGCTCCTACAGACTCCAGGGCCACCTTTATTCATCCCGTAACTATCCACCTTCTGCAGGATTTCATACAATCCTAGTTAATCTCTTCGAAACTCAGCAACTCCCAACATAAGCTTCAAGATAGGGAAGTAGTATCTAGCTCCACACCAGAGAGAAATTATGCCTAACATCACATGGAAAATTCATTGTAGCACTGGAAAAAAAAGAAAATCCAGAATACTTAGATTCTAGCATAGTGTAAGATATTCCTTTCCCTATTCCAGAGGAAAGGGGCTGATACCTACTGTAGTGAGGTTATATCTCTTTTGTCCTGTGGGATCTCTTGATCACGTGCTGTACAGGAAGAGGTAACTTTTTTCTTAGATATGGACCAATACATAGGTCTTCAAGGTTTATGACTTTCTCTGATTTGCTTATTGGTTTGCTTTCTCTGATTTACCTATGACTTAAGACTGATTCTGAACTACACTGGGACGTTTTGTAGTCAGGCAGCTTTCTGTTTTATGGTTGGTAATTCTCCCAGTTCTCCTCCTCCAAGAGCAAGGGCTCCAGCAGATCAGCTCCAGCATGTTTCACAGTGGTGTTTTCAATGATCAGTGCTTCACCCAGTATTTTTTGCTGGACATCATTGACACCAACATAAAAGTAGCACAAGAGGTTGTGTGTCTCATACTGAAGTACATTGCCCAGCGTTTTAGCACCAGCACATCTCTGCCAGTGCTATAAATGGGCTCATCTTGATTCTGAACTGGGTGGCCATCCCTTCCTCCCAGCTGCTTACTGGTGGTATTCTGGTTTCATAACCCAGGGCTTGGCACAGGCTGGGGACTCTGGTATTTATGGGGTTATTCTGACTGCTTTTACAGTCCACGTGGCTCAGCGTGGCTAAGCTGGTAGCAGTGCCTGAGCTTCATTTAAAGGTAGCTTGGGTGCTTCTGTGTTGTTTAACAGCCACATCAATGGCTGTCAGGTAGATATAACTTGATGCTTGATGTATTCAGCTGTTTAATTAGGTATGCCAGCAAATGAACAGCAGTATATTCAGCATAATTCATAGCGAGAGCTAGTGAACTTGATGTGGTGTGTATAAATATTATTTTGTACTAGTAAGGACAAGAAAACAGGTAAGGTGAATATTGCCAAGCAGATTCCAGAGAGCACTACAGAAGAGAGCAAAGCACAATGTAAAATAGGTGTCATAAAGCAGTATTGCTGAAAAATATGAATTACTTCCACATTCTAACTTCCTCATGACTGAGATCTGTACTGTGGTGCCTTGCCCTCTTTCTGCAGAATTTGTTTATTGCGGCAACTCTGATCATTAGCAGTTTATCAAAGGAAGGAAAAGCTTGCAAGCCTGTAAAATGTCAGAATATTGTCAACTGGCTATTACTGCGAAAATAAGACTGTAGCATGCAGTCATTATGAAGACTGAAGGACTGAGGAGGAACACATGGCACAAATATATCACAAATTTTAGTGATGGTTAAAAAAGGGATAAAATCCCCCTCCCCCATTTTTAAAGAGAAAACTACTAAATGCATACTAGCAAACAGAAAAGTTATTATGTCTGCAAATGATCGGTACAAGAAACACTGTGTCACGCAATTCTGTGCATGCAAAACTCATACCAACATGCAGCAATGTGTTTTGTCAGTGTGCACACAGTGTGACGTGTATTTTGACCAACATATCCACAGGAGACAAAGGAAAGAATGTAAACGAGGCAGAAGTGATGCCACAGGAGAGGCTGGGAGGATGTGTGTTTCCAATGGTCCGATTTTCCTCTTTATTTTAGGAGGGGAAAAGCAGAAAAGGCTGAAAGGGTGCGATGGAGCGCTCTGATGTCATAATCTTCTGGATTATCGATAGGTCATAATCCCACTACCCAGCAGAAAACACTTTGCAGGGCAGCAGGAGAGTGGGAAGTGAGCAGCAGAGAGGGAGAAAGATGAAGAGAGAAAGAATCATGGGAAAGAAAGCAGGAATCACAGATGGCTGAAGCTCCCCGTTGACTGCTGCACATTAAGAAGCATTAGCTGAGCCATCTATAGGTAGTGTGAATGTTCCTGGGAGTGTGGTGTTAAGACAAAGCCTCTCTTCACCTTTTGACTCATCCATGATCCAAATCCCCAACCTCCTGCTCAGGAAGAGCATCCGGGCACCTTCTGTGTAACACTGGTAAGTTGCTGCTATGTGTTTTAATTCATTCTGTACAGTGCACGCAAGATGTTAAAAGGTAATAAAGGGAATCAGGCACCAGACTTTCTTCAGATCAAAGTGAATTAAACATTACATGAGCTGGACCAGACCTAGTTTTACTAAATGTAGCAGGGATAGGATAGGAATGAGATAGAAAGGTCTCTGGTGTTCCCTGACTCCGTAGCTGTGTCCTCACATGGGCTGCAGCTGCAAGATTCGAAGTCCACAGGCTTCGTTCCTCAGGTAGGACACCAGCACAGCAGCCACCCCCCTTCACATTTGGTGTCCCCTGCCAAAGTCTGAGGAAGCTTCAAGCTGACCATGACAAAATACTTGGCTGCTATAGGACAAAATGCCTGTTCTAGGCGTATTGAGTTTCAGCTCCAAATTTTCTCAGGAAAAGATACAAATGTCAAATGCATCCGAAACATCTGTGAAGCCATGGAAATGTCCTGTCTTATTACTTTCTCCAGTGAAACATTTTGTTGTTCTTAAATCCAGTGAAATCTGATGACATTTTGACAAGAAAAGATTAATTATTGCACTTAGAGAAGCACTGATCAGCTCTGCTTTGCTGTAAAACTTTATATGGGTTGCAAATTTCAAGTCATTCCAGCTATCCAAGACTGCTTTAGGAAAAGACTTGAGGCATTATAATTTTACAAGAAGTGAGTAACAGCTCAGAGATTTTTGCAAAACAAATGGCTTCATTCTGAGCAATCAAAGCAACGTTTTAGTTTCTCTAATGAGGTATTTCCATCGAGAAGCTGGAGAATACTGACACCAGATATTCCCTCTGTTGTTGCGGCAGGTTTCTCTGAGCTGACAAATAGCCTGTCTGAAACAGCAAGGTCAGATGGACAGGAACAGAACAAACAAGGGTGTCAGACCTGTCACAGGCTGGTGCTGTTGGCATTCCTGAACAGGCAGGTAGATGGATGGACAGACACTTTTGTCATTTGTACCATTTGTATCTAGATCCTTGACAGCCACGTCAAACATGCTGTTTGCTTTCCAGGTGCCCTGCTGTGGCCAAGCACCAAGATTATTTGCACAGAGCAGGCCAGCCACTTCTTTGTCTTCGAAATCCAGAAGTCTAGTGACACAAGATTAGCTAAGAACTCTGCTACATGTAGTGGAGGCAAACAAAAATTGCAAAAGCAAAAATTTGCCCCAGTGCAGCCCCAGGGATGCACTCATTTCTGCTGGCTTTTAATGCTCTGAAGCATCGCTGCCCCAAAGGGATCACCACCTTTGCTCCCCTTGAATTCTGAGGACCAGAACTGAGCCAGGCAGGCAGCTTTCTCGTGTGCACGGAGGCTTTTGATTCCTGGTGGCTGGAGGAATACTGCTGTCCTGCTAGAGCAGCTCCTGTCCCTTTATACTCACAGCGCAGTGCTGGGCAGCCGGAGCGATCGCTAGCCCATGGGCGTTCTGTCCAGTGACCTGTTTGTGCAAGGGTTTATGCTGGTGTGGTATATGGATAATTTAGCACTACAGAATTTAGGACTCCAGATTTGAGGTTTAAATAGTGATTAATAACAAAACTCTGTTAGAACAGGAGGGTGAAAGTCAAGCCTACACAGAGGCTCTCAGGTTGAGAGGCTGCTGTTGAGGGGAGGACTGAGGAGCACAGAGGCTCTCAGTGAAGCTGGTGTTTGCTGTGCTAAGGACTAGACAAGTCCCTCCCTCAAAGACTTTGCTATGCATAGACAAAGCAAATGCAGGAGGAGAGAAAAAGCACAGAGGAACCAAATAATCTCTTTGTGCAAAAGTTACACGTCAGCCAAGAATGGCCCTCTTGAATACCAGGACATACTCAATGATCTATTTAACGTGGATATTAAAAGCTTAACCAGGGAGTTGCTAAGTCTTTAAAAGGTCCCAGCCCAGATTTCTAAACAAGACTATCTAGAAGGAAGCTCCCGGATTTGTAATGGTGTGGCAAAACAGTCTGCCTCATTTTGGAAAATGCTGAGCAGACAGAGCTCCATGGAGGATCTCCATCCTACACCGTGTCCCGTTCAAGTAAAACACTCAGCAGTCAGTTTGCAGCAAGGAGCAGGCAGCTGGCTCTGAGGCAGTGCTGTGATGGCATACATGCTGCCCTGACCCTGCTGGCTGTCTGGCTATCAGACAGGCTTTGCCGGGCATCCCACCTCCCTGCTTTCGCAGGTTTGATCCGTTCATGCTCAGTCTCTACCTTTGGTTTCTCCTGTAGTTCTCTGTGACCATTCAGCTTTCCCCACAGCATCTTTTCTGCTCCCGCCCCTTGAGAGGTACAAAAACATGAACATTTTTCAGGGAGGGAATCTGATTGGGAAACCAGTGCACAGAGAATAAAAGCATGGTATTTAACTTGTTTTACATTATTAGCTTTATTTTATTCTGACCATTTAATAACAGGTTTGGTGAGTAAGACTCCAGAATGCCATACAGAAATGCCACAGAATGGGATTTTCATTTCTGCATGTTTCTGGTGAGAACTAATCTCTGGGTTGTTTTGGAAAATGCACATTGAAAGATGGAAATCCTAATGGTAATTGGTGTTGTGTTTTTCTTTTTCATTTCTATATGCGCACCTTTCTTGCAAACTCTGTAACATCAGCGCAGTAAATACCTTCTATGTAATATAAAAGTAAAATGCAGCATGAAGTATGCTGTTAGTTCTTGATGATAACATCATATAAGCAGAAGCATGAGGGAATCTGGAAATCTTGGGCCAGTTTTTGCCCTTGGCTAAACTCCTGCAACCCCCTTGAAGTCAGTGGCATTCTGGGCTTGCAAATACAAGCAGGATTTGGACTCTAATTCTACAAATCTCTGAATGTGAGCATTCAAAGAGAGAGCTGGCACTGCTGCTGATTGAAGGGCACTGCCAAAGGACTGCTGGGCCAAATTTCCAGTAGGCTTGGATAACTGAAACTCCAGCTCATCCCATTAGTGTTTGGAGTGGAATAGTAGCCAGAGTGACCATAAAAAAATATCCAGTGAGATTCAGAATGAAATCAAACCTCATTTGAGACTCAGCTGCTCAAGAAAGTTTGGGGGTTATTTATTTTGGATTTATATAGGCTGTCTCTCAGGAAGCAGAGGCTGATTCCTCTCTCATTAACGCCATGGTGAAATGCTCAGCAGTCTCAGGGGCTGCACGCTGGGCACCAGACAACAAGGTTATAAGAACTGAAATGATGTTAACACTAAACACCTGATCCAAAGCCCACTGAACTGAAGAAGAGACTTTCTGTTTGCTGTCTCTGAAGATAAATCTACCTCAAAATGAACACATTACTAAGATTCCTCAAGTAATTTCTAAAGTTTTAGCAAAAGAAGAAATAACAAGCTACTATAGCAGAAGGATACATAAAAGGAACCAAAGGAAAATGTCCTCTGTGCTAGCAGTAGATTAAATGTAATGGGAAGAAGGGAGCAAGAATTAGAAGAAACTTATTTCAGAATTTTTTGCCAACGTTTTCTGAAGAGGCAGATGGCCCATACTTCCATATTCTTATATGGAAATAAACTGTGCTGAGGTATCAAGGAGACAGGAACCTTAAATATTCCTTGTATACTTAAAATATCTAAATAATGCAGGCCAAGGAGATTAAACATTTCATCTGTGACACTGGAAGTGAGGTAGTGATGTCCACGGGTTGTTCCATCTTGCCATTCATCATCAAATCACCAGCATACCTGAGAAACCTTTCACCCCTCTCTTTGGTGTTTCAGCTTGCACTAGGATCCCACACTTGAAAGTGTGGAGCTTCTTTTTGACTACTCCTTCATAGCAAAATCGTGCCTGGTAGAATTAGGTTGTTGGGATGTTCATCTCCACGCACTGCTGATCAAGCTCCACATGCTTCTAGTGATCCTATCTCCTGCTGAATACTTGAGTGTTCTTAAAAATCAAAACTATTTCTACCATCAACTTAAGGTGGAAAAATAGCCTTTGACTTCTTTCCTGTGCTCTAAGATAACAGTCTTTTGTTTTCATCTACTGGCCACGTTTAACCTTCCATCCTCTTCAGCTGATTTGTGTCCCCTTCCGAGTCCAGGAGGTTCTTCTCTGCTTCAGTCATTTCTCTGATCAGACACTTCCCTCTTTCCAAACACCGCTTTCTTTTTTGGCCTATCAGTCTTGAGGTCTTCGTATGAGAAAATTGAACACTATTTCTTTAGTACATCTTCCATTCATGGTTGTTCAAGATGTACATTCACTTTTTAACCCGCATCCATTATTCCATCCCAATAACCCTGGCCACCTTTTTCATTATTTTTCTCTCTCAGAGACAGTTTGACTACAGACTTTTCTGGAGATGACATGCAACTCTATGTTCCCTATTATCCATGTTGGCCTCTTTTGAGTTGTGGCTTCTGACCATACCCAACATACCAGTTTTGAATGTTTCAAAAAATCCACTTACTCCAGCATTACTGTGACCAAGCTTTCTCATTCTGGCATATCCGAAAATCACCGAGCTTCAGACACAATCAAGCAAGATCACATCTGAACATTCTGCTGCCCCCCCTTGACATTTGATGCCATAACTTAACATTTGTTCCACCATGTGTTGCTGGTCAATAACTCCTGGCAGGAGGTATCCATCTCATTCACTGTCTGCATTTCCCTTTTTATTCCCTGCCAGCTGTTGTGCTGGTTGCTCACCACTGCAGAAGAATCAGCTGGCCTTTCCCTACACAGAGAGTGCATGTTCTATCCTTCTAGTAAGCCTCTATATCTCAAACAGTGAGGCGAAGCCTGGCACAAATAAAGTAGTTTGAGATGAACCCGAGGGGTTTTATGTTTTCTTTATAAGAAACTATATAAAAGAGATGACCACGGAGAGGCTTGGAGGAATGTGATCATCACTCCCCACAGCTCCTTGTGATTACTGCCAAGGCCATGAAAGCACTCCAAATAATGTTGCGGGGAATGCTGCGATGCCCACATGCAATGCAGGTCATCTTCTGCTCGTGCAGCCTGGCATTTGGAAGACTTATTGCATCAGCAAAGACAGCCAAGTGTGAATAATCTCTACCAAAATAGCTATAAAACCATGTTAGCATTTCCATGCCGGTCACAGAAGCATTTTCTGGTGTTGATCCAAGCCCAGATATTAAAAAATAATACTAATAATTAAGGGTCTTCTTGCCACGCAGTGCTTTTGCCAGGTTTACAGATCTGTCTGCCCAGCTCACGCTGTTGGCAGTGGGAAGCTCATACCAACGGAATGTCCCTTCTGGGACTTTATTTTTGCTGAAACCCCTTGTCCTCTTCCAACGCCTTTCTCAGCATAGTCTCAAATTCCAAAAAGAGCACGCATTCTGTAACACTGTTAAACGTCCTGATAAGAAATGGAAGTGTTTTGCTCATCTCCCCTGGCTTTCCCCACTCCCTGGAGCTTTACTCGCTGGATTTCTCCTCCCAGACTCCGCTCACCTGCCGCTCCGTCCTCTCTTACAGCTCTCCCGGCCTCGGCCCACAGATAAATTCCTCTTTTATTTGCTTTGTTTCCGGAATCCCGTCCTCCCCTCCTGTCTGCGTACAGCCACCGAGCCGCTCACTGCCCTTCTATGTCACCCCGCGACCCTCCTCGCAGGTGTAGTTTAGTGACGCTACGTGTGGCTGTAGTGCAGGTGCAATATGAGAACGCTCTGTGTACAAACAAGTGGAGGCACACTGCCACACAGAAAGCTGTATCGTCGGTCGTGACAGAGCCCAAAGCGAACGCCGAGCGCCTCAGGCCGCTCGCAAGGGCGCAAGGCACGGGACAGGCCGCGGTCCCTTTAAACAGCATTCTACGGTTCACGTCGCCGCCGTCTCCTTGCGCTAATTAGCGGCGGGTCCGGCGCCGCCCCCTCTCCTCCAGGCCTCCTATGGGCGGCTCAGCCAATCAGCGCCCGCCCGCGTCACTCTCGGGGCAAGGAAACACGGAGAAAGGGGAGAAAAAGTTTGGTGAGGAGCGAGCGGGGCCGGGCAGCGGCGGTGGCAGCGGCAGGTGAGTGCGGCGCGGCCGGGGGCGGCTGCGGGGGGGGCGCGCGCGCGGCGCTGAGATGGTTCCCCCGCCGTGCCCCCACCCGCCGGGCGTGGGGCTGTTTTTCCTCCCTTTTTTGGTTGTTCCTTCCTCTCCCGCCCCTCCCGCGGCTGCCGGGCAGCTCCCGGCTGCGTGCGCAGAGCGCTCCGGGGGCAGAGGTGTTTGTACGCGTGTCCTTGGCCGGCAGGGAGCGGCGGGCCCGGTGCGAAAAGTGAGGGAGCTGCCCCTTCCCCCCCCACCGCCCGAGGTGCGCAGTGCTGTGGTCCGTTCCCCGGATGGCTGTCCAGGCTTGCCCTGCACGGGTGGCATTGCGTAAGAGTTACAGGGAGTAAGGAGCGCGCCGGGATCCCTTCGTTCTTCCAAGGCTCTGCGCTCTGTCTCGGCTGTGCCAAGCGCTCTGCGTGTGCTGCGGAGAAGGGTGCAGCCCTGTGTGCTGCCCTATGAACTTTAGGGGGGGGGAGGAAAAAACGCAGCTGCTCTTTTCCTCCTCCTGCTTCCAAGCAAGTGATTTGGCCTGATGTCATATGAAATAATTCCTTTCGCAGAAGGCGAATCCTCCTCTGAGCCGTTGATGGTGGTAACTCTGCAAGTGGGGAAGCAAATCAGTCAGTTCCTTCCTTAGCCTCTTTCCCGTGTCGGCTTTAACGCCTGTCGCTTTGCTCCTTGCGTTCTGCCCAGTTTATTTATCTGGTGTTGCAGTACGTGCACCTGTTGTTCATATTCATTATCGTCCGGCCTAGAACAAGGGGACTGGCTCTTGCCTCATCCATAATATATTTGTTCTGGCCAAAATAACAGCGTGTTCTGGGTTGTTTTTCTGTTCCTTATGATACCGCGTATCAAAGTGACACGTCAGTGGCAGGACTCCTTGATTTTACTCCTTTCCTGATAGTGTCTTCAGCAGTGAAGAATTTCCTCTATCCTGTGTGTACTTCTGAGGATGCCTCTTAAAATAACTTTTGTCTTACAAAACCAGGAATCATTAAAATAATAGCAGATTAAAATCAACTCACCTGATTGTGTGTTGTTGACACAGGTGAAAAACGTTGTGTTTCATAATACACCTTTGAGAGCGTGATCTAAGAATGTAAGTTCACGTTTCAACTTCTGGCTACTTTATGGTCTCGGATGGCACGTACAAAACCTTACACAAATAGCTTGAAAGAGATAGTGGCAAGTTATCGGGAGAGCAGCACTGACACAAACTAGTGAAAAGTTGCCATGGTTACAGATAAAGGTAATCCCTGTTTCTGTGAGAGTGGGTCCTTGTGTAACAGCTGTATTAATCAGTTTGATTTCTGGGGGAATTATAAGTACCCAAACTCCTGGCTCCATTTTCTTGTCGGCTAATAGTTGTGCAGTAACTTTTTAATTAAGTGCTGAATAGACTTTGACTTGTGTTCAACGTACTCGATTTAAGCTGCAGACTGTATTATAGATTATACATAGATGCAGTTGGAGCATGCTGAATTAAGTAGAAGCTGGCTTTATTAATTTTTTTTCCATCTGAGAGTTACCTGATGACAAGGGAAAATCTTTCCAAATCCTTTGTGGATCCTTTCTCAGGTACACTCTGATGAGAGATCTCTGGCATCTCGTGCTGGAGCCCTCAGCTGTGCGTCTGTACAAGATGTAATTCCTTGTTCTGATCTTAAAAATACATATATTAAAAAAAACTTAATAATAGCAACATGGCAGCTGCTGAGTGATTGAGAACTATTATGGCTGTGCAGCTTGTAAGTGAGGAAATAAGAGAGGAGCAAAAGGGAGAGCGAGGGGAGAACTTAAAAACAAACAGCTTTGATTTTTATTTATTTACTTACTTGCTTATTTCCTACACAGAGGGAAGGAGTTGGAATGTAACATGTAGATAAACTTTAATGAATTCTCATGGTAGCTTACCTTTGGGTGATCTGAGGTAGCTACTTGAACTGCAGGGTCTCTCTGTGGCCATCCGCTGAGCCCGCTCTGCTGGAGCCCTGATATTGACCGTATGTGCCTCTTTGTTATTTCCAGGTTCCGTTATTGCGGTGCAGTGGTACATCTTGGATTGAAAGCAGCAAGAGAAATCTCAGGAAGTTCTTCAAGACTACTGAAATCTCATCAGTCTGGTATGTTGTGCTCCCTAGGCTCCTGGAGGAGCAAGTTGCATTCTTTGTATGCACGGGCCTCCTTTGTTGCTGCTCAGGATACTGAAGTTTCTAGGACGGTGGCTTGTTACCAGCAGCATTATTCTCAGGAAGTAACGTGCTACCAAGAGCTGTGGAACTTTGTATTGCTGGGGTAGCGTAGAAGATCGCTTTCAGTGGCGTTATTCATACCAGGGCAATGAACCTGCAATCCAGAACCTTCAGTCAACATACACTCTGAACTTGTTTTCATCTTGCCCGTCCTGCCTTGAATTTCCAGGTGCTTTTGCAAACTCTTTAAACTAAAACCAGGTTGGAAAGAAGCTACCCCTAGCTGACTCTCTAGAGGCTGCGAGATGATTTGCTAAAGAATGTATAAGAATATGAAAAGGAAAGTTTTTCATCATGCAGGGTTTTTTTGTTTCTGTGTAGACATGTTGGTTAGGTATAGTAAAATGGATTGCTAACTTTTGAACTCATCTTCCAAATGCCAAAGTTCTGAAATTCCTACGCTTATGTGCTTCTAAACTGATGTACTTGCAAAAATCTCTTATACAGCAAGTTTGAGAGCTACAGCTTATAAACAAGTATCATAACGTCTTAGGATGCAAAAGCAATAGGAAGCTGAATTGTAATTTTAGAAGCATCTCAAAACTAAAAGATAGCTATGATTGTTTTACAAAATCAGCCCATGCTGTAATGCTGACACAATTGACAAGAGGGTAAAGTCCTCTTTTACAATTCAAGCTCAGTGTGTCAAAGCAGCAGATCTACTGCTTTGCAACTTATTAACGTGTACAAAATCCAGAAGTCCTGTGTATTCGTGAGCTCTGAAAAAACAGGTGCAACTTGTGAAGAAAGCTCATGTGATTCAGTGAGCTGGGAACTGGATAGCAAGTAACCATCTCTGCATCTAATCCCTCCACAGCCATCGCACGTAGCTTTTGATCGCTACTATTCTGGTCTGTGTTGGAGCTGGTGACTTACAGATGAAAGGCTCTGGTCTTGATCTCTTGAGCTGTCAAGTCCTCCAAACTTACTGTCTTCTGTATATTTAAGATTACAGAACAAATGGGCTTTTAGCTGTTCCGTGATTACAATAGTCAAATTAGAGTCAGGTGCTCTCTTGTTGTCCTCAGAGCAAAGTTCAGTGGCAGGCAGCACACCACATCTCTTTTGCAGTGCTGTCAAAGCTTCCCTGTTTAGTGTACTTGCAGCTGCAATTGGCTGGTTATTTTTTCTGCATTACTACAGATACTGTAAGAGTAGCAAAGGCGTCACTTGAGCCTAGACCTTAAAATGATGTCTCTGCACTTCCTGTGTAATGTGTGTGTTTTCAGGGAAAATAGATTACTTGTGTTCAGAAACTGAGCTTACAAATTAGGCTTCTTAGTGTTGAGTTTCACTAGATTTCAGCATGGGAAATAACTTGAGTAGCAATTTCCTTTTTTGAAGTTGGATTTCCAACATCTAAATACAGATGTGTGTACCCACGATTTCCAGTTTGGTGAGACAGGGCCAGCTGTGAACCTAGCTTTGATTTTTTTCCCCCATCTCACAGATTTTTTTTTTTTTGGAGAGGGATCTATTATTTCTGTGAGGACAGCAAATTACTCTTGGAACGTTCTTAGTGAGATAGCAGTGTGTTGCTTGTTTGTTTTAATATGAAATTAGGTGAGCAAATCGAGGAAGTTGGTTCTGAACAGAGGAGAATCTGCTTTGCCATTCCCCATGCCATGGGTGAGCCACGCTCTTGCTTATCAGGAGGTGAGCAAGCTTCTGCCAGATCAGTGAGTCAGAGGTGCACGGAAGGGGCTGATGAGCACCGGAGCTGTGGCAAGGGAGTAGGCCAGGCTGCATGCCTGGGAGGGGAAAGATGGGAGGGGGGGGGGGGGGGGAAGGAGGAAAGAAACTTGTCCCTTGTGCTGTGATAAGGAGCTACTGGTTGCCTGTTTAACAGAAATGTGAGTTCAAGTGCAGGATGTTTAATGATAAGCTGTTTTTCATCGCTGTTGCACTTCCCAGGTGGTTAGGCTTCTTTAGTTGTAGGTTAACACTTGTATTTTGCTCCTGAAAGTCATAGAGCAGTGTTTGCAGTTGTCATGTCCGCTGCTAGCACTAGGCAGTTCTGTTGATAAGATGTGCGACTTCTGCTGTTGTTTTTATGGGCCTAAAGTTAATGTGCTCTAAATTGAAGCTTTCCAGGGTTGGTCACTGAGATACTTAGAAGACACTTTGCTGGTATGCTTTATTTGCATGAACTACGTGCTCGGTTTTCATTGCTTCGATAGCACTTGGTCAGAAGTGCTGTGTAAGTATGGCCTCCTGCTTGCCCTCAGGGTAACCTGAAGTTGTGTGAAGTACCGGATTCAAGCCTAAGGGTGAACAGCTGATGCTTCCAGCGCAGATATTAGGTTCTGTAGGGAAAGTTTTGTAAATCTTGTTAAAGGTAACTCCATTCTTGTCTTGCTTTGTGCTCATTAACTTAACAACTGCGCGAACTGCTGCTTTCCAGTTCTGTTTGGATTTGCGGTGCGACAGGTCACCCTACAATACAAGGTAGCACAAAGCATATGTGACTGATTAAGGGGGGAATTAGATGTGTGTTCAGAGAGTTTGTGCTCTTCTTGGTGGTGGTTGCGGAACAGCAGCGTGCTGAGCTGTGCTGGCCTTGGTTGATGTGCACGGGGGGGAGTTAAGGCGGGTACATGTGCTACCCTGCAGCCCTGGCTTGGGGTGGGGGAGGCATTGCCTAGGGGAAAGGTGGGAGGAAGCAGAAACGAGAAGCAGCTTTTCCCCTGTACAGCATAAAAACAACCCAACCCCAGTGTGTTTATGCAGGCAAGCGTGATAGCTTCATCTAGCTTAGTATTGGTAGTTACCTAGAAATAAGCACTCGAAACTGCTTTATATAAGGCAACTTTGCTGGCGAGGTAGGTATTGTGTAACTGCTGGTGCTTGGTGGGTGTGCGAGGGAACAGTTACGGTGCTCTGGCCCACCCCAGGCATGCAGTGGGGCAAGGTTTGTTCTCCAATGGGATGTATCGGTGCTTGTGAAATATTTATTACGCTTTGTTTCGTTTTTACTCTTCCTGTATGTTCGCTTGACCGGTAGGGAAACCCTTACAACAGCGGCGCGAAGCAACACACCGGGTTTTAGCGCAGCACGAAGAAGCCGTGCTGTGGGAAACGCTGTCGGCCGGCAGAGCTCGAGCAGCACCGTGCAGATGTGGTGAGCCGGGGGAAGGCTGAATAAGCACGAAAAGTTTTGGCAGCGCGCAGCGCCTCGCGAGCGGGAGGCAGCCGCTTCCTGCCTGCGCCGTGCTGACTCACGCCTCGAACCGGGAGAAGTGTGTGGAACTGCCCTCCGCGCGTATTTTTAGCCGGGTTACTAATTCAGGCGGCGTGCCGGCTTCCCGGGGCAACTGCGGCGGCCGCCGGGCCCCGGACCCACGGCGCCTCTCGTCTCGCACGGTGCCACGCGTGACGGGGGTCCTGCTCGCCGCGGCGGCGACGCGCCGTGCTGCCGTCCCGCTCCCCACCGCCGCGCTGTTCGGAGGGGCAGCGCCGCGCCCCGCGTGGAGGCTCCGGCGGGGCACGCGTGGGGCCGAGCCTCGCGGGGCGCTGCCCCTTTAAGAAGCCGCTCGCCCAGGGTGCTCGGAGCGGGCCAGCCTAACCTGCTGGCAAGGAAAAGTTCTTTCTATAATGGATACGCGGCTCGGCCAATCGCCGAGCGTAGCCCGGCCGGGGGGGGCGGGGCCTCCTCGCCTCACCCAATAGCGATGAGGGAGGCGGGGCGCCGCGGCCAGGCTCGGTTGCTCCGCAGCTCAGCTCCAAGTGAAGTTAATCTGGGGTGAAGCGAACAGAAAATTGTGGCGATCCGTGGGTAGGCATTTTCCCCTTCTAATCGCGTCGTGTGGCCGCGCTTCGCCCCCCGGGGCGGCGAAGTGCACGCGTGTGGGGCTTTTCTCCATTGTTTTGCTTCCTGATGATGGCAGAATATTAACAGTTCTGCAGGGAAGCAGAACAAAAGGGCTCTTTAGGCAGGAAATAGGGTGCCGGGCTCAAACTTGCCCGAGTTTCTTTTGTCGCCGGGTGCCTCGCACCGCATTGCTCTGCTGGGGAAGGTCGAGCGTTGCAGGGAGCGACGCGAATTCGGAAATATCGGGGGTAATGTGCTGTGCTGGAGTTACACAATGTTACGGAGAGGGAGAGCTCGGTTTTAGCCCCAACTTCGCTCGTTCCGATGAGATCGGAGCTAACGAGCGATGACAGCTGCGGCTGGGTTATTCGGCGATAACGTTTGCTCCAAGTCATTTGTCTTAAATTGGCCATTGTTACGGCGCTGGAGCCCGCTCGGCTGTTGTCTGCGCTCTCGGTGAGAGGCACGTCGTGCAGACCTCAGAACAAAGATATGTACAACTACACGCGAGGCACTGCGATTTTTCTCCTCCTGTTTAATCAGCTTTGCCGAACGGCCGGGGCCGGCGGAGCCCTGACGGCAGCCGCGGGCGGGGAACGGCTCTCGCCCTCCCGGCAGGCTTCCCGATGGGGCCGGAGCCCTGGGAGCCCTGCATCGCCCGGTGACAGCGGGTGTCTGCTGAGGGGGAGGGTTATTTTTAGTCTCTGTCCCAGACGTAGCGTTTGAGGCCTTCCCAACACTATTTTTAGTGATACTTTATGCAGCGGAGGGGGGGGTGTTGAGGAGCAGGACGAGCACGGCTTGCCAGGGTGGCATGGGACAGGGGAGAGAGGGAGGGGAGCAGGAAGTGCGAGCCAGGAAGCAGGGGTTCGGTGCGAACGGGGACTTGGATCGCCATCCTTCTGGTCTCTTTGACAAGGGTGTTAGATGAGGCCACGTACAGAACAATGCTTTCAAAGGAGTGAGCCTGTTTTTCTCGATTCCCTAAATATTTCCTATCTTTTTTTTTTAATACAAAACCACTTGTCTATACCCAGCTGCTGCTGGGAGTTGGGAAGCAATACGCGTGGCCCTAATACTTGTTGAGCCTAAGTAAGGACTTTGATGGGATTTGTATGACTAATCAAGATAGGAGAACGGCTGCGGAAACTGAGCCGCGGTCTTCCAGGTGGCAGTGGAAAGCAGTAGTTGAATCCTGTACTGTGCATAAACACGAGTGTGGTTGTTAAAGCGTCCCTCATGCTTTCGGTTTCACAATGAGCCCTTTTGCTGTCTCCCGAAGTGCTGGGTACAGATTGCTTGTCTGAAATTATGTCAGAGCATCTTGTCCTGCTGGCATCTTGCTGTGCTCCCATGGTTTGTAGGTCTGAATTACCATCTCAGTTTTTCCGTCTGTTTACGGTGTTTTTTTTAACGGTGGAGGTTGTATTTAAACCTTGGAAACACTTCTTTAGAATGAGCAGTGACCATGTACACTCAAGGGGCATCTTGCACAAAAGGAGGTAATTTAGAAAGGGATACATAAGTTTGAATAGAATCATGGGATATCCCAACTTGGAAGGGACCCACAAGGATCACTGAGTCCAACTCCTACCTGGGGTTTGATTTGTTTCTTAATTTACAGCTGCTGCTAGGCCGAGTGGCTGAGTTTCGTCTCTCAGGTGGGGGCAAGAAGAATAAAACAGTTTCCTTCCATCCCTATAAATGGATGCTATGTGTATGTGAATTAGACTAGTTAAAACTGAAGTAAATTCAAGCATTGGTGCACTATTTAACACTACTCAATACAAATATGTTTGGCCAAAGGCTGGCTTGCTTAGAGTTGGTGCAAGGCCGCATCCAGCAGGCAGACTTTTCATTCATGGTGCTTGGAGACTGAGGGGCCATTCTTCTCTGGTCCCCTCTACCTCTCAACTGAGTTAGGAAAGACACGATACTGGGACCAATTTGCTGGATTCATTCAGCATAGAAATGAAGTGCTGGATTCTCACTGCATGTATACAGTTCTAATGCAGGCTGTTTGTAGGAAGCAGAGCTGCCCTAAAGGATCAGCGTGCTGCTTTGCTGGCACAGCTGTACAACTTCTGTATTTCGGCTACAGTGTTCAGAGCTGGGGCTGGACCTGTGCTGTCCCCACGCCAACTGGTTGCTCCAGCGCTTCTGGTGCAGGTGGAGCATGCGTGAGGGTTCTGTGAACATCTTAAACGCTGAATGCGCTGTGTGCTGTGGGATTCATGTCTGTTGCTTGTACATCCCATCCTGGCACATCTCCGATGTGAGTGATCCTTACAGCGATTGTAAGCCTGTGTACAAATTGCAGGACCAAATGTTACCCTCCTGTCAGCAATGCAGAGGGGGTCTGTTCTCACCGGTTCCCAGTGCTGTGGGGTGGGTGGCTCCGTGCAGGTTCACCCCACGCTCTGCTTCTGGTTAACGTGACTTAGTGAAGGCCGCGCACCTCCCATGGGGTGATCTTTGTAAACCAATCCTGCAGCCTTAGGGAGGGCAGCTGGCTGTCCTGCAAACAGCGGCTGTGCTCGGGGTCCCTGCTGGGCTCAGGGTCCCTGCTGAGTGCCTGCCACTCCCCAGCAGAGTGGTCCTGTGGGTGCTGCTGGCAGAACCAGCTACGCTCACTCACATTGTTTTCAATGAGGCCCTGAGCCTAGCTGGCTGGCCATGCTTCCCTCTACTTCCCCCTATTCCCAGAGTGGTTTAGTGATCATTTCTGTTAATTGCTTTGTGCCCAAGGCAGAAGGGGTGGGAGCGGGGGAATAATGTCATCTTAAAACATATCAGCCCTACCAAAAAAAAAAAAAGGCGACATCTGTCCATGGTTTCAGGCACGGGGCTGTGCCTGCTCACTAGTTGGCCATTCCTAGGAAGGACGTGGTGACAGAGCAGCTGGGGTGCTGCAGGGAAGGCTGGTGCTGGAGATGCAGCCCCAGACAGGTGTGGGGCTCCTCAGGACATGGTCGGCCTCTGGGTGGGGCAGCTGATTGGGCTGGCCATGTTTACACTGTAGTAACGTTTTGTGAAAATAAGCAGTTAATTACACATGACCTACAAAGGAATAAAAATAACCGAGGTCTGTTCTTGCTTTAAAATCCATTTAACAGAGGCATGAAAGGTTTGGGTTTTTTAAACTTTTTTTTTTACCTTTTAGAAATATCAGGAACATTAAGTCTTTCTTCCTTGTTCTTGTTGGATGTCTCAGATGTGTCATAAGCTTCTCAGCCCTTAATTGAAGGGGTGGGGTGATATATTTTTAACAGATCCCTACTTCCAACTGTGTTTATAGGGCTTTTGAGCTAAATCGATTAGCAAATACAAAGCTGTGACGGTGTAAAGAAAACAACTTCTTCTCAATGAAGTTCTGTTTGCTTGCTTATTCTGCTGCTGTTGACAGCAGCTCAGGTGCTTGGTTTTTCCATCTGAGAAGTAACTTTTCTGGCTATTAAGTTATGCATTGAGATTAAGTGGGTTAAATCCTAACTTGATCCATCTTCTGGTCCATTTAGATCAACTTTGACGATCATTTGAGTATTATTTACTCAAATGCAGAAGTTCAGTTGTATATTTCATAAAAATAGTTCCTTTTTTAAGCAACAGTTTCATCAAATGCATGGCTCTTCCTTTAGGTTAATGGTTCAGCAGCCTTACAGAAGCCGGCACTGTGTCTGAGCTGCAGACCACCCCTGCTCAGCCTTTCTGCCCTGTCAGGATCCATTTGCGTCACAGTGCTCTAACCTTCAGGACATGGTATTTGTCAGCCTGAAATGTAATAATCCTGTATCTGTAGCACTGGAGTATAAACAGCACGGCTGCCTTGGCAGGCCCTGGCAACCACCTGAATGCTTCAACTAGCCCAGGGTTTAAGCCAGTGCTTTGCTGGCATGTCCTGTGATTCACGGTGCTGGTGCATTTTCAGCCATGTGAAGGATTAGGGAAGAAAACATAAACTTTACTATCAAATTGGCGTGGCAGTATTTTTGAGGGCAGAAGTAAGGTGCTCTCAGCTTGTTTAAATGTTTTGCCTCGTGTTTTGGTCTTTTTGCTTGTTTTTTAAACAATGATTTAACTTTTGGCCATTAGCTTAAACAAGGCAGGAGAGCAGACAGTGTGTGCCATCAAATATAAACACAGCATTGGACCGATGAAAGACAAATATTGCATGAGAAAACAGATATTTTCCACTGAAGACTTTAAAGTTTTGGAAGTAGGAGACAAGAACCTACAGGCAGATAAGAGACTGCAAAGAAAGTTGAACTTGTCTCTATTACTCATCTGTAAATTTAAGATGCTTTTCTAAAGTGATCATGGAATCGAGATCGTTAGTGCAATTAACTTCATCGTGAAGTAGAATATTTTCTGTGCGACAGAACCTTGATTGAGGTAGGAGCAAAGGAAGTGGCTGTGTTCTGAGAGCGTTTAAAAAAAGGGTGGGAAGAACAACCTCCCAGAGTTTCCAGGTTGAAGTTTTCCACGGGAATGTCGGCAGCCTCCTTATGTTGGGACTGTGCCATCCGAATGTCATAATAGCGTGTTGTTCTGTTGGGCATTGGTGTGAAGTCTGTGAATAAAGTTATTTTATAGGGGCTAACTAGAATTAGTGATTGATCCAACGTTATCACCTTGGTGGCAAGTAATTATTTTACTGCTCTCTGATATCACAACCATTTAATTTTACACATGCAAGAAAATAGTGTCAGTATGGAAGGGCTTACCTAGAAGATGCTTTAGGTAAGAGACTGTAGAATTGCTCAACTGGGTTGTTTGGAATATCGGTGTGTTTTTGTGGGGCTTGTCCGGAGGATCCTGGAAGAGCAGGAAGGAGGCATTAGTAACGATCGGTCACGGTGAGCGTGTTATTAGTTACGTAACCAGCGCTGTCGGCTGAGTGTGACTGGCAGAGCTGGGGCTGAGTCCAACCCCCAGATCAAGGAGCATCTGCGTTGCTTGCACTGGCCTCACAGGCCCGCGTGAATATTTTGCCTTCCTAAAAAGTCTCGTCAAACTCGGCTCAGTGCTTTGATTTCACCTGAAAACTCCTGAGTGCAGCAGTAGAATAACTGACTCACTGTCAAGTTTGTTTTTCTTTTTTTGGAAGGGGGGAAGGGAGGGTAAACAGCCACGCTGCCCCTCCCAAGAAACAGAAGTACTGAGCAACTCAAGTGCAAGGTTGTTGCCTTCCTGCACTTGCTTTCCCTAACTTAGTGTCTGTGAAACTTCTGGCTGTTTTGATCTTGCTTATTTTGATCTGTCTCTGCTGCAACAATTAGCTTGTTCATCAAAGTCACGGTGTGACCCACGGTCTTAATTTTATACGTAGTTATTTGGTATGTAAATAAATCCCTGATTAGTTGTTACCTACTTATCCTTCTACCTCAGGTCCCCCACCACGCAATTGCAGTGCTTCGAGTATCAATCTCTGCTCTGTCGGGGAATGCTTCTGTCCTTCACACAGCTATGTCAGTACTTTCTCGCACTGTCAAGGCCTGAGGTGAAGAACTTGCTGGAATTCCTTTGCACGGCCGGGTAGATCCTATCTGGCGAACTTGCATGGGGTGGCATATATGGTGTAAGATGCATGTTGTGATGTTGCTGGGTTTTCTTAAGCAGCATCAGTGTTGTTTGTTACAACAGGAGAAAATCTTCTCTTAAAACCCTGGGTTATGGGATTGAAACTGGTGCTGGTGTTTTTTTTTTTTTAATGAAAGGGATAAAGATTTTCTTCAACAGCGGTAGTTGTTGTTTTTTGTTCCCTTTTGGAAAAGGAGTGTGAGGCAGGAGGGACTTCTGGGAGACAATGCTGGTGCACTGGAGTTGTGTTTTTCAAGCTGTGGCAGGCAGGTGGTACTCATGGAATTAGCCTAATGTAAGGCAGCAGCTGAGGCTATGGTGCATGTGAATGTGTATGCAGGTCAAGTTGAAGGGCCTTGGTCTTGCTGATCTCCGGGTATTTATAAGCTTATGCCATAATAAATGGGAATATATTGTCCTCTTTTCCCATTGTTTCCTGAGAGAAGTCCCATTGGCCAGTGCTTGTCAGTGAGAGGGAATGAGTGTCATGACAAAGCCACACAGCTGTCCAAAATGAGGTTTGGTATCTTGTGAACAGGCTTTGTATCATGCTTTGGAGTGGATGAAGAGGGAGCAGGCTTTAGTATGCCAAGCAAACTAATTGACGTGAGGTCTGGCTTGTTTTCCGTGCTTTCCTATTTCTTTATAGGATGAATTTTCCTTTCTGTAGAAGGTGTTACTCTGTCACGTGTCAGTGTGTTCTCTGGTGGAATACAATCACTGTGGTAAGACAAGAAGTCAGATGTACTTCAGAAAGTATTACAGTTCAAAGTGTTTTTAAAAATGTAATTTTCTTATATGCTTGGAGGAAAAAGGGGGAATCCCAAAGCACTGTTTAACAGCTCAGTCCATTTGGATACAAGTCCCTCCCTTAATGCCATTTATGGCTGTATTTTTCTATGTAGAATTGTAGAAAGAACTCTGTACAAAGGTACCATCATAACAAATGGGAGACAGTGGCATCCAGCCATGCTATTTTTAGGCTATTGTGCTCCTAACTTGCTGATCTAAGTGTTCTGGACAGTAAGTAGGGGAGACATTGTACTAGAAATGCATGCTCACATAGTAAAATCTTGTCTGAAAACGGAATGAATAGCAAACTTGCTAGTCAGAAAAGCAGTTTAGAGTTGTACCTGGAGTGAGTCTTAGTAAGTAAAAAGGATGCCCTGGTACTTGCAGTGTAAACTCTTGCTTGAAAGCTGGCAGTTAGCTCTGGCTCTCATCCTGCTCAGGTTGAGGAACTTGAAATGCATGTGGTCTGTTCTGTATGGGCTTAGAAGTATTGGGGAAAAAAAAAAAGATTGTTCTGTGATAGAGTGAGGGAAAATGCCAGGTGTCATCAGTTAAATTTCTTCCAAGAATTCTTAAGTTTTTCCTAAACACTGACAATCTTTCCATCTGAGCAAACAGTATAGTTCTAGAAACCTTCAGAAGGGAGGATGCCTTACACTCTGCAGACTTTCAGTTATTCCTTAGCTCCTTATGTGTTAATCTGACACTTTGGCCACTTAGGGTTGACACAAGGCAACTTGTACTTCATTGTCCCTCTGCCCTCTCGGTGCCACATACAACTTGTGTTTCTCCTTACACTGTGGCTAGGCAGCAGTGTAGGGTTCGGTTCCCATATTGATTTGATAGCTCCACCCTTTTGCTGTGGAGCGCTGCTACCTTGACTGCCCTGGCACAGAACTATGGAGCTGCACCAGGAACCAAGTGCAGGAACAGGCCCAGGCTTTTGAAGAGCAAAGTCTTCAAGGCAGATCGGTGCCTGGCACAGCTGCATTGCATCAGAAATATCTAAAGCTGATGTGATGCCCAAATCACCCGTGTCATTGCATTGGTCATGTGGAAATACATGTTGGATGTAAGTGTATTGGTTGCACTTGGCTGTTCATGTGCTACAGTGTTTCAAACAGTGTAAGTGACAGCTGAAAGGAAGGTAAAGAAAGACACAAAAGGGAATGGTTAGTATGAGTAGTTAGTTGATGTGTTGATATGTTTGTCAGTAAATATGAAGCAATAGATAAATACCAGTTGCCCAGCATGGTGCTTGCTGATCAGCTGTACAGTATTTTCCAATGTTTTCTGCAGGGTGATTAGTTTTAATGTTTATTCCTTCAGTAGCTTGTTTGGAGACATCTTAGGTGTCTTCCCTTGTGATTGAAATAATAATTAAGGAAAAAAGTACAACAACAGAAAGCCTAGAATCACATTAGGGTTAAAGCAAAGTAGCACCTTGGAGTCCTTGGCTAAATTTAACTGCGTTCCGAAAGACCAGGAATGCAGCTTTGCCACAGGGAATATTATACCTCTTTTGCTGAAAAC
This sequence comes from Numida meleagris, assembly GCF_002078875.1. Classification (NCBI taxonomy): domain Eukaryota; kingdom Metazoa; phylum Chordata; class Aves; order Galliformes; family Numididae; genus Numida; species Numida meleagris. The sequence goes on along the minus strand of NC_034417.1, from coordinate 12,207,548 downwards.
TTGTCCCTAAATACCCTCTTTATTTGGTCAGGCTTTAGCTTTAGGTTAAATTCCCCATCAAACCACAGTAAGAGTATTGTATAATTTTGAACACTTAAATTAGACATAGCGCATAATTCTAAATAGAACAACGCATCATGCATGATAATCACAATGTTCTTGGAAGTTAAGCTGAATTCAAGATGCCCTAGCCAGAAGTGATGATGATCCTTTTATTTATTGACATCCAGGAACCCTAATATTAAAGCAGAACCTCCCTTAGCATTAGGCCCACGTAGAACCGTAGCATTATAAGCTAATTAAAATTCTACATAGTGCTGTTTACAAAAACAAATTATAATGTGTTTTGTGCTTACTGCCAGTTCTGAGCAACAGGTGTTTTGTTAGCAAGAGGCTGTCTATTTTGGGAAGTCGTGTTAAAGCGGCTTTTATCTCTTCTGGGCTTGATATGCTTAAAATAAGTGAAACATGCTGTATTGAGACAAGATTACTTATTCTCTGAATCTCAAAGGAAGCGATTACTGAATCTATGTCTGTTATTTTAATAATCGTATAGGTGATCTTGTAAATGTTTGGATCTTCCTTCAGTATTTTTTATTGATTTGTAAACCCAATCCTGTTCTAAAATGGCATCAAAGATAGTTTATGGAGTCTCCTTCCTTGTTCACCCCTTAAACTTCCATCTGGTGTCCAAAGGGAATGCAGGGAATTCTAGAATGCTCTTATTTCACGCATCTGCTGTCTTCTGAAAGGGCTGCAGTGCATGATGCCATGGCAGGCTGCACGTAGCTTTGTCCTGCCTGCTTCAGAGCAGCTTTCTCACCTCTTACGGGGCATCTTAAAAGAAAGCATTTCTGTAGTTTCAAATAAACTCTTTATTTATAGGGCTGTGATTGAAAATATAGAGTACCTTGAGGACTTGTGCAGTCTTCGGCCTCGGGCACCTCAGTGCCGAAGCTCAGCTGTGAGGTAGCATTCCCTACAGTTTGTGCCAGGGCAGAGAAGAGCCCGTCAGCAGCACCTCCAGCAGTGCAGCTCCATGCAGTGCAGCTGTGGCTTGTGTGAGCTGAGGTGGCAGGCTGCTGGGAAGCAATTGCTGAGGTGGTTTGCTTTTCTTGTGGGTCTAACTCCTGCATCTTTATTGCTCTCGAGCAGAGATGCCCGAGCCGCACTACCTAAAACTAATGCTCTTTTACTAACAGTGGCGCGTTCTGTCACCAGCATAACTTCATAGGAGGTTTCTGCGACGCTCTTGTCATGGAGAGCCAACTTCCCAAAGCACAAGGTGGACCTGCAGCCTCCCACCTCGAGTCACAGGTGGCCTGAGCTGAGCAGCGCAACCTCACGCCTCTGGAGAAAGGAGCTTTGCTCTCTCCTTTGTCCTGTGTGCTGATGGTACTGGGGGGACAGCGTGAGCGTTCCTTGGGCCTGCTTCCTGCACTTCTCACAGCTTGCCCAGATATACCAAGGCAAAAGCAGCTCGCAGAAGTGTGATGTGCTGACGTGCTCTTTTTTGGTTCTCTTTTCCTGGTCTGTAGTTCGCTTGGAGGTTGTCTTTAATTTGTACAAAACAACTGTATTACTATGTTGTTCTTGGTGCTTTTAATGTTTAACTGGTTCCCTTCGTTGAAGGTCCCTGTTGTGTCTTACTGTGAACAAGTGTGTGCTCTGAGGGCTACCTGCTCTTTTTTTTCTCTTGAACCCTAGAAGTGATTTTTGTGGTATGTGGGTTTTTGGTTTTGTTTGTTACTTGCGCGCAGTTTGACCTCTCCAAAAAGGCAGCCTTTCTGATAAGCATCACAGAAGAGCACAGAACAGAACACGCTGGTGGTGGTATTTCTGAAAGCCTCTGGGTGCTTCTCTGGGCTGGGGTTTCCTGGGTTACCTGGGGTTGCCTCCAGGTGCATTGTGCTGCTGGGAGTAATGTGAAGAAACTGGTGGATTCTCAGCCAGAGAGAAACTTTGATTGAATGTCACCAAGTTTGGGTAATGTCACACGCAAGGGCCTGATGCTGGTAATGCTGCACTGCGAGTCTTGGTGAACTAAGAAGTCCAACTGCACTTCTTCAAAAAATAAAAAATACTAAAAGCAATAAATAAAAAAGTAGAAATACTAAAAATAGTAAAACTTAGCATGCTTTAGCATCTTGTCTTGGAGTTGTTTTTCTGCTTTAGGAGGAAAATTCTTGAAGGTTTTACACAGAGTGCTGCATTTAGCCCTTCTGGTGGTGCAGCAGTTACCAGATGTTACCCCAGCATCACGCAGCCAAAGCCAACAGCTCCGCGTGGCAGCTTTCTGGAATTCTGACACTTTCGTGAAGCTCCTTTTGTCTGTACTCTGCCTCTTTGAAATCCTGTGTAAACAAAATGTGATTCCTCGTACTAGTCAATGAAACGTACCTGTTACCGTGCTCATTATTTTTAAGCGGGAGTAGTGAACATCATGGAATTACCCCTTTACTTGGTGTGGTGAAGGTTCTAAAGGGTTGGAAATGAAATGAGGAAAATTTGCTTTGGCTTCTGCTGTCTGCTTGTAGGTGCAGTGGTGACTGCCAGTAACTTGATGCATTTGTTTGAGGTGAGTGAGAGTTTCAAAGGTGCCTTGCTGTACAGAAGCTCATCTTTGGTTCTTGTAATCCCGACTTTACAAAGGTTGAATGTGGCCACAAGTAAGCAAAGTAACATCTATTAATAGTGTATGCAGGCAAGTATGGGAAGCTGAATCCTCATTATCAGTGATCTTCTTGATACCAGTATAGAATCTGCATCTTTATTTTTGCCTAGTAAGAGCAAAGGGATTGTAATGGATTATTTGTCTTGTTCCTCGTGTAACCTTGAGTACAAGAGCAGACAGCTGGAGTTGACAATATAAACTCTTTAACAGTGAGGGCTTTGTCAGTACCAAGTGTTCCTGGCTCCTGCAACAAGGTGACACTGTCAGTATGTTTTCTGGCTCAGATCAGCTCTGAAAGTTACTGATGCTCCTTCCCTTCCGAAGACCTGTGCCGTGCTTTCTGTCCACCGTCCGTTTCTGAGGCTGTGTTTTGTTGTGACTCCTTTCTCCCAGGGTGGTTCTGAGCCGTTCAGATTCTTCATCATTTCCCATCTTAAATCTCGGGTGTACACTGCAGAGGGAGGGTTGCTTCCTTGAGGGTCCAAACTTTTCTTCTTCTGAAGGATCTGACCTTGCTGGCTACTTGGATTTAAAGTGGAGAGAAGAATTCCTGTAACTCTTCAATTTTTTGCTTTGTAAAGCTCCTGTTAGGAGCATCTATTAGAAGTGCTTGTTGTTTTCCTTTTAGCCTAAAATAAATCTATGCATGAAACAAAAATAAAAAGCTGTTCAACAAGAATGGAGTGGAGCGTAAGTAGATATTAGATGACTTGTCAAATGAGTTGCGAGAACATGTTACGCAAGTCTTTGGTCACTAGTTTTGAATATTATGTTTTCAGTATGAAATCATTACATAAATTCTGCTCCACTAGTTCAGATTGCAACTTCCTCCTTGCAGCTGAATGCAGCTTGAAGAGAAGGTTTGGTAGAATCGGCCGCAAGCTTTGTGTGCCTGGGATCTCCTGCTGCTGCGGGAGCTGGAGAACTCCTGTGTGCAGAAAAATGCAGCAGCTGCATGTTCTGCTGCTACGCAAACAGAGAGATCACTGCCCTTCCAGATTTGCTTGCATAGTTGGTCCTTAACCATACTCACTCTTTTTTTTTAACCCAGAGGATTCTGATGAAACTGGGTCAGAGTGTAACTACACATGCAGCTACGCTGGCAAATCCGAACCAGCTGTAGTGTTGTAGGCAGGGGGAGCCGTGGCTGGAATGCCATGTCTGCCTGCAGCCAGCACGCTGGGTTGGCCCCAAGGACTGAGGCCCCTGCTCGGCTCTGCCAGCTCTCCTTGGCTCCGCAGCAAGTTGCTGGGATGGGGCAATGCCTTAAAGCTCCAAGCGACTGCTCAGTGAATGTGAATTGGAGCCTTTTGGGAGAGAGCAGTAGGTTAAGAGGAAAACAGGCCTATTTTATAGCTTGGTATTTATCTGTGCTCCTGGGGCTTTGTACCCTGAGCCGTGCCCTGCTTTCAGTGGGGCACCTGAGCAGCTGTTCCCTGTTCCTGTGGCTTCTGCTGTGAAGTGGTGTCCTGTAACAGTCAGTGCTTGGGAAACTTCTGCAGCAAGACTCGGCAGAGCTCTTTTCTTAGGCCTTTATTTGCTGTTTGTTTGGATAAGCCTGCAGAGGAATGCATTTGCTGTGTGCTGCTTTTTGTACCAATGTGCCTTTTCACATGGTGATACAAGTGGCACCAGACATCCATATCTGTATGTTCTATATTGAAATGTGTTTTTAATCTACACAGCTTTGTATCTTGCTTGTGTTTGGACCCAGCATGAAGCTTTATATGCTTCAGCAGCACAAATGCCCTTTTTTTTGTAATTTCTTCCTTGCTTCATTAGCACGAGGGGAAGATGACTGTTAGTATTGGTTTAAATCAGTGCTGAACTGTTCCATTATAAAGGTGATTGTGATAGAGGAGGGAATATTTTTAATCACTTGTTTAAAAGTTGGAATTGGATTTGAGATGAGAGTATGCTGAAATCTGTCAGTGCCTTCCTCAATCTTCCTTGACAGTGAAGCATACCTTAAACTCAACTCTCTCCCTTCTCTTGGAGAAGCATTTCCAAAGCTGGCATCAGCATGATCCGAACTGCATTTTAGTTGGCTGTGCATCTGCTAAAAGATGTCTCAGTATTGACAGTGTTGAGCAAGAGGACGTAAATTGCAATAGCAGAAACTTTAGGATGGGGTATGAGTAAATGCTGTTCAAATGGATGTGCCAGAATGGGAAGGAAGCGTGAGGGCAATCTGAATTCAGGAGATCTTTTCCTTAGGGAGAACAGATGAAGGGAAGGCTGACTGCAGCCTGGGATTGTTTGGGTTCCTAAACCTTGTGTGTTTAATCCTACTAAATGCTGCTCTCAGATCTTCCTGATTAACATTTCAAGCCTATAAAGCTGGAGTATCAGTTATTTGAAATGAGTAACATAGAAGCATTTTAATTAAAAAAATAAAAAATAAAAAACAGACCAGTGCAGTGCTTGTGCCTACTCTGAAGGGAAAGGATGTACGTAAGTATTTTGTTACTTTCTGTGTGAAATACTGGAAGAGCTCTCTATTTTCCCAGAGAACCTGATATCCAGGAAAAATGTGTCCAGCTTTCACATTTCCACAGCCTCTGTACGTTTTATAATCACTAGTGCCATTTATGTGATTCTTTGTGGTTTTGCTTGTTATGCAAAATGATTTACCTTCTGAGGATGTGCAGTAGTGAAACAGCTGGACCTGTGCTAGTGGTCAAGATAGCCTGAACTGGTAGGAAGGAAAGGACTTAACATGGTGGCATGGAGCTCTGCAGGCTCCTAGTGACAACAAGACGTATTTCTGAATTGAGCAGTAATATGAAGTCACTGCAAGTAATCTCGTCTTTAGTTCAGCAATGTTTAGCTAATATGAAAAGAGGCCATTTCTTCTGTAATATTCATCAAAGCGGGTGCTGTGCTGGTTTGAGGCTCTTGCCCTTCCCGCAGTGCTCTTCCTTATATTGGTGCTCGTACAGCTGGCTGTGCAGCTATGCTACAGAGCAGTACAGGGAACGTGCTTGAAATATTGTGAAGAGTTTAGATGTTTTGTTGTTTTTTTTTCAAAGATGAATCAATTCACATTCGAAGTAACAGGGTGACCCTATGCGCACTGTACTAGTACAGCTTGAGGGGGAACCAGCAGAGCCCAGAAACATTTTCAGCAGTGTTCCAGGCTCTGTGCTTGTTCTGTCCCACCTCAGTGGGACATGTATGTATCCATGCTGCTCCCAAGACCTTGCAGTCACTTCAGCTGTGAAATTACTTCAAGTTTTGTGCTCAAGCCAAGCTTGGAGACCAGTTGTGAAGCTACGGAGAGATAAATCCCAAGCTCATATCCTTACAGAAGGCTTAATTCCTGGTAACAGCTAGCTTCCACTACAAAGGGGCATCCTGTTCTTAACCTTCTCACTTTTCTTGCATCTCGAGTTGGCCGTCTGTCAGACCAGTGAGCTCCTCAGTTCACCTGCGCTAATCTCACTGGTTTTCCATCACACAAGCGAGCTGCTCTGACTCACCATAGGATTGTCAACAAAGGAAAGGGTGGGAGCACAGCAGGGGCTGTGGGAGCGGGCGTACCCCTTCTGCAGCACTTCTCAGGGTGCAGTTTCCATGACAGCCCACCATTACGTGTGATGGTTGGGCTCAGCAACTCTGAATCTTCCTGCTTGAGGGATTATGGGCAGTTCTGAAACGATCTTCTGAGGCTGAACTGGAAGCTGGAGGGAGAAGGTCTTCCCTCCCCCAAACATCTATTCCACCACCTCTTGCTGTTAGTGCCTGCTGAGATGGGAGCAGCCCTGGGTGCTGTGCTCGCTGCTGTTTGGCTCTGATGGTGTGTGAGGGGTGAGGGAGAATTGCCACTGAAGCATGCACTGGGGCCTCTGGTCCCTTGTGTTCTGAGTGCCTGCTCTTGGCCACTGGTTCTCCTAGTGCTTGAAGCCTGCTTCTCTACTGAAGTGAGTTGTTCTGCATGTCTTCAGTTCCTGCATCTCCCACCCTGACCCCTCTCTCTTCCCCAAGAAGCACCTGTGGCAAACAGCTTGGGTGAAGTGGTTGGATTTCTAGAGCTGATCACTTCTTTGATCCCTTTCAGTGCCTGTGAGCCCCGCAAGGGAGGGAACAGCGTGGGATATGGAGTGAGAAGCTTGGCAGCAAGAGCTCATTATGCTGGCTTGGCATTCTGTGGCTTTAGGGTTCAGATGGATCAGGTCAGCCATCTCATCCTGGAGCTTGCAGGCTGCTAATGAAGTGAGGCGGTGGAGGCAGTTGCCCCTTTGGAATGCAACAAGCTGTTGTGCTGTTTCAGCTCCTTTCTCATAGAGCTTTGTACCATTGCATCAGTTCAATACTATCTCTCCTTCATTTTATTCCCAAAATATTAGCAACCAATATAGGAACTTCCACTTCCTGTGGCTTTTATTGAAACTCCGGAGGCATCCGTGGCACTTCCCTTGTTGATCTGCACGTCCTGGAGCCTCATGCCATTGGCTCGTGTGCACTTGGTGGCTGGATCCGCTGGTTAAGGAACTCAGGAGCTGGCTTTTCTAGTTTTTCTTCTGGTCATCTTTGTGTGCCTTTCACAATTTGCTTATTGAAATGGGGCAGGCTTGAAGTCCATTATAGAAATGTTTATGGTGCGATTGCTTTAATACCTGCTCTGTTCAGCATCTGTTTTTTGGGGAATAAGAAAAAAACCCAGTAACGTGCTGTTATTGAGTTCCTACATACTGCTTTAAGCTAACTGGTGAACAGAACAACAATTGTAGTAAGACTTGAAATGTAGTGTGGTAGGGTTTTTTAATCTGCTGCTGTCTAAAATTAAGTCTTGTTCTTGCCTAGTGACTGAGCCTTTATTAGCTGTTGAAATACTCTGTCCAAAGTGGTTCTTAATGAGTTTTTCAATCTTAAATACCGTTTGCCAGCAGTGACTTGTAAGGTTTCATCTTTAAAGTGGCTTGAGTTACCAAAGAGCAGACAACTCGTGTTAATTTACACTTCACTCACACAGCGAGGCTGAAGATTGGGCCCAGCGTAAGAATTGAATTCCCACATAGGTTACTTGCGGCTCCTTCTGAAGGGTTATCTGGAGAAAAGGCAGGCATGGAAGTGCTCTTTCACTTACAGGTACAGTACTTCAGCAAAATCAAATCTAGCTGCCGTTTGAGGTCAGTGGGGGCTTTGTGTGTTAAAAGCAAATGCTTTTGTATTGGGGTGGGTCAAACAGCTGAAATAATTGCAGGTTGAAGCTCAATAAGATACTGAGATTTTTTTATCTTCCTGCCTGTACATCTTCCTTGTCTTATGTCTTGAGTACTTCACTCTCCTCAAAGCAGAGCGTTTTACTGCTGTGAACAGGAGACTTGGCTGGTGTTCGTGTTGCTCTGAGCTTTGCAACCCAGAGGCTTGCTTTTGAGTATCAATTTCATATGCTTGTGGAAAATCAGAAAATCCAGTGTGACTTCAAATACATCTTATGGAAAAGGAAGCCTTTTTACCCAGGTGTATTTGTGACCATGAGTTCATCTGGTTTTATAGCTAGACAGTCGGTGACATAGACAAGTATCTTGGATCTTCCCCTCTGGGTTTTCTTTTTTTCTGCATTTGATATACATGCTGACATTACTTGTAGCATTGATTTTCAGTGATGCTGCTAATCTGTCTTCATTTTGTCTTACAAGAATTGTCTGTTCTTCATCCTGATTTCTAATAAGGAAGTATAAAATGGTAGACCTAAGCTGATCTTAAATAAAATAGCTGATACCTTAAGATACTTAGTTCGTTAATGAGAGACTTTTTGTTTGCAACTGGTACAGAATTGGGCAAGTGTGTGTCTATATATGTGAAGGAAAAAAATGAAAATGTATTTTGCCTTGGTAAGTAACAGATGTCAGAAACTCATCTACAAGTTGGACCCTTTGAGGATAGTTACGAGGTTAAGAATACCATTAAGAATGATCATTTGTGGTAGTTCTACTAATAAGGTTTAAGGTTATCCTTAAGCATCTTGATGGACCGTAGAGAAATCTAGATTTCCAAATATTAACTGTAAAAGAGTTTTTCTAAGGCCTCTGAGTAATGGGAAATATATCAATTTCAGGTGTGTAGGAGAAGAGAAAATGGCTCAAGAAACCAACCGTAGCCAAGTGCCTATGCTTTGTTCCACTGGCTGCGGATTTTATGGGAACCCTCGGACAAATGGCATGTGTTCAGTATGCTACAAAGAACATCTCCAAAGGCAGAACAGTAATGGTAGAATTAGCCCTCCTGGTAAGTAATGCTGTTGTGCTGCTGTTTGAGAACTTGAAATGACAGGCTGGACTGCATTTTGACTGTGGCCCAGTGCTAAATACACAGGAGCTTTAGTGCAAACCAATCTGTTGTATTCATGTACGTAATCTACCTGATGGATTGAACTTGGATGAAATGCTCACAGTGTTATTGTGCTGTAATTAATCTGCTTAAAGTTGCTAATATATATTATATTCATATGACTGTTTACAATTCCAAGATAAAAATGCAGAGAAACGTTAACACATTTTTCCCGAAGTTACTGATAGCGGAGGAAACATCTGTCCTGGGGAATGTTTGTGAGAAGCATTTAAAATACAGGTTTGCAGCCTGGTACTAAAGGATTAACTCCAGACACTTTTCTTCTATTTTAAGAAAGGCTTCTCCTTCTCTTTTTTTTTTTTCTGGCCTAGTGCCCAGTGTATTTGTTCTGTCCTACAAAGCTGATTTCCCCAACCCACTGAAATAAGTGCTATCTTCCTATGTTTCATCTCTATGAAAGGGCTGGTTCCCTCAGGAAAAGGAACCCTTTCTCTGTTCTATTTCACTCTTTCAAACTTCCCCATGTCCTGCTGTGGGAAGGAGTGTGAGGAAGTGTGCATCCCTCTAGAATCTAAAATGCCTCTTCTGGCTTGGCTGGATATTGACACCAAGCTTCTCATGTAGGGCTCTTTTGAAAACTTTTTTTTTACTTCGAAGCTTCAGCTTTCATTGTTGGAAACCTAGAGATCTAGGATCTACAACTTCCTAGTGTATCCTAAGGAGATGTTGAGATGCTGCAGTACTGTATCTCAAGGATCCATCCTTTTTGGTTTAAAAAAATCATACCTATCATGTTAGGGAACTTGGAGTTTATACTGAGAAGGCTGCAGACAGTCTAAGTAACAGAAAATAGTAAGTATTTCAAAGCTCTAGTTTAGCACTTTTGTGCTGTGGAACTTGTGGGGGCCTGGGGCTAGAACTCGTTCAAAATATGACCAAACATAATTACTCTTTTGTAAAGCTATTTTTCATTATGATGTAGACTGAGATTCAATTACTCTCCTGGCTGGTGTCATGGGGGGTCAAAGAATAATTGTATTGTGTAGTTTATGTAACCCTTAGAAGTAGTGTAACACATTTTACATTAGTGTCTTCCTTCCAGCAGCTTCTGTCAGTAGTATAACTGAGTCCTTACCGGTTCAGTGCACAGAAGGCAGTGCCCAGGAAACCCAGTCAACTTTAGATTCTTCATCAACTCCATCTATGCAGCCAAGGTAAGCTGTTTCTGTCATTCTGTCTTTTTTCTGTGGAAATGTTTTAGTCAGCGTGATGAAATTAAGTGTGCTTTGATTCTCCATAATTAAATGCTAGGACCTGGCTTAGGAAAGCATCTAAGGTTTAACTAAGAAATTTAAAGTAAGGGATCTCACAATAAGTAGTAGATGATCTGTTAACTACATCTTGCGTTCAAATGAAAGTTTGTCTTTAGCATTTAGCCTCAAACAGGAGCATTGCCAGCTTCATGCTCTTCCACAGAGATTTATCTGGCTAGTGTTCCAGCTCCACAATTTGCAGTAAGTTGCATACTTACCAAAGGAGAGCTCTTTCCATCCCAGACGCTTGAGGATTCTGTAAAAATGGCAGAAAGCTGTTGACGAGCACTCTCGTAAATGTATGATAATGTGTTAACAAACTGGTTGCATCACAAAATGTGGAGCATGCAGGGGAAGGATGTCTAAATCCTAGTACAAGTTGTACTGCTGAATTGATGTCTTATTAAACAAGTCATTTCCAACTGGATTATTCAAGGAGACGTAATGTCCTCTTGTAAATCACTCAGACTTACTAAGTGCTCTCCATTTGTGAAAGCTAAATATTTATTTGCTTGGTGGCTGTATTTCAGTTCTGGATTGGTATAACCAAAAGCAACTTTAAAAGGGCTTTGGAAATTTTTGGAGTGAGGAATGTTAGCTACGTGATGGAAGCGAAATGAAAATCTGAGTAAATGCTTCTGCTGGTTAAAAAATGAAATGTAATAAAGTGCAGGCCGAGGGTAAGCAGGATTTGGATTCATTATTGTTGTCTAATTCTGTTCAGACTATTTTCTACCCCTTAGCTTTTTATAGGAGGTGTTATCTCGTGCTTGGGTCCTGCATGTGAACTGAGTTCTAGTCGCTATGCTTGATGCCATATGTGATCTTTCTATTCTGGGATTTCTAACTGAGGTAGAAAGTAAATATCTTACCCTGCTACAACAATTACAGTAGGTATTTTAAAAATAAATTAATGAAAGAATTATTATCCAGGTCAGTGCACAGCGATGAACCAGCTGAAGTGCCTTGGGTTTGTTTTCCCGCACAACCTTTATTTAAAAGAACTGTATCTGATCACTAGCTTGCTTGTTGGTTACAGAAGTAAAGCATGGCTGGTTGCCCTGAGCCTTGCACATCAGAAAATCGGCATCTTTTTCTTTTTTCCAAAACAAAACTGGGGGTTTGACTTCAGTCTCTGGTATTACCTCTGTGAGCCTTTCTATGCTCTGAGGAAACAGCTGCAAAACAAAACATGTGTTTTTGTAAGTGATCAGTCCTGCAGTTCAAGAGCTGCATGCGACTCCTGGCAATTAAAATGACCGCCCCGATGCCCTGGTTGTGTCATGGCCTACTGGGAGGGCTTTGTTAAAGCGTGGGCTGCTGGGTAATCCATTTTTTTTATTCAGAGCGAATCCCTCAGAAGATGGGGAGGAACAAGTTGGACAAGTGGGTGGTGTTACCCCTCACCTGAGACTTGTTGCACAGAGGAGCTGCTGCTAATCAGCTTGGCTGTGCCTGACTGCTAGAATGAAGTCTTTCCCATAACTGTCCAGGGTATTTCACTGTGAGGTTTTAGCAGTATGGCTGACAGAGTTGGGAAACTTGGTCAGGGCTGCTTTACACTGCACAAATACAAGTTCTGCGTAGAACTGCAGGTGCTTTATTGCTGGAAACATGGACATGCTGCAATTTTCTTGTTCGTATCACTGGAACACCAGAGGTAGCTCCTCTACAATTATCTTGCTGGCTTAGGTTTTAAAAATCCTTGTGCGTTGAATGTTGCATTGTTGCTGCTTCTCTGTGGAAGGATAATATACTGAACTACAATGAATGGTGGGAGGGAGGGGAATAACACATTTCTTGTTAGTTGAACTGGCTTATTGCTTTCAGTGCGACTGCAAAAGTGTTTAATTTTTCGTCAATTCAGATTGTCTAGTAAGCTTAGTTGAATTTTTTCTTAGTGGTTACAGAAACAATGTCAAAGTTAAAATATATATATATATTTATATATATAGGCATGATGTCTCGTCAAGACTTACTCTAACGTATTTCTTTCAGGAATGCTCTATAGGATGTGGACATGCTTCAGGTTAAAAAAGCAAAAATACATATTTTTTTTGCCTTTCAGCCCTGTGTCAAGTCCGTCACTTTTAACAGAATCTGTAGCATCATCCCAACCCGATAGTACGGCTGTGGACAAAACAGTACCGGAGACAGAAGAGTTGCAAGGTTGGTGCCTGGCTTTCAGAGATGGATCTTGTGAATATCTTTAAAACCTTGACTGTTCATGATATACTCCTGTTGAAGAGATGGCCCATTCTCAAAACTAAATGTTCTGTGAAATCAGATGCAAAAAATAACGATAAACTTAATGTAAGAATCTTGAACTGGAAATTTCTGAATTTAATTGCGGATTTCAGTAACAAGTGTGTTAACTGAGGTTGGAAATGCTCATCATAAATGAATGTATTGTTAAGTCTTTGTGCCACAGCTACTACATGAGGCTAGGTTTCTGAGAATACATTACTTCTCCAGGTAGTAACTTGCAGATTGCGCAAATACCGTGGAAGTTTGAGTGTATTTGTTACAGAGAGTGTTATGATATAGCTAAAAACAGTGTTAGTATAAGCATGAAGCATCTACTAAACATTCTTTCATCTAGGGACTTGATTGATTTTAGTGTAATATTTTATCTAAGGTAAAATTACTGAACCACGCACTGTGGTTGCTTGAAAAAAAAAAAAGAACTGAAAGGGTTATTTCAGGATTGGCCTAAAATCCTTATTGTTATTACAACATAAAGAGTTTTTTGGGGTTTTTTTTTGGTTTGTCGGTTCTTCTCTTTAGTTTTAAGTTCTGTAAGCTTGTACATAAAGTGTTTAATAGCATTTCTTAGGAAAGTGCAAAAATATCAGATAGTATACCAAATTTGTTCAGGCCTGTAATCCACAGACCTTATAAAAGGTACTTAAAGGTAAGACAGTAAGTATTCTGTGTTTTATTCTGCTGACACAGCTAGGGCTTCAGTGTATAGAGCTCTATTTCTGCAGACTTAAAGTAGTAGTTCAGGTTTTCCCACAGATGCAATGTACAATTTCACTTAGTTGCTAAATACGGGTTCTTTTGAAACTTCTGTGACTGAAGTTGGTATTTCAGGTAATTTACCAAATCAGAGTTGTCCCTTTTTGTGGGGTAGAATAAAAGAGCCATTCTTTGTGACTATGAGCTGTGCTCAGTAAAGTCTTCTGAGTTTCATAACTACAGTTTGTGTGATCAAGGAGGTGGAAAGGTTTTAATGCGAAGGCTGTTTTGTACTGCTCTTTGCAAAGTTGATTAAGAGTATGTAAACATTTTTCCAGTAAAGATGTATTCTGGATGTAGTAGTACCCATTACTTAGTCGTCTTAAACAGAATACCTCAACTTTGGCAGTTGCACAAGGCATGCTCTTACTGTACGGGTCAGTGACATCTGACCTTACCTAGTCTGAGAGAAGGCAAGGGCTGCAAACACTTATGCTTCTCAAGTTGTAGATATGTGCACAGTGGAAGTGCATGTTCAAAGTATATCTTGAGTTGTTATGTCCTGAGTAATACATCCATGGCTTTACTTTCGTCTCAGTTCTGCAGTATGGAGAAACTGGGATGCGTTGCTGTAGACCAGCTCCGATATGAGTGTGTCCCTTGCAGGGACCTCATAATTAGAACAGTCAGACACAGAAATCTTGTACCACGTGTGACATCCGTATCAGAATAAGCCTGCATCAGGCAATATAAAGTCAGTTTTTTAAGCTGATCACCTTGTATTGCTGTGTTTTTTCCTCCTCACTACTTCAAAAGCTTCCAGAACCTGTTAGTCTCATGATTCTTCCACCCAGAGCCTGAATTAGTGTCTCTGTTTACATATGTATCTTGCTTGCTTGGCTTAAGTGTAAGTCGAAACTCTGGGTTTACAGCCTGTACTGCTCTTTTACTTGGAGGTGGGGTGAGAGTAATCTATTCTAAGCTAATCTTTGATGCTTGTTCTGTGGTTGGGCCTCTGAGAAGACTTTACCCTGCAACTTTCAGAAGAAAGTGTCATCTCACATTTGGATAAGTATATGTTCCTTCTCATTCTCCCTATGAGAAGGTAGGAGCTGGAAACTTTGATTTCAAGGGTATGTTCCTATATTCCCATTTCACAGAATGCATTTCAACGGTCAGCCCACGTCAGGTGTTTAGAGCGTTTCAGCTGTGTCCTTTTCTTTGTACCTTCTTAGTTTCTAAACTAAGAACATCAGCACGTAATTGCAGTTCTAAATTACAGTCCCTATTTATAACTCACTGTGGCGGGGTCAGCCCCATTTTTCTGAGGAGTGCTTCTGTGCTATCCCTTAACTGAAAATCATTTGAAATGCAGCGTTTCCAGTTTTAGTCTTCTGCTTTGAAAAGTGCAAGTTTGAAAAGAAAGCAGCTTCTAATGAGTGCTAAGTGGGTTTTATTGCGTTGTCATAATTCTGCATCCTAAAGTTCCTTTGTTTTCCGCATCGTTCAGAGTTTGAATTTTAGGCTTCTGACAAGAATGTAATAGAAAGGTGTGAAGCAGTTATTTAGCATTGTCTAGCTGTGTAGCATTAAAAACCAGAAAGGTCTCAGTATGGTGGGAGTCCCAAACAAAGAGTTTACATTGCTAATGCTGTCAAATGGGGGGGGGGAATTCTCTGATTTGATCACTTGCTCAGCATTTATTATCCCCCAAAAAATTGTAGCTACTGAATAGTGCAATAAGCCCAGACACTAGATAGTGGCTAATAGATACATATTTTTTAATTTATTGTTCTTATGAACGTATCATTAAAGGTGACCTAAAATGTAATGCACTGCAGTAGGTACAATCCAGCTCTTCTAGCAGCTTTCTTCTATTTTGAGCATCTCTCCAACTCATTTTCGATTACCATGTAGACTGCTGTACCTTTCACTCAATGTTACAGCCCTGTTACAATTAACCAGTCAGATTTCTTGTTTGTTAGGCAGTGGGTTAATTGGGCTGCCTCCTGGCAAGCCTGCAAGCGAGTGAAAAAGGTGTTTCACTGCTCTAGGCTTAATGAGTTTAGAAACAGTCAGGTTAGGATTCACAGTTCATATTTCAGAAGGACTTTTAAAAAGGAAATCAGACTTAACCAACTTGAGTAACCAGCTGGGAAGTGCATGCATGTTTGCTCTTCTCAGTTAAGGCGGCAGGTTTTGCACTTGCTTGGTTTTGGTTGTGGGGTTGCTGTTTTCTTTTTTTTGTGAGGTATTGCTGGCTAAATAAAAAGCTTTGTTAAAAACAGTTGCTGTGAAATTTTACATGGTGATATCCTGGACCTGATAGGAATGCTGTTGAACCAAAGGTTTGTCAACCTCAGGGGGCCTTATCGGGGCTGTTTCAGTAAGCGGTACTAGAGTGGAATTGATGGATACTTCAGGTTTTTGTGGTGGGAACAGAGACTTGAATGTGGAGTATACTTATGATAGAAATGCAGAAAATAATGTAGGATATCTTGATTTACTGGAGGAATTCTCCAGGGAGAGAGGGAATGATGATAAAGATTTAAACTAAATTCCATAGGTAAGAGTGCTTTTATTCTAATGCATCTTCTGTAAACGTAGTGCCTCCCTACTAACACTGTATACAAGATCTCTCAGTAGATATACTGGATTAGTTTTTTTTAACTTCTGTTTTACTCCTGAGCTTGCTCAGGTAGCACAGTGACTTTTTTTATGATCTTTACTTTCTAGTTCATATGCATAAGGAATAGCTTGTGTTTGTCATCAGCCAACATCTAAGACTCCTTCTGCCTGTGGTAGAAGAAGGCTAGCCTGACCCAAGTGGAAAAAAAACTTAAGAAGCCTTTTTAAGTGGCATGGGAACCTAGCATGAAGTGAAAATGATAAGGTTGCTTTCTGCTTTTGTTGCATCTTTAATTAGAGGCTGAAACAATCCTTCTTATTTGAGGGGAAAATGCAAAATGGACTGGAATGCAGCAGTATCCTATGGTTGTGTTTTTGTAGGTGCAGTGTGTTCTAGGCTGATCGCTTCAGCTTGTTGTTGAAAGTTAATAGCAATCTTCTGGTTAGGATTAACCTCACATATTTCATTCCTTTTGGGGAGTGAGTATTCTTCTTCCTAGGTTTGGTCAGATGTGCTTAGAAGGTAAATATAGCTGCTAGTCCTCTCCCCGTGGGAATGACCTTTTTCTTTCAGAAGCTCTGCCTGGTAGTAGAGGTGACAAACATAAAACATCCAGAGCTGGCGGAGAGGAGAGAACAGATGAGGTGTCAGGAGCTTTGCAACAAATGTGCACAATTCTGTGTTGAGCCTGCAGGGATACAAGAACTGAAGTGTGCTTTATCTCCAAGGTGTTGTTTTCATGGTCAGAGTGTGCTGAAGTTCAAGCAGGCTTGGCACAAGCAAAGCAGTAGCAAAAGCTGCTGCCTCTAGGAGGAAATCCAGGCTCTGGTTGTTTTGATCGGCTAGGAACACGCTCTGTAAAGCAAGGAACTTCTAGTGGGCAGGACAACTTGTCACCTCCTGAGAAACGAGCGTTTCTTCATGCTTTATTCCTTGTTGGTTGGTTGGCAGCTTGTCCTGGTACTGCTGGAGCTTCTGTTGCCCTGCAAAAGGCGGGGCTGGGGGAAGGGAGGGAACCAGTTCAAGCAGCGCAGGCAGCAGCATCCTGGAATCCAGACAAAATACAGCAGCTGGGAGTGGTTGCAGCATATTTCCTGTGAGCTCCAAGCTGGCTGGTATTGCATTTTACCTGGTTTTTTTTCTGTTGTTTGTCATGCCCAGTTTATAGACAGAGCAATGGCGCCCTGTTATCTAAAGGTGACTTAGTAGTTGGGACGTTCATGATTATCAGAGAGGATCTTCAGTTACATCTGTCTTCTTCGCAAAGGCAAACAGAGATGCAAACTTCATGGTTATTACAGTAGATAGAAAATGACTTGTGGCAGCAGTAGAAGAATCTTCCCACTCAGTTCAACAGTAAGCAGGAGCCCTTTGAATATTATTAAACCTTTTTTTCTAGTGTGAGAGTCTTACGCACAAAGAAAATAAGTGTATGTATATGTGAGAGAGCCTTGTTATGCAGGGAATAGTGCCAGTTTTCCTTAAATTTGCCTTACAGTTACAAGGGCGTTCTGTAAAAACTTATATTGAAGTAACTGGATTTTGCTACAAGAGGAAATGCGAGCCTGAGTTGTTAGCTGCGAAATGCCAATTTATGGCATAAAGCTTTCTTAACGAAGTAATAAACACAGGAAGGTCTGCTCTGTATAACACTGCAGGAGTTCATTTTGGTAACTCTTACCACTTTCAATCCTTTCTGCTTTCATGCTTACCTTGCAAACCTCCCAAGCCCTTCCTGAAATCAGGTTTGCTCTGGTATCTATTTTCTTTTTGAAAAGAAATGAGTGTGGGATGGATATCAAACTTCTTAATTTATGGTATTGTAAGACTGAACTCTGTATAAGCGCTCACTGAATTCTCTCCTCGAGTTGGATTGAGGGTTTAAAGGGAGGGAATTCTAGTACCAGTGCTGTGAGCACATGACATTTCAGATGTGGAAGTTGCAGTAAAATTGCTAACCCCACAGCCTGAGTTTACGATACAGGCTTTAGCTTATCGTATCATTTGAACAGAGGGAGGGGAGAGAGATGCTTTTCCAGTGTTCTCATCAACTTTTTAATATTAGCTTCAGTGTCAGAGAACGCAGAGCCTACACCTGAAGAACAAGACAAGTCACTTGACAAACCAAAACAGAAAAAGAATCGCTGTTTCATGTGCAGGAAGAAGGTCGGACTTACTGGTAAGAAATACTCATTTCACTTTTTCTTAAAAAGAGACTTAAGCTTTGGACCTTGGAAAACATCTTCTCTTAGGGCATAAATAGGGCACAGTCATTTCTCGATGCTGTTGATTGGAAACAAAACTTGGGCAAAGGCTCTTTCAGCTGGCTTGTACTAGATTTAGTCTTTCATATATTTGCTTTGTTTTTCAGCTTCCTTTCTTTAAGTGAAATACATGACTCCAAATACTGCTCTTTTGAAGTCTGCTTAGCTGGGGAGTTGGCTGATAGCTGGCTGCCATTTGCTAACCATCGTTGCAGTGGGTCTGTGGAAGGGCCTGAGAAGCTTGGGTTCTGCAGAGTAAAGGTTCAGAAACAAGGAAAATGATCCAGAAGTCTCCAAGAATGTGTTTTGTGCTAATCTATAATGCACTAGGAAGGGGAATGGTCAGGTCTTGCTTTAATTACTTAAATGTTTTATTTGTGATTCTTATGCTTTCTGCAGCAGAGCTTCTCTTTGGCTGGTTGACACTGGTGACAGATTTATTGATAGTGAGTGAACACGTTCAGGATTTAAAACAAACCGGTGTGCTTAAGAAGACTGAAATGCCTAAACTGATGTTTCTGTCCGCAGGGTTTGAGTGTCGGTGTGGAAACGTTTACTGCGGCATGCACCGCTATTCAGACGTACACAGTTGCTCTTACAATTACAAAGCTGATGCTGCTGAGAAAATCAGAAAAGAGAATCCTGTAGTTGTTGGGGAAAAAATCCAGAAG
This sequence comes from Numida meleagris, assembly GCF_002078875.1. Taxonomy (NCBI): domain Eukaryota; kingdom Metazoa; phylum Chordata; class Aves; order Galliformes; family Numididae; genus Numida; species Numida meleagris. Next base: position 12,188,739 of record NC_034417.1, on the reverse strand, counting down.
ATCTGAACTGCTGCTTCTGCTGGAATACAAAATCCTTTGACCATCTGCAGATTAAATTGACTTGAGCTTTTTTTCCTTAGTCATCAGGAATGTAGAGCAGTGTACCTTGCCTAGACCTTTTAATCATGCATGTCATCAGATGAATAGATTTCGTTTTTGTTTTTGTTTTGAAAATGACCGAACATTTATTTTCGTTGCAGTTTTCTGTGGCTGAAGACTTAAGTAAAACTTTACAAGTATTATCCTTTAAGATCATTTTAATTTTAGTTGAGTGCAGAGGGCTTTTATAACAAACGTGGAGAAAATATTGGAGGGCTGTGCTTTTCCAGGATAAAACATGCATGCGTTAACTTTGCAGTTTATTTTCTTGTTGTATATAGCATTTCTCTGCAGCACAATTTCCTTTTTTTTTTTTGATAATGCCTTGTATGGCACAACTAGTTATCAGTAACTGAATGTATTTTAATCATTATGGCTGCTTCTGTTTTTTTCCCATTAACGAGAGGTTATACATGTTCGCATATTAGCTTGTTTGCACCCTCTACCTATTTATGTATGAATCATTTGTAATGAGAGTGTGTGCTGAGATTGTCTGTGTGGTTTGTTTTTTTTTTAAATTGGTTTTTGTGTGTATGGGCGGAAGGCTGTATGCACTTCACTGACTGCAGGTTTCATTGGTATTACATCCATCAGTCTGTCTGTACACAAATATGAAGAATGATCTGAAGTACCTGTGCTGTATTTATGTTTATCCATGTCTTAACTTTGATTAAATAAAATTTAAAAAAACAAAAAACTAGAGCCCCTGTGGCTGTCACTGGCATCAATAATCTGGATCTCTCCTGCTTTATTTTCATGGGGACCTTTCACGGATGGGTCCTTTACTTCAGTGCATTTGTCCACAGGCTGTAGGTATCCTAATGCCAGCTCTAGTCTGATTTTTCTATTTTGTGCAGCATCACTCACATGTGCAGGAGTGGGGTTACCTGTGACGATGTGCTTAAGTTGGGGACATTCCTACAGGTAAAAGCAATGTCACCAGCTTTATTGGTGATTAGGCCCTGGAGCCGTGCATGTGTGACTGTGGTCCTAGAAAATAGTGCTCTGGGGTTTGTGACCCACTGTCTGTGACGGAGCACTGCACAGACTTCCTTGAAGTTAGATGAAAGAATGTTTCCTGGGACAGCTTCTCCAGTGAGATCTTGTTCTGAGGTTTGACATCCATAGGCTCCAACGTGGAGCGCTGCCACAAGCACCCTCCATGTGCATCAGCAGATCTGCAGCTTTGTAAGTAATCCTCTTCTGGGGGTGGAGGGAATCCTTTTTACCATCTTCTAACAGTGCTCAATAATCATCTTTAAGATGGTGAGTCTTGTCAGACCAGAGTACATTTCTCACCATTCTACCACCCTGGTCATCCACGTGACTTAAAGGTTGAGTAGTTTGTGTGGTAGCATGGTAAATTCAGGCAGTGTTGCTTATCACAGGACTCAACAGTAAGCTAAAGTGGAACTAATTCCTCTCCAGGTGGTACTGATCCCTGGCTGAAATTTCACTTGGTGACTTGCTGCTGCTTTTGAGCATTTGTGAATTAAATGAGATTGCATGGCTTTATTTAAAATGTTCAATTTTTAATCAAAGCTGGCTGCATTCTTAGAACTGTGAATGCTCTTTAAAAGCTATGGCTGGCAATTAGTAGATAAAGCACTACATTTAGCGCACAAACACTACACAGCAGAAGGAGCTTTCTCTGTCAGATAGCTGTAGAGAGTAATTTGCAAGACCCAATAATAAATGAAGTATCTTGTGCTTGCGAATGTGGCTTACTCACAGTTTATGAAGCACACGGTTTTTGTAGTAAAGGAGGGGATAAATAACTGGCATGTTTCGGTAGCACTTGACACCTGTGGGTCAAAGATTTTATATTTCCTCAGAGCATTTGCCAAACTTCCTTTTATGTAGCGTGGAGAATGGAGGAGCAGCAGCATCTTCTTTCACGGCGGTTCGCTTTTCTCTTACCTACTGCTTTACTCTTCTCCAGTTCTTGCCTTCTCAGTCCAACTTCTTCCTCTTTACTATTTCTGGTCTCTCTCCTCCTTTTTCCAAAAGTATCCTTTTCTCTCTCTCTATGTGCCACCCCCAATCTGCCTTTCCTCTGGCAGTGATGCTTCTGGGCTAAGCAGAGAGGAGATGCCATAGATTTTGCAGTGGGGAAAAACAATTGTTTTGTAAGTTCTGGTATCTGAGAGACTGGAAGAAGAAAGGGCAGAGGAGCAGCTGCCTTTGGAATTCTTGTAATCCCTTTACCACTGCCTGTTATGAAGCAATAACTCTGCTGGCCCTTGATTATACGGTAGGAAATGTGACTGCGCCAAGAGGAAACTGGACTTGCAATGCGATGGCAGTACTGACTGGCAGGGTCAGCATTGGGTAATTCTGTTTCTACACATATCATTCTCAAAATAACCTAATAATTTCTTTTTGTGGCCTGGCTTGTGCAGATTCCTCCAAGTAAAGAATATTGAAAGATAATGTTGTCCTGATATATAAACTTGCACTTAGACTGGAAATCCACCTTTCCCTGACAGTAAGTTGGTGTTTGCTTTGGCATTGGCTTCGTGTTATCATGGTGGTTGATCTGCTTCTCAATCTGGATAACCAGTGATTCTTTTCATATTCTGTCATCAGCATTAGGTTAGCAGATGAACATTTTAATTAATACCAGCACATTCACAACACCACAGAACCCTTGCATAAATCTCTTTTTTAGAGATGCACACTGTGTATTTGATGCATGCTTTCAAGATAGTTTTCTTGGAGTAAGCAGGTTACACACGCAATTCCTGTCACCTGGCGTGGAACTTCTTCATTGTGTTAAACCTTTTCAGCAGTTGTTGGAACAGAGTTGTACCTGAGATGCACTGAATTTCCTTACAGGAAATGTTGCAGGAGTTGGCGCTAGGCATTGTATTGTTTTAAATAAGAGCTCCTTCCAGAGGGCACCACGTGAGCTTCCTTCGCTACTAGTGACGAGCTGCCACAGATGGGCTCTCGTCACTGGTGTTGTGTCATCTTGCACTGAATCTCTGCCTCTCCAGCTTGCTCTATGTCTTCTAATGAGTCTTCTGTGCCAAAGAAAAAAGTTGAGCAGGAAATAAGTTCTTATAAGTTCTTTGCCTTGGCAGTCATAAGCCGTCTAACCGCCCTTATTGAAAAGGTGTGACCTTTGCTACTTGGTTTCAGTTTCACAAGGATTCCCTCATTGGTTTCTGTTTTTCCCAAATGTGGGTGTCTTACATGCAGGGGAAAAGCTGGGTTGGGGATCAGAAGATGCCACGGGTTTCCCTGCTCTTGTTCTGTTGTTTGCGCACACCTGTTTTTAAGCTATTGGAACTGTCTGGTGGAAACAGAAATTGGATACAGCATTACAAAGGTAAAAAGAAGGTGAAGTGCAGCTAGGGGTGTCAGCTGAGCTCTTTCTCAGTGTTGCTCAGCTGGTAGCAGAACTGCTCCATTTAGGATAGTGGGGGCATCTTTTCCCCACCTTGCTGTCAACTCAGTCACCCCATGGTAGGTGAATAGGTGGCATCTCTGGTCTCACCGCACCAGCCAGAGCTGTCTGCTGGGTGCAAGGATGGAGCTGGTGAAAGATGGCCCTGGTTTCACGTGAGGGTTTATCGAGCAGGAAGAGCCTGTGTGCTGGCCCCATACCTCGCTGGGAACAGTTACCAGCTGCTGACTCATACAAAACTCTGGCACTAATTAACTGCGGCTGCTGCCAGCAGGAAGAGGGGTGGGATGCGGGCAGGGCTGCGATTGGTTTGGGGCTGCGGATGCAGGGTGGGATTTGGTGCTGCTGTGCTCCCCATTACAACATCTAGAGGGGCTCTTCCTTCGAGGTGGGAACGCAGTGGCCCGGGAGGTTGGGGCTCAGCCTTGTGAGCTGGCATCCGGCATGTCTTTCATCCAGGTGGACAAGGACTCGGATTTTCCTCTCCAAAATCTCCCCTATGGGATTTTCTCCACAAGGGAGGAGGTGAGTAACAGCACACGTTGTCCTTGGGCTGTTGTAATTGTGCAGAGCTTGTGAATAGGAGGAGGAACTCCCAGCGACGTGGAATAAGGAAAACCCTTCCAGCTGGCGCAGGTTGCTGATCTGACAGCGGAGCGGCAGCTGCTGCGTTGTCATTTTGCTTCACGGAGGGCTTCTGATAACAGGCTCCTTAAAACTGTACTGAAGAACTGGAACGCATTAATGCTGCTGAGGAGCACTTTGGCTGCTGCATCCTATGGTTTTTGTGTGGTTTTGACTATTTTTCTGTTACATCTCTTTCATCCTTCGACATCACAGTTTGCACTGACACCTTTTTTGAACTCAGTTCCTTGTTTTCTTTGCGACTGGGTGCAATCACACCTTCAGCCACGTTCAATATCTATTTCCACCGTGCCGCTAACTCTGTAGCATCCAGTCCCTTTTGCACAATGTGAGCTGACAAAAGGGAAAAATGAATTGTCTCCTGCAATAACTGTGTTTGCAAGTGCCGTGTTCTGGCCTTTAGGAGCTTGCTCTCACCATTTGGGTGGGGTGGTTGCAGGAGTGTTAAAGCAGAGCACAGCGTGCACGTGTCACTTCTGTCTCTGCAGCTGCCCTGTTGCAGTTTGTCGGACGCAGCGTTGCGGCGAAGTGTTAAATGTGCCCAAACTGAAGCTGTGTCCAAAGGCTGCAGCTTGAGCCAGCTCTGTTTTGTCATCACGTAACAAAACGTGGTTCAACCTTTTCCAAAGAAGGAGCTCCCAGTTCCCGAGTGCTGAGCCCAGTTAGGCAACTGCTGACCTCAAACCTGCAGCCTCCCAGTGCTTCAGAACAGCTGTAACGGGCCCTGGAAAAGAGAGTAAGAGTGGGAAGGAGGGAGTGAAGGATGGCGAGCTGAAATTCATTATTATCTCCTGGTTGCTGCTGTCTCCGCTTATCGATACTGGTTCAAAAAAGAACTTAAACCTAAAGATTGTGTTTTCTGATCTTGTATTTTCCACGGGTAAAAACAGGATGGTTCGTTTAATCGTTTCCTAGATGCATGCGTTGTTATCTAACAAGTTTGGATTATTTTTCCACTTTCAGAGGCTGTTCACCGAAGAAAACATTTTTTGCCTTATTAAAAGGCAACATTTGATCGTATTAAAAGACAGGCAAGGATTTATAGAAATTACTTGGGGGAATAACATTTTAAAAATGGCACAGTGTCCCCATGATTTCAAGCTATTGTGGTTAATGTCGTGTACCCCAGTTACAAATTAACCTGATGTGACCTTTAGCGTGCTCTGCAGGAATGTTTGCTGAATAAATACTTCTCGCATTTGGAATCTTGTTTGGAAATTAAAGATTAAAAAATAGATTTAATAGCACAGATTTTCATTGATGGTTTTTTTTTCCCCATATTGTTAAGCTAGTTTTCCTAATGAGCGCAACCAGTTTGTCTCTATTTGCTTAAAGACATGAATAATTGAAATTTGCCTTTGAGCGCGGCAGTTTCTGAAATTCCCGTCCCGCAGTGGTGGAACTGCAGTGTGATGGTCTGTGCTGCTCTGAGCACCGTGGGCCCTTCAGGACTGCATCAAATGAATGGGGGCTTTGTTTGTCATCTGCCAGGCGAGCACACCCATGGCACTCTCCTACACGTGCAGGCAGCTCTCCTCACAGTCAGGATCTGTGTTCACAAATTGCTGTGGCATTAGACTCTGTCCTCATGGATGCAGCTCCCTGTGATCACTGCCTTCCCTCATGTACTCTTTGGAGGATTTTTGGGTACAAACGTAAACTTTCTTCTCTTCCCCTCGCTCTCACCGCTTTGCAGCCTCGGCACAGGATTGGGGTAGCGATTGGAGACCAAATTTTGGATCTCAGTGTCATCAAGCATCTGTTTAATGGACCGGCTCTTGCCAAACACCAGCACGTCTTTGAGCAGGTATTCATCTCAGAGTCTGTAGTTTGAATTTCTGCATGCTCTTAGATGTATGCATGAGAGTTATTAGCAATGAGCGATGAGATGTAGACACCAAACTGGGAATGCTGATTTTCATGCAGCACTGAAGCTCTCTGTTGGTCTGGTTTTAGCCTGGTGTAATTGCAAAGTAGAAACAGAGAGAAGTAATGCCGCCCAAGTTTTCGGTGGCATGGAGGAGTGAAAGAGACAAATCCAGAATGAGCAAAGTATCACCTTAAGGCCTTTTCCATTGAAGTGGTTAGTGCAGTGCAGAGCAGTGCTAGCAGCTTTCCTCAGGAAACTTTGGATTTGGATCTAAAGCAGGAACAGAAACGCAAGTCTCCATGCTGAGGGCAATATGGAGTGGTCTTGAATGGAGCACCAAGATCACTTAGTCCAGCCATCAGCCCATGCCTGTGACTGCTCTAAATGACTACTGTAAACCACATCCCCACAGTTCTTGAGCACCTCCAGGGACAGTGACTCCGCCACCTCCCTGGGCAGCCTGTGCCGGTACATCACCGCTCTTTCTGAGAAGAGATTTTTCCTATAATCCAACCCATCTCTGTGGCAGGGCCCAAATTTGTGGCATCACATGGGGAACATGGTCCAGCACCACTGGCTGTGCTCTGCTTAGAGGCAGAGCCTGTGGCTATGGGGATGCAGTGGGGACATCTGGGGCCCTGGATGTTTTTGTGAAGCAATACTCAGTCTCTTATCTATTGCCCTCCAGCCCACCCTCAATGCCTTCATGGGGCTCGGCCCCATGGCCTGGAGGGAAGCCCGGGCCCTGCTGCAGTCACTGCTGTCAGCCACGGAGCCAACGCTGAGGGACAACGTCGGCCTGCGGAAACGGTGAGCCAGCCCGGGCCTGAGGCTGCCGCCCACCATCCATGTGGGATCCCACTGCCCTTTGGGCCTGATGACAGCTTCCCACTCCTTGCTGTGCCTCTGGTTAATCACTTCACTGCCTGCAAATAGAACCATAGAACCGTTTGAGCTGGAAAGGTCCCTTAAAGGCCATCTGGACCAACTCCCCTGCACTGAACAGGGACACCTACAGCTGATCAGGTGCTCAGAGCTCCCAGGCCTGTGGGGACACCTGGAGCTCCACACACACCAACCACAGCCTCCACAAGGGGAGGTGGCTGTGAGGCCTCCTGCCTGTCCCTGCCCCTATCCAGCAGCACCCTTGTTTTTATTTCAGCTAGAAAGGAATCACTGCAAGGCTTTGCAAAATAAAATAAGGATGGAGCTGCTTCAGAGAGATGTTCAGTCCCTTATGTGCTTGTAAACCACTTCAGGGTTAAAGCCACAACTATTGACAGCTGAAGTCTTTGTCTTTTATTTCAGGGCATTTGTACCTCAGGCTTCTGCTACCATGCACCTGCCAGCACACATTGGTAAGCTTTGTGGGTTGCCGGCTGCTCAGAGCCGCACTTGGCTCCTGCTTAAAGGAGCTGCTTTATTTCCAGGTTGTTCAGACTTATAGTAGCTGTGACAGGGAGTGGGCTTTGTAGGAACCAGAAGTAGCTCACTGTATGCAATGAATGGTAGGTGCTGTCTGCAGTGCAAGAATAAAAGCCCGGGGAAGCTCAATATCAGCCAGAAAATTCCTGGATGTGGTTTAACTCAGGGTTGTCCTGTGCCATGAAGTCCTTGTCATCAGATTTGCAACACCAAAGGCCTTTGTGACTGTGATCCTCATAGACCTTGCTCTTCTAGACCCATCCCCGTCTTTGCTGTCCTCCTTTGGATGCTCTGATGGTTTTATGTCCTTCTCATATTATGGCACCCAAAGCGATGCACAGCATGAGATGTTCACTTGGCTGCAGCTGGGCTTCCAATCCAACATCTCCCAGCAGAGGGCAGCAGCAGCCCGCCCGCTCCGGTAGGGCCTCCTCTCATGCAGCCTCGTAGCAACAATTCCAAGCGCCGCTGAGCGCCTCTGCATCCCTCCCCGCTTCCCTCGCCGTTCTTTTCGTCAGCTTTAGCCTCGGCACACGAGGGGCTTTCCCACTTCTGCTCCATGTCCTGTGTGTTTCTGTCCATGCAGGAGATTACACTGACTTCTACTCGTCACGACAGCATGCCACCAATGTTGGGATCATGTTCCGGGGGAAGGAGAACGCTCTGATGCCCAACTGGTGGGTTGTGATGGTGGCTGTATTGCATGCTCACCCTTAGGTACACATATACATTTTTAAATGTCGAGGTAGTCCTTCAGCAAAACACTGATTTCAGTTCACACTGGACGGATGAGCAGCTGTGCTGCCAAGAGCTTGAGAAAACAGCCCCAAACCCCATTTTCCCCAGCCTGTGCTGGTGCAGCTGCACCAACCACAATGAACCTCTGGTTCAAAGGCAGATTTATCTAAGAAACCATGTTCTGCCAGTTGTGTTCTGGGTTTAAGCTCCAAGGAATTAAGCAGAGCAGTGGCACAGGAGTGCATTAGCACAGCTATGTGGCTGCGGGTGCGTAGTTTGTACATGTCTGTATCAGAGCAAGGAAGGTACAACTGTTTTTGACCATCTGTGCAGAGCTCAGTCCTCAAACCTTGCATCCTGTGCAGCCTTTGCCCTGTGAAGCCGCTCTGGGTGCTGTGCTCCCTGATCTAACCCACACTCTGTGATGCCCTTTCCCAAGGCTGCACCTACCTGTTGGGTATCATGGCCGGGCGTCTTCCGTCGTGGTGTCCGGGACACCCATCCGGAGACCTGTGGGGCAAACGAGACCTGACAATGGTGAGTCCATGGCAAGCTCTACATGTGGCTCTTTACTCATTTTTTAACTATCATTTTCCCTGCACATCGCAGTGTTGAGTCTGTGATGCTCTGGCTAGGGTTGGGGCAGGGCAACGGGAAGCCCAGGGCTAAAACCATCTTGTGTTTGCATGCCAGGCAGCATTGGATGCTTTGTTTCTTATGCATGGTGTTTTCATTGCTCTCTCCGCTTCTCTCCCATAAAATACTCTTTTTTTATACCTGCAGATAAACCTCCAGTGTTTGGTGCTTGCAAGCGTCTCGATATCGAGTTAGAAATGGTAAGATGGGCTTTCTTCCTTGCCACTTTAAGAGAGAAACATTAAAAAGAGGGAAGAAAAGGTTGGATCAGCTTCTTCTAAAATGCATATCACATGGCCCACTTAGTTGTGTTTTAGATCATCCACTGTTTTTTCTAATACAGCTTTCAGGCTGGAAACAACTTGTCTGGCCAGACCCGAGCAATGTGGAAGTAAGCACGTGGCAGGTTCTTCTAACAGGCAACACAGCCTGCTCTGTGGCCAGCAGTTCCCATTGCTGGATGTGGGGGTTTTGGAGGCCCAGACAGGCTGTGCAAGAGCAAGGGAAGCTGGAATTCCTGCAAGTGCAACACAAGCACTTCATCCTGGCTAGAAAGAGAAAACCTGTGCTGTGGGTTTTGTAATGAAACATCTCTGGAAGGTGCATCTTCTTGAGGCTTAGCCTGGTCCCAAAGGATAGAGCTTTCTAGGGTTGCTCATTGTGATTTATATGACCCCTATTGTTTTATATGGGAGTAAGAGAGATGCTAGGTCATGGTAGACACTAAGCGGGGACCCCTCTGCCCCCCACCACCTCCTCTCTTTGTAGTCTCCCACCAAGCTAAGCAACAACTTTAATTCTCTTTTGTCTTCACAACCCATGGAAAATATGAGTGGCTAATGGTCTGAGTTATTTTGCATCTGATTTGAAAACAAAGGGACTAATTTTGCTCCTGTGTTTTGATACAGTCCTGCCTTTCGTTAATGACTGTCTCTTGGAAACATAAGACTCCTAAGAATTTCAAAGCTGATAGTCCTGAGGAGGGGAAGAAAGAGGGAGTAGGCCGTGTTCCTTGTCTAATTAGTACAGGAAGTGATGCAATAATCATATCTTGGCCAACCTCATTTGCTCTCAGATGTAATCCTCTGTGTGGTAAAGATTTCCGCCTTCAGAAACTTAACCAACACTTTGACTTTCAACTTCAGGCATTCTTTGTAGGACCTGGCAACAAGCACGGGGAGCCGATCCCAGTCAGCAGAGCCCACGAGCACATCTTTGGGATGGTCCTCATGAATGACTGGAGTGGTAACCAGCACCCTGGGCGGGGTCAGAGCGTTACGGGGTGCCCTAGAGATAGATAAATGATGTGTTTTAAAAGCATGTTCATGGGCATTGAAACTACTGGGCATGGTTGAAAGGGATCAAAATGAAATACTACCTGCATTTCTTAGGCTCTTTCTAAACCCATCTTTGATCAATCAGTAGAACCAGTGACTGCTGCCTAATGAAGATTGATTTACTTATGGAAGAGCTAATATCCATCTAACAGGGATCGAGCAGCACTAAGGATGGTGATCTCAACAGAGGATTGATTTCAATGTCAGGATTAGGGAAAGAATTTGGCAATCACAAATCCCTCTGTGTGTGCAGAGATTTAAGCAGACAAAAGCATTGTTATTGAGGTGAAATGGGTCCACTAAGTGGTGCAGACCCCTGGCTGGGTGTCACAGTTTAACTGAACTGAGGAGGAAAATATGGCTATCTGAGGGTGACCTGGCTTCCTTTAATCATCCCTGACTGCTAAATCTAGCCAGTCTGAGAAATTTGGTTTGAGAAAGGGATCGAATTAAACCAGGATTTGGGCACAATGACTGTAAATTGGTAGTGATAATGTTTCCAAGTCCACACAGCTGGTTCTGTAGCTGTCCAGAGATCTTCCACCAGTGTGAAGGCTGCACAACTCCTAGTGTGTTTAATGGCATTACTTTCAATTTTCCCTTCCTAGCCCGTGACATCCAGAAATGGGAATATGTTCCTCTGGGCCCATTCCTGAGCAAGAGCTTTGGCACAACCATCTCCCCTTGGGTCGTCACCATGGAAGCTCTCATGCCATTCCTGCTGCCAAACCCTGTCCAGGTCAGCAAGAGAAAAAGGCTTGAAAACTTGAACAGTTTATAAGTGTGATCCTGCTTCAAAGACATGAAGAAAGTTTGAGCCCTTGGAATACAAACGCTGACTGATGTGGCACAACCATGTGGTGCCTGCCATCCTGCCTACTCAAGCAGGGCACAAATATAATCTCCTCCAAAACATCTTGAAAATGGACTGATCACTGAGCTGCTAGGTGGTGTTTGGTAGTGCTTAGCATCCAGAAAGCAGGAGAGGGAGAGGGGATTCATGCCAAAGCACTTTGTTCAAGCATCTGCGATATGTAGAATTGTAGTTAAAATGGAAAAAGATAATGAAGTTCTTACAGAGAATTTAGCACCTTCTCAGTGCAGGCACAGAGCAGAGGTGTGCTTGCACTGTATTAGTTTTGGATTAACGTCCATGCCAAAGTGATGGAGAGGGCTTTTGGAGCCCAAGTGCAAAAAAGGGAATCTGAATCTGTGGGATATCACATCTGCTCAGAAAGATCCTTAAAAGCATGTGCACGAGAGCAAGAAAAGCAATAATCTGAACAGTAATAATGGTAAAGTAAATGGAGTGTGCAGCACAGCCTGCATAAACAAGAACTCACTGGGATGGTGCATGGAATTTTTTCCTTTTTGCTTGTGCAAACTGTCACACCTTTTATATGATTTTAGGATCCCAAGCCACTGCCTTACCTTCGGGATGAAGAACCCTACACTTTTGACATCAATCTCTTTGTTGCGATAAAAGGTATGGCAATGCTGAGCGAGTCGTAAAGCTGAAATCACAAGTTAAGGACTGTAGAACCCCTCATGTACATGAGACAATTTGCTCTTGGCTCTGCATTCCTCCTTTCTTGCAAAGCTCTTCACGCTCCCTGTTGGCCATGCAGTGGTGCTCCCAGGAGGGAATGCAGCCCACCTGGGGCTTGCAGATGATCAGCTTGTGATGAGGAGTCCCTGTAATGAGGAGGAGCAGAAGTCCATGACTGCCAGATGTTAGCCCAGCACAGAGCCCAGCTAATGGCCTTGCTGAGCAGAAGGTCCAGTTGTTGCTCATATTGTTGCTCATACAGTAAAGGAAATGATCAGAATTGGGTAGCTTGATGTTACCCTGGTGCCATCCACACATTTGTTTTCTGGCCTTCTTAAGGGAATGGAAAATGTTATTGCTGTTTTGCTGCTAGGGACTGTAATGATAAAAGGAGTCATCCATCTATAAAATTAAAAGACTCCAACATCATTCATCCAACACAAATTAGTTGTTTCCCCATTTCTTGTTTTTTATTTTCTGCAGGAGAAGGAATGAGCATGCCAACTACTATATGCAAATCCAATTTCAAGGTAAGACTTCAGCCTCTTTCATTTGCTTGAAATCCTGCTGATGCCATCAGCTCTGCTCTTTGGCAGCTACAAACACTGATTTTTTCATTAGTCAAAGATCAGGTCAGGTTTGGGTAAGGTTCATAGAATAACCTGAGTTGGAAGGGACCCAAAGGATCATTGAATCCATCTCCTGACCAGCTCCACACAGGACCACCCAAAAATCAGACCATAAGCAGACAGAGGGAGACAAGTGTATGGTGGTGACAGCTCTTCCTTCCATCAGAATGGAAACTCCCAAGCACTAAACAAGAGAGCAACTCTTCCTTCTGCGCAGCTTTGGATTCAGGCAACGGGGCTCTTGCTGTGCCATGGTGGAAGACAGCCTTGCAGTCACAGCTGGTGCTTCTCTCGGGGACACCTGTGAACCCAGGCCTGCCCTGGTGCAGTTTGTGGGTTGGTGGACCAGCTGCAGCTCTTCAGTCCACTTTGTGTTCATGTTTGGCTCTGTGCATCTATAGCAATTACCCTAATCAGTAAATCAGCAGTCAGCACAGCAGCAATGAGGAGATTTTTCTATAAGCTTGCTAGAATACTGGACCTGATCGTGGATCCTGGGCTAGCAGTGCTGGCCTTAAAGAGGAAGAAGGGGATAAATGGTGTCTCACTGAAAGAGGAGGAATGCAAAGGGATTAAGTTATGTGTTATAGTCCGAGTTTATATGCATGCAACAGCTCCTGATCATCATTTAGAAAGTCATCATTTAGAAAGATCAGCCAGGTCACAGTAACTAGTAGAAATGCAGCTGTGGGCATTACTTTTAGGCTGCTGAAGGTTCCTGATTAAATAAGGAAACTTCTTTAGGGACCATCTGACCAGCATCATCCAGAGAATGCGATACCTTCTGCATAGGCATGTGAGAAAGGTTTGTCCTTTGTCGCTTCAGCCTTGTCCTCCTCCTCCTTCCTGCAGCACATGTACTGGACCATGAAGCAGCAACTGGCGCATCACTCGATCAATGGGTGCAACCTCCGGCCTGGAGACCTCCTGGCATCGGGAACCATCAGTGGGCCCGTGAGTGTTCAAGTGCCGATAGCACCGGTAACTGCTCAGCAGTCCAGAACCTGCTGAGCAGGGCTTTGGGCCAAAGTCTTCTTTGATTTGAGCAGCCATGAAGATACTTCCCCAAGCACCTCGGACTGATGCTTTTGTAGCCCCAAAATCATACTGAGAGGTGTTATTACAGGGACATGGGTTAGTGGGCATGGTGGTGATGGGCTGGGCTAGATGATCCTAGTGGCCTTTTCAACCTTAATGATTCCCTGATTCCACAATTAATTGTCAGGGAGGTTTCTTTGGTGTTTTTGTTGTTTTATTCCCTTCCATGTTCCTTTCCCTAATAACAACCATACTCCAGATGCAAATTTCTGTGCACAAGCATCCATACAATCCCATTTTTGCTCTGTGAAAAGCCAGCTTGCTTTTAAATTATTTTTGAGAACAGTATAAAAGGGGCATTGGTACAACTTGTAGATGTTTTAAAATACTACATCTACAGACCTAACTTCGTCAGCTGTTATTCTTGTGCAGACAGTGGTTGCAGTGTCTGGGTAAAGTACTGGCACTTGCTGAAACATCAAATATAATCACTCTTCATGTGCTGTCTTTCAGACAGCTTCAGGGTAAGCAGTTTCCAAGCAGGGATACCTATCCTTCCATTCTCCAACCCATTGCGCTGCAGATTGACATTGATGATTTACAAACCTTTGCCAGCTTTGTTCTTCTGAAGAACAAAACATAAATAAAACTGAGCAATGTGGTTACATGAAAGCATGGATTTTCAGGAGTGCCCTAGATTTGTTTCCATGCTTTCTGTAGCTGCCTCAAGAGGCTTTTAAAGGGTTTAGGACTGTTTTAAACACACCAGGTGAAGCCATGACTGCTTACAGCAAGCAAGGAATTGGAATGCAAAGGCAAGACAGTATTACCAATGAATCAAATCAACAGCAAAACTCTGTTCTATGTGTTAATCTATTTGTGAATCTACTTCCAGCCACAAGTAGCTTATCAGTAGGACTGTTACTAAAGAGCCATTCATTTGTTGATAACTTTTGCTACAGGAGCCTGAGAGCTTCGGCTCCATGCTGGAGCTTTCTTGGAATGGGACAAAAGAAATTCCTCTTGGCCATGGACAGTCTCGTAAATTCCTGCAGGATGGAGATGAAGTCATTATAACAGGTAATGGCTGAGAAAATGCTCTTACGCTGGACCTAGGAGGTGTTTCCAGGGGTTGGTGACAGCCTGCTGAGGACACTGGCTGTGCTGTGCATGCCTGCGTGCAGCCCCAGCACGCAGTTTCCATTCCTCTGAAAGGGCTGTGCTTGAGAGCTCTTTCATGCTGGGCTGTGGTTTAAATTGTTATCTTGAGAAACAAAGGGTTTTATGAACTAAAATCTAGCATGGTATTTTGTGATCCTGCTCCCACTCCTACTTCTTTTTAATCCAAAGTCCAGTGCAAAACAAATCAATTTCTCTTCTCATCTTGTCAACCTCTTTATGGCTTTGAGGTGGCAAACATTTGGCAAGGACAGTCATGTGGAATGTTTCATTCCAAAGTCTTGCTGAATTATTAGAGAATAGCTGATGGGATTTTGTGCATCAGCAACTACCTCTCTGAGACCCATCCAGCACCATGCTTGGATCTAAAGGGATGAGAAAACACTTACTCGTGTGATTTAGGCCAGAGAAAATGTGAGAGACTAATGTCTATGCAGTGACTTGAAGGACATGAACGTGTGATGCTGTGTATGTATTCCCAAGTCTTTGCCTGCTTAATTCATCCCACATGGTAATAAGAATAGACAGGATTTGTCAATAGGAGTGTTAGCATGGGCCTGAATCTCCCTTAGTGCTGATGTTTGTGAGAGCATGGGCTGCTTTGCCTTCCTTCTGCACTACAAAGCATTTCCTTCCCACCCCTTACTGTCTTCATTTAAACTTTTCCTGGCCTCAGTTACCAACACTAAGCCTTGCAGGAAGGTGCAGTGGGCAAAAACAACAAAAAGACTGTGGCATGTGCTAGCAAGCTACAGCTGCCTGGTCTAGTTAATTCATTTAAAGCCAAAGGTCTGTTACTGAGCTGTGCCTCTACCACAGAAGCATTCAGCTGGAGAAAACCCAACACAGTAGAGCACAAGGGCATCTAAGCCAAACGTGAGGCTGAAGGTAGGCAGGACGCTTGCTGGAGCAGCATTTGTGGCCGTGCTAAAATGGATGAGCTGACAAAATCCAGCATGCACTAATGCATGTCACGCAGTCCTGAGCACCTCTCTCTGACACAGTTGGCGTGAGCACAAAGAGGGTTTGCATATAGGAATGGCCACGGATCTTGCCCATCATATAAGTTGTGTATACACACTTCAGCCATATTCAGTGTGCAGATATCTGATGCTGCTCCCCATTGCCCTCCAGAGGTGCAGGTCTCTCTCGTTAACTATGACAGCAACCCTACATTAGATTTACTCAAAATTATTTTGAATCCTGAATGTCTTTCGACATGATGATTGACATGATTGCTGTTATCCTGGATGAAGGCAATGCTGTCCCAGGAGGACCACCTCATGTCAAACAGCAGCAGTTCATGGTGGGGGTGATCCAGGCACCACGGCATCCACAAGATGCTGGGACAGCTTGGGACATGCTGCTATTTAATGATGTGTGAGCCCACCCCAACCTCTTCCTCCCACTGGCCCACCTGAGAGCAGGGACTGGGCATCACACTTGGCTCTGTTTGCATTCCCCTCGGCTTCTCAAAGGCAGCTGGTTTGTATCACATGCAGGGCAAATGATGTATTCCACTGTTTTAGGAAAATCCATCTCTCACTGTGGAATCGGCACAGCATATGCTGCTTGTGTCCTTCCTTTAAACAGCCACTGCAGGTGGAGGGCTGCAGAGGGTCCCTCTTCCCAGAATTACCTCCACATGGGCTGGGAGCCCCTTGCTGTGCCCCTTGCCCTGTCCTGTACTGATGAGAGATGTCTTTATAATCAAGAATAATTTGATATTTTGAGTTAGATGCTGAATTTCTCATGGAATGATGCTGCTTAATTTAGAACCCGTAGTTTGGGGGGTTTTAATGACCATCTCTCTGTCTGTAGGAACCCACATACCCCGAGCATAGTCCTCATGCTGCAGAGAGACAATCCAGGTTTATGTTAGTACTGGCAGGCCATGGCCAGCAGTAGATCAGCTTCTATTGATGATGATGGAGTTGGATCTGACTGCAGGAATATTGCACATCTTGTTTGTTATTTGATCATATTCCCCAAACTTGCATATTGCTATGTTTCACAAATATTCCTGGCCTATTTGAACTTTTTTCCCCCCCACTGCATTTCAAAGATGTTTATTTATCAGTCAGATTTCAAGGCTACTGTACTCTTAACCCCCTTTACACACAATCTTAAATGTAGCAGCATCTGAATCAGGAGCTGTCCCAAGTCACAGCCCCACGGTGAGGAGGGATGGTGCAGAAGGAAGATCAGACCCAGGTTCTGCATGTAGTGGGGTGGGCATCAGCCTCTGCTCCCAGGTAAAAGCAAGAAGTTGAATGGCCGTAAGTTGCACCAGGGGAGGTTCAGGTTGGGTGTTAGGAAACATTTCTTCCCTGAAAGAGTGGTGAGATATCGGCACAGGCTGCCCAGGGAGGTGGTGGGGTCACCGTCCCTGGAGGTGCTCAAGACACATGGAGAGGGGACATGGTCAATGGGCATAGCGGGGGTGGGTTGATGTTTGGATGATCTCAGTGGTTTTCTCCAGCCTCTATGATTCTATGACTTTTCCTGATGTCTGACAAGAGGGACCAAACCACAAAGCCTCACCGTGCTCATGAGTTGGGATCCAACTTCTAAAATGTTTGTGTGTTTGTGCATCTAAAAAGTAATGGAAATATCCTTGCCATAGGATAGCCTCATCACAATATCTTGACATGCCCAGGCTCGGGCACACGCATCTCAAATATCCACATGAAGATAATTCTGCTCATTCATGGTAGAACCCCACTGTCCTCACAGTACAACCTGTCTCCTGTTTTCTGCCCCCAGGTTACTGCCAAGGCAGCGGCTACCGCGTGGGCTTTGGCCAATGCTCAGGAAAAATCCTCCCAGCTGTGCTGGGTCCATGATGTTTGCAGGAAGGGGACATCCAGGAGGAGGAGTAAAAGAAGGAGGAAGATAAGGGAAAGCAGAAGGAGGACCTCTCCCCCACCTCTAATAGCTGTGCTACAGAACTCAGATTTATTATTTTTATATGAGTGATTGGAATCCTACTGTTTTTAATTATCAATAAATATCTTCAAGATGAATGTGGCTCTCTGGTGCAATAAGAAAAGTTTTTCTACCCTAGCTTAAAGTTCTCAGAATGAGAATAGGGTGATTTAAATAGAAAGCTCTCTTCTATATTAATATTTTTATCACAGCTATAAAAAGGTCTTCAAGTAAACTGAAATATTCACTGGATTGGTGATACCAGCAGAGCTTGAATCCTCACTTCTTTTTTTTTCCCAGTGTTCATCTTCTGGAGGTAAAATCCCGAAGGTGGATGTGAAAACCTGTGGGCCATTTGAGGCCCTAAACCAGCACACAACAACACAACTTGTGAACATGATGGTCAGTGCAACTGAAAGCAAATCAACAGGGCGCCTAAGGAGCAGCCTTTTAAAAAGGGTAGAAACAGAAATTGCGCTGTACCAAAGGCTGTACCAAAGGGAGGGTGGCAGCCCCAGCATGGTGACTGCCACTTCATCCCCTGTCAGGAAACAGCAGGGGCCCGGGTGCTGGCAGCTCCTTGCAGCAGGCAGTGAGCAATGTGCATGGCACTGTTCTCATGTGTAAAGGGCATCTGCCACTGTCCCACCACCTACAAATCAATTTAACGCCATGGCCCGGAGCCAAATCACATCAATTAGAGGATATCACTGACTGAAGGAGCGGATAATGAACTGTGGTATGGTGCAAGGGAATCTTGCCAAATATCTGCTCTGTCCTCCAAGCGAAGGGGCTGATGGGTCTGTGGGTTTCGTGCAAGGACAGCAGTCCCAGGGCTGCAGCTGCGTCCCCAGAGCCAGGAGCCCCTCGTGCTGGGGCTTGGGGGCAGCAGGAGGGCTGGCTATGAGGTCTGCTTGAGTCCAAAATCCTGACTTGTGGAGCTGCTTGTAGGAGAGGGTCTGGGTGCACCCACCTCCAAACCCAGGTGTCAGGCCACGCTGATATTTAATGTCATCCTGAGGGAGCACGCCGTGTGACCCCTTGGCCAGGCAGGAGAGAAGAGTGAATTTGGAATGAAGATTAATGACCAAATGTGACAGTGCATAAATCATTGCTAACGGGGCATGCTTGCTGAAATGGGCTCTCTCCCAGGCAGCCACAGCGTGCAACAATAATAGTCCCTTTCAAGAACAATGCTGGGAGGATCATCCCCAAATCAATTTAAATTTTTAGCTTAAGACATTCCACTGTTACCAGAAAGGATGACCTGGGCAGGAAAACAGTGGCTCCTTGTTTATTAAAAAAAAAAGCAATTTTTTTCTTCAGGCTCTGGTGGATGCTCTGAATTGAGCTAATAGACAGATACTTATTTTAATGCACTCTGACTCGGTTGTCAAATGACCTTGAAGGACAACTACAAGTTGACATATTCCCTCTTGGATTTGGAAATAACTCATGTGGTCCTTGATGCTAAAGCTGTAGCGGCTTTACCCACATTATGTCTTCCCATGATGCCACCGTCCCATGGAAGCACGGCGGGGTTTGGTATGCTGGAAGGAAGGCTGGTTTTCTGAAATACCCAGGAAAAATCTCTACTGACAAGAGCTGATGGAAGTGTCAGAGCAGTACATTGCTATTCATGGGTTTTGACCTTGATGCAAGACATTTTGCAGCCGGTAAGGACTGCAGCATCAGTGCTTTTTGGGTACAGAAATACTTGTTGGAAACCATTAAAACCATTGTGCAAAGAAAATGCAGCTACGTTTTCCATCTCAGGGACACAAACCCCAGTTCCTGGCCAAATACCTCTGTAGCACAATGGGGACAGGCAGGAGGTGACAGGGTGTCCCCATAGCCCCACAGGTGCTTCTCAACTTGATTAAATCTGAGAAATCCCAGGTTTCCAGAAAGGGATGTTTTCCTGTCCAGAGCTCAGACAGCTCTCCGAGCAGCTTTTGGCTGTGGACTGGACGAATTCCAAAGCTTTGCTCAGGACATCGACCGCCTGCTGCATGGCTGGAGGCCAAAAGTCCAGCAGATGCCAAAAAAGGAGAGGAATGGCTTTTGTGGCCAAGGTGATTTTTTTCACCTCCAGGGTAAAGATGTGGGCTGATGGTGTTGGAGACTTCTCCCTTTTGGGAGAGGGCACCTGTGAGGGGGAAATGGGCTGGTGGAGCAGAAGGGTGCTTCAGCCTGGGGCCCTTGGTTCAACGCCTACACCTGGTGCTCTTGGTTCAACACCTGCACCTGGTGCTGGGAGGAGTTTGTTTCTAAAGGGCCATTAGAAGTGGTTTGACCCTCTCTACAAAAAGCTTCCTCTCTGTGTCTGGAGCCTTCTGCTGCAATTGGATTTGAGCATGGCTCTCTTTGTTTCTAGAGTTTATTGTTTTTAATTTGCTTTCAATAGGTTTATTGTATAGTAGCTTCTAACAAGAATGAATGAAGCAATGCTTAAAAACCCGAGCTCCTGCTTTGTCACAGTGCTGAGATTGTCACCTGAGTGGAGAAGAAGTTCTTCTGTGGATCTTCAGAGACCTGGAGGAGAGGTAAGCCCACCCCAGAGGGGTTCGGAGCTGTGTGGTGTGGAAAGGGAGAAGCTCCTTCCCTGGGCAGAGGAAGGGCAATGCAGGTCTTAATTAGCCATAAAGCTGCTGGATTAATTGAGTGTCAGAAGAAAGGCCCAGTTCAGAGTTGAAAGGAAACAATGGGTTTTCAGTGTGAAACGCTGGCGTTATTCGCCAAAAATAGCTTTCTGAAGAGGCTCTAATTAAAAATGGATGTGGTGTCAAGAGGAAAAAAAATCAGTTTTGTTGGAAGCAGCCAGATCTGGCATATTCAGAATTCCTTCATCAACCAGGCAGCGATAACGCAGAGTGAAATGTTCTTTCAGAAGCTGTTCAGGGTTGAGGCAGTGACTTCGTTAGAATGGATGCTATTGGTAGGTGATGTTTGCATCCAATTTCTCCATAAGAGGCTGTTTCTCAGGCTCAGGATTGCCACCTCTGCTCAGGGCGTCCACATTGCCACTGCTAAGTGAGAAAGAGAGGGAACTTCTGGGCTCTAAAGTTGTTTGAAAGCTCTGGATGTGTTTGGCAGCACGTGAGGGATGTGCTGAAGCTGCGGCCCTGTGCTGCCCCATTCAAACCTGCTGTGGGATCGATCTGCAGATGGCTGCTGCTTGAAAAGCTCATTTGGCTTTAAAAGTGTTTTAACACCCTTGCCTTTCCTTATGGGTTCAGCATGCTTAATGTAATTTTAATAGGTTTTGTTTGATTTCTGATTTCTCCCTGGCCACGTTGCAGTACGAAACAGGGAGCTTTGTAATTAAGCGCATCACTCAACGCTTCGTAATGCTGCTGTGTGCTGAGATGAACCCTGAGAGTAAATGCAACTAGGAGTCTCAGACTGTGCACGGCTTTAAAATTGTGTGTGCAACCAGAGTTTTCCTCCCGGGTTATAAAAAGAGCAGTGGCCAGAGGGTATTGACTGCTTTTAATGAAAGGAGTTTAAAAAGAAAGAAGTGAACATGCAAAATAATATGGATTGCAATGAAGTATTCCCATGGCCGCGTTAAGGCATGGTTGAAACTGGGGATTTGGTTTCCTTTATTTAGATCAATTCACCTGGGCTGTGCAGAACCACAAGACCGCCAAGGTGAGCGGTGTGATGGCTGGTGAGGCTGGGCTGGCAGGGTCAGGAGGACAGCAGGAAGGGGTGGCTGGGGTTGGATTCCTGCCCATGCACGGAGCTTTCATCCCTCCTGGGAGCTGCTCTGCAAGCAGTGTGGTGACTCCGGCTGCTGCTTCTGACTTAGGGTGCAATTTGTCATGATTTGTGCCTGCATTGGATCCTGGTAATCCAAGTGGTCAGCTGCAACACACACAACTTCTTCCCATGTTGAAGCTGTTTATTGCATTAAGTAAATACATCTGCAGAAAGTTTGCGTTATTTCCTCTGAGTGCAATTGCTGGTAGTATGGCATAATGATTAAAAACAACAGAACTGGCAGAGGCACTTGTTACATGCAGCTGCAATTAGTACCAAGCGATGCAACCCCTACTCATACACAACTTCCACTGCCCAGGAACGTGGCTCTCCCAGCCAGGCTCCCAGGAAGTGGAGTAACTGACATGTCCTGGGTGGCCAGGTCAACCCAGAATGCAAGCAGGGCAAAGCTGCTTTCAGCACGGTGTTTGGTATTGCTTTTCGTTAGAGTGGTGAGGCTGTGTTGGTAACCATTGGTGGAAGGCAGAACTTAGGATATATATACATTACAACTATAAAAAACAACCCCACTGTTGTTTAGGTAGTCATAGGAAAAGGTTTGGTGTAGGGGAGGCTTTTTGTCAACAGAAAGTAAAATAAAATCTTAAAATGTTTGTGCAGATGGACAGAGGGGTGATAAATAACCACAAATATTCTTGTGAAATGAACCTATTTTCTTCCTCAGCATTCATAACCCTTTGCTCTCACACAGGCTTCCTTCCCCTGAGGGCTGTGTGCTGCTGTCCCTGCCCAGCCAAGGGCACAGCACAGGGCTGACCCTGGTCCCTGGGGAGCTCAGGATCTTATGCTTAAGTATGTGT
Organism: Numida meleagris; assembly: GCF_002078875.1. Taxonomy (NCBI): domain Eukaryota; kingdom Metazoa; phylum Chordata; class Aves; order Galliformes; family Numididae; genus Numida; species Numida meleagris. Next base: position 12,166,668 of record NC_034417.1, on the reverse strand, counting down.
GTAAATCTTTAGCTGAACAGGGGCTTGCTGGTTGTGCACAGCAAAGCCAAAGCATGTGGGCACTCCTTGAGAGGAGTACTGGCACCAGGAGTAGTGACAGACACTGTTCTTGATTTGTGTCAGTTGTGAATACAGCCAGGTAACCTGAAATCTGGAAGCCTTTGTAGCCTGCAAATAGTTATTTTGCTATTTTTTTGTTTTGTATATTCTGTAGCCCCGCTTGCATTGAAGTGGGATATGGAATTTGGTGACAAAAACAGGTTCTAAATGTCAGGGGAACAGCAGCAATGCTCTTTGAGCTACAGTATGGATAGGTACGCTCATGAATAAGAGACCAACGTATTTGCTCAAAGTGTGTTGGACTTTAACATTCACACTCAGAAAACTGCTGTTGCTAGTGGTTAATTGGCTAACAGAACCTGAAGCTAAACAGCAGGCTGGTGTGCAGTCTGCAGTGGGTTATTGAAGCAATGGAGGTCTCTTGGTAAAGAATAGCAGGATCAAAGCTGATCCTCAACTCTCCTATCTCCTGAACGGGATCTCCTGTAATAGAAATTAGCAAAAATTGTGCAGTTGAGCCTAGGGCAAAAGGTGCATGCGGGGTTTCCATATGCCTCATAGCCTGCTATTCTGTATTCAGTACTCCTTGGAACTCAGTGGAATAGGCAATAAAGCCAGGTGCCATCAGAATGACTCAGGATATTCTGACCTTAATAAAAGTGCATGGAGGTCTGGACAAGCTCTCTGCTGTGGAGATTTTCCCTTCCCTTTTCCCTTGCTGTACACTGAGATTCAGACCTTCCTGCTTAGTTTTACATGGAGTTGTAAATCAACATCTTATTTCCATGTCCCTATCTAAGGCTCTTCAAGTGCTTATACAGTGATATGATATAGTTGAAACAGGGCAAGACAAGCTACTAGTATTGTACCAGTTCTGCACATTTGTAGACTTAGACAGAAAGAAGGGACTCATGCAGTGGTCAAACAAATCTGTCAGAGCCAAGAGTTGCAACCAACAGAATCTATGTCCAACCTACAAAGTCTATGTCCTGGTTCCTTGCTCCAACCTTTGTGTTTCCACCTTTCTAATCTGCTCTGTGTTGTCTTATGGCAAGTTTGCAGAAAACAAGATGGCGAGGAAGAGGAGAAAATGAAGTGTCCTTGCAGATTTGTGCTCTCAGGTCTTGTTTGTCCATGACACTAGTGGTTGCAGTACCTACTCCTGATCGCTTCAGCAGCTCTTCGCAATCCCTTAAGCCAAATGTGTAGTCACTCAAGGCAGCTGTGGGCAAACCTTAGAACTTAAGAAGTGGAGGATGTGAGAAACTTTTGTTCACCACTCTTCAAAAGGTAAATAATGTAATTCCAAAGTTCCCTTCTTCACATCTTTCTTAATATATTGAGCAAAGGAAATATACAGATAATCATCCAAAAATATGGGGAAAAAATCTTTTAAAGGTACTGAATTTGTTTGAGGTAGAATGCATATTGTTGCTACTGTAACTTAGGCTACCAAATCTGACTGACAAAGCTAGGAACAATGTCTTTGCTTATTGTCTTTAACATCTTTGTGTGATACCACTGAACTGTGTCTGAAAGACAAGATTAATGAAGGTTCATATGGAATCACTCTTTGATAAACATTGCCAATTCTATGTTGTTGAAGCCAATGGTGTCCAAGGTCTGCTCTGTGAACTGTGGTTACCAAGCTCATTGCAAGAGATCTGACTGATCAATGGCAGATGGCAAAATATCTAGTTATCCACGAGTAGGATAGAGTAAGGTGATGCTGCTGAGTCAACCGTAGCCCACAGCCCCCTGGAGAACTGCAGTTTGAGTGTCACTGTATCTTGATCACTGGAAATACAACAGCACCGTGGTAGGGAGCATGTGGGCACAACCTACTTCACTGAGAATAAACCTGCTCATAGCCATGGTGCTTTAGTGTTCCTTCTCCTGGGTTGATGATTGGACTAGACAATCTTCTTGGTCTTTTCAGCCTTAATGATTCTATGATTCTACCTAACAATGCTTGGGGATACAAAACTGTAAAACTTTGCCCTCCCAAACACAAATATGATGACTCAGGAAGGTATTTGAAGCAATCTTGTATTCAGGGAAGACATTCTTATTGCTTTTTCAAATTCCTATTTCTGAACGAAGCCCTGAATTTGTGGGAGACATTGAGAGGGCAGACTTTGCTATAGCTATAGGAAAAGTCTGGAGGACATGTTGTGCTACTGAGTTATGTGATGACTGTCTTCATTAAAATGAGGGTTGCTGCATAGTATTATTGTGCTTTCAGAATGGCTTGCTGATGTCCTGATCTATTGAGCAATAATCACTTGAACTATTGGCTCTTAAATATATTGCCGTCATCCTGCATATCTAAAAGTGGCTGTTTCTGCTTGCCTTCTTGGTAGGAAGAGACCTCCTAGATTACAGCATTTTATGGCTCTGTCTAGTCAAGTCCCTTCAGTCATCCAGGTGCTGCTCCTCCCATGTGGATGTGGGTATGGCACTGTAAGGGTCCATGATGACTTTTGCACAGCGAATTATCATCACAATCAAGAAAAGGCAGAGGAAGACAAAACATGCTAATGTCAGTCCCTTGTCCACGTCAACATATGCAGGTTCTGGGGTGGGTCCCTCCATGGCTCATGCTGCTCCTCATCTGGGTTTATGTTTGCTGCTAACATCATTGAGCACCTGCAAAACAAACAGTGTTAGACACTGGGGAAACTCAGTACAAGTGGGAAGAGGAAAGTCTGTGATGTGTTCTCAGGGGGGAAATCAACCTGCTGGAAATCTCATAGATTGAGTGACAGGGAGCTGTGAGCTGGAGAACCCTAATCACCACCTTGTTCACGAAGCCCATAAATGTTTCTTGCTAAAACGTTAGGTAATGGAAACAGACGTTAACAAAAGAAAAGAGGAACAGCAGTGGACAAACACCAGCAGCTTGAAATACCATCTTTTGAGAGGTCCAGACACTGTTCTTGCCTAGAATTTCCCAATCATAGGTATATTTCCACTCTTCTGTTAATGTGAAAGACCAGACAAATGGCAGAACAGACTGTTTCTATCCCAACTTTCTTCCCTGTCCAAACATTCCCTGTCTCTTACTGGCACAAAGCAAAGTGAAAATTATGCATGCTCATTTTCCATAACATTTAATCTCTACTACTCACAGGTTCTGTAGGCAATAGATGATTTTTTTCAGGAGTAATATCCTTTAAGTGGGTGCTTTATCACCCAGAAAGGTATGGGTGATTACGCGATTCCTACATGAATTATTTTACTTAATGCAGATGTCTGTGCTGCGGAAGGTCTCTTCTGACCTTATCTGAATCCATAAGCAAAATTACTTCAGCAGAGACTGACTCCTTACTGCAGGTATACTGCTGGATCCTTCATTGGCTGCTGCCCCCAATGGCTTTGGTATGGCAGTGCTTAAGGAGAGGAGCTGACCTGGCTCATAGGGTGAGTGGGGGAAGGTTCTTGACATGGTCAAGGTGAGAGGTACAAGCGTTGAGAGTTTCTGGTATAAAAGAGCAATAATGTGGAATGTCTCCTTAAAACAAGCAGATGTCTTTCATATCAAAGACAATAACCAATCTGAGAACGAAGCCATGTTTCACTGGGAGTGGAGATGGGGAAAGAGATGATGTTAAACTGGAGTAAAATTTGGGAATCAAATGGTGCAGCTGCTCTCTATAACTGCATCAGTGCAGTAAGGAGATGCCAGCCAGGTTTGCCCAGTTCCATTTGCAGGGAGATGCTGCTGCTGGCAGGGCTCTTTCAGCAGCAGTTCACATCTGACTGGAGCATCGTGTCCTTGCAGCACCTTGTGCCAGCTGCAGGCCAGTACTCCAGCAGCTACTGAACCCATCTGCCCTGAGAATTCTTCCAAGGGTGAACTGAGGACCTTTATTTAAAATAAATAAATCACAGTACCTACTTTCATAATTTATTCCCTTTCAAGTTTTCCAATCTCACCGCCTCCTAGATCCTACAGGACAAGGATAAATCAGCTGGGCTCTCTAGTCTATTTTAAGGACAGGGATGGCTGATTCTTATTTCCTGAAAACTCAGAAAGTACTGCAACAGCCAGTCCTGCAGCAGGGAGTTGGAAGAGAAGACAAAGTGAATGAAACCAAGCAGACACTGTATGTGTTTACCATCCTTAGGAGAGAGCAGCAAGTTTGGGCCAGGAAAATAATCACTGAGGGGTGTGGTAGGATTGTGATGCTCATCTGGCCTGACCAGAGGTCTTTAATCCCCAGAAGACTCTATTGCTGGTGTTACCCTGGAAAAGATTGTGCTGCTGCTGCTCCAGAAGTCTCTGCAACCCTATTTGGCTTCAGCTGAAGTCTATGGCAGAAGCAAGCACCTTTGGACATTACCAGTTATCCCATATTGTGATGTGGGGCTCTGAGGAAGAGTAGATTCAGTTCAAAGATTAGAGACGAGGTTAGAAGGCTTCATAGTTCCCTGCAGAGTCCCTCATGCTGAGAAAACAGTACCGTGGACTTAATGCTGAAATAACAATTTTGCAGAAGTTTGTATGCCTATTTTGCTAGCCAAGAGATCTTACGTTATAAGTTAATTTGGTGAGCAAGACTCAAGACTGTGTGTGGACGCTTTTGTGGAGTGGAAGAAAAAAGTTGTCAGAACTACTAATGTAACCTTGTCCTTTTTAGTACTTCTATGAAGGTCCAAATGAGGATGGATTTGATTTTTCCCTCCTGACTTCCTGGCTGTGCTGTTATTTCACACTAACTTAACCTCTGCGGAATTTCAGAACTACCTGGACATTTCCATCAGTATTCATCTTCGATGAAAATCTGGATTTTCAATTAAATATGCCTTCATTTAAAATATGAACAGTTTCCTCAGAAAATTTTCTGAGATCCCACAGGAAAATCCATCCTCTTGGGTATCTCTTTTCAAACCATATCACAGGATCTCATTACCCACGGAACGGCAGATGGGTGATGTTTCATAGGAAATTCTGGAGCACAGTCCCACCCCTACCAAAAGGGAGCAGTGTTTTGTGGGTGCCCCATCCTGGAGGTGCTCAAGGCCAGGCTGGGTGGGGCCCTGGACAGCCTGAGCTGGTGGGGGCACCCAGCCCATAGAGGGGGTTGGAGCTGGGTGATCTTTGAGGTCCCTTCCAACCCAAGCCATTCTGTGAGAAGGATACTCTGGGCAGAAAGCTTCACCTAGAGATCAGAGTGAAAGCATATGGCATCTGAGCTATAGTTCACACAGCAAAATACAGTGACAGCTTGAACCTAATATTTTTTTCAGATTTAAATTGATATGTTTTGCAAAGAAGTCAACAATTTCAGTAGGCACAGAAAGATTTTTTTTTTCCAGAAAGCTGTATTCTCGAGGGTAGACCAATCACAATCTTCCTTCTGTTCTCCCCATAAACATAAGGTTCCTGCAATGTGGCAATTATTCTGCACTAAGTGATGGAAAACATATTTCTTGGGGCTGGGCCTGTCTGCTGCTACTTGTGCTCCCCTATCTCTCTAATATATAGAGAACTTATTCTGCTTATTTCCCAGCACCCTGGCCAGTGCCTCAGTTTTCATTTCCTTGATGATTCTGACAGCGTATGCATGGAGAGAAAACAAAAACTTGAGCAGAAACAATTATAAATATTCACGCTTGACTTTCTCTGAGTAGCTGAATTCTGGGAAATGACTCTTCCCAAGCTGTGAGCGCTCAGCTGTAGAATAGCACTTTTAAAATTTCTTTGGAGTTGTTGAAAACTATCCAGTTGTTTTTTTTTAAGCCATCAGACAAATGAGAGCAATCCTGGGTTCCAATTTATTAGGAAGCTTAGCAGTCTTATGACTGCCTGCTCTTCTGTAAATCCCCAGGTGTTCAGTAACATCCCAGGAGAATGCTTGGGGATGGCCATGGGGCTGTCTGCCTCTTGTCTGACCATTCTCGCCATCAGAAATCAGTCCCGTGTGGTCCGTGGGCATTGCGGCAGGGTTGGAGAACTAGTGGCCCTCGAGGGAGAGTTCATCTTGAGCCTTTGTTCTCTGCTCTTCTTTTGTTTCCCGGTGCTCTTTTCATGGACTGTCATATGTATTCATTTTCTTATGACATTGTATATGCCAGCAGACAGAGATGAGTTGGCATCCTCTTTGTTATGGGTGCTATGTAATGCTTGTGCTAAGTGGCGTGCCTGGATTTCACCTTCATTCTTACCTAGGCATGATGCTTTAAAAGACGATTCCTCTCCCCCAGAGCTGAAAATCTTGGCACTGTCACTTTAAAGACAAAGTCACAATGCACATGGATTGCAGAGAGCTTGTCTAAACCAGTTCCTACGCTGGTTAATTATGTTTCCACTCATCTCAACCCATAGAATGCACTTCTAAACACTTTCAAAAAATCCTCTGCTCCTCTCCCAAAACAATGTTTGTGCAGAGGGAAGATAAACAATGCTATTTCATACATGCAAGCAGATTCCTACCTTCCAGACCTGGGTAGGAAGCCTGTCACATCCTGGCATGGCAGCATTGTGGAGCTAAAATCCTCACTGTAGTCATATTTTAAAAGTTTTGTTAGTCAGCGTGCCGTTAACGCCTTCAGGCTCCGCTCAGGTTCACGTCCACCCAGACCTGGAAGCGGTTCTTATCACTGGTGTGCTCTGGAGGGGGGAAAAAAGAAAAAAAATTGGCGATTGCTCATCACACAGGATGTGGGCGTTACAGTCATTAAGCAGTAGGGACGCGCTTCTGTGACAGCCTGAGGCAGTCGGGTACAGTCAGATGTGAGATGGATCTCTATCAGAAATTCCTGAGAAGAACACCTGATCCTAAAAGGCAGCAATGTTTGAGCCCAGAGTTGGGTTGTTTCTTTGAGTAAAACCCATGCTCTTAATCAGCAAAAGATGACCCAGGTCTGAATTGTGCTGCTCGGGTGTCTGTCTCTTTAGTTTTTTGTGCATATATATGTATATATTTTACAGGGACAAAAAGTAAAGGGAAACATTTCAGTGAAATAACGTGGTTGATCCAACCTGGTATAGCAACACTTTAAAAGCTATTACTTTTGATTTTTCAGTCTAATTTGAGATGCTATTCTTCTTTACGCACAATAATTTCAACCAGAAAAATGTGGATGTTGTTGGATGACAAACCCATCTCCCCACTCGGTTCTGTTAACTTGGAGTGCGGGACAAAAAGGTCAACGTAGGGATCCTTAAACCTTTCTTCCCACTGCGGTCAGCCAAAGGGTCAGAAAACTTGTTTCTACTCTTGGGGAGCTTGGTGACCTCTCACGCTGACAGTCCTTATTAGACCAGAGAATAACGGTCTGGACCTGATGCTCAAATATTTGTGCCAGCAGCAACTGTAGTGGACAGCCCTGATCCTGCCCAGCAGCACCACTCGCCATCTTGCAGGTTGCTCAAAGCCTTGTTTTTGTTTGTTCCTGTAGAGGCCATGGGACTTTGCCATGGACCATATCTGCCACGCTAAGGTGTCTGTCAGCATGGGCCCAAATGGCAACTGCTGTTCCAGGGAGCTCATGGTTGAGGTGTGATGGCAATAGGTGGCTTGGGGAAGATGACAGCTGGAACTCAGCACTGATGACCCAGTGCTTGAGCACCAGTACAGCGAGATCAGTTTGCAGATGTGGTGTAGTGGACATGGTAGTGATGAGTCAACAGCTGGACTAAATGATCTTAGTGGTCTTTTCCAACCTTAATGATTCTGTGATTCCATAGCCACTGCAAGGCTCCCCACCCATTTGTGAGGGGACACACAGCAGGGGTCTAGGTGGTGCTCACCAAGTGACAGATGCTGGCAGAAGGGCCAGAGGGATGTGCAGATCAGCTTGGTAATGGAGAAGGTGAGAAGAGCTGGGGAGAGGCTGTTGTGCTCTTTGAAAGAGTAGAGTTGTGCATGTCTGGTGGGAAAGGGGGAGATCTGAAGGAAGAAACAGGAGCTGATGTCTCGTATTATTTGGAGAAAGGGAAATATATTTATCCAAGCTGGAAGACAGGAAGATGTGGCAATTAAAATGGTGAGACATTAAAATAATGAGCTTGCCTGATTGCTTTTAGGATGCCTACAGAGATAGCAACTCTGATTTGCTCACATGGAAAAGATTTAAGAGCTAGGATGTGAAGGCTGGAGGGAAGAATGAGCCAATGCTGACCCCAAATCCCAGGTGAAGGAAAGCTGAAGTGCTGTTTCAGGAATGTATTTTGTGTGTATCAGATGAACTTGCCCTCAGTTTGAAGTTCAAATCTATAAAGGAGGAGTCTGGACACTTAATCATACTCTAATGTTCTTAACAATCTAGTTTCGATTAAAAATGCGCTGCCTTGGAGCACAAAGTGAAATGTTGTAGATTGATATAGACAGATGAGGCTCTTTCTATATCCAGAGAGCAATAAGATAACCACTACCTTCATTTAAAAATTAATTGTCCTTTTATACTTACAGTTCCTTCAGCAGAAAATCAATACTTTATTTCAGTAACTCTCTCTTCCTATGAGTGTGATTCTCCTATCTACCTGTAGCACATGGGCAGGATTGATCTTTTTTTTTAATCCACTCCTTGTTGGATTTTTAACATCTATTTTAATTTTGTTATTTGGTTTTCAGTGTGCATGGTTTGTTCTTTTGCTTACTTTAAATGCCAACTTCACACCTTTACACTTTGTTTATGCAAACTCGTTCATTCAATCTATCCCACTCAGTTACGGCTAAGTGATAAATAGTCCTTCCTCAATAAACTTGCTTTTAGCCAGTCATAAATTACTCAGTCCGTACACCCTCTGAAAACTAAAGGCATCATTTGCAGTTGGCCAAAAAGTCAAAAACAAATAAGCACATAAATCAATCCAAAGAAAGTGTTAAAAATTGCCGTTGCACAAATGTTTCCTTCTGGCATGGCCCCATGGTAAGAATAACATTAATCATCATTGAGAAAAAGATGCAACACGCACGCAGAATAACTGTGAGCTGCTTATAACTCTATATCAAATAATCATTTCTCACTTGAGGAGCGTGTGCTGTTACTTGCAAGCCAAAGAGGAAAATGAAGGGTCGTGCTTGTGAGCTGTTGAGCTGAATGATGGGCAGTTGGCCTCTGGAGAAAAAAAGCCTCACCAGTCTTCCAAAGTTCAAACTGCATGGATAATCCTTGGTTAAACTTTACTGAAGTGAGATCCTGAGGACATCTAGGAAGCTTTTTAAGAGAGACTGGAAATTGTAGTTCAGAGATAAGAGTGGGGTAGAAAGGGTGAATTGTTGAATGCTGAGCATGCTGGTGGGAAGTGCTAGGACGTGAGCAACATACACCAGCTGAAGAAGGCAGATAAGCCAGGGCTGAGGTGCTGATGTCTTTTTCTGTCAGCTGCTGTATGCTGGAGAAGTGGATCCCCAGTTTAAAGGGTTTTGCTGCATCTCGCTGGTATTGCCTTTGGCTGGCTCTGAGTGGTGTGTGAGCCACATTGATCCTTTGAGAGATGATGCAAAGCAATGCATATGATATGTGAGGTTTAGATGGACTTGGAAAGCAGTGTCTGTCTGCACCAAGACCATCCTTCATCCCACATGTGCTTTGATAAGGAGACTGAAGCTGCTTTTCCCATCACCCAGTGGTACGATGCGCAGCACATGAATCCCCGCTAATCGCAGTAAGCGGCAAAGAGAGGAGTCTCAAAGAAAGAAATGGGTTTGGCCTTTAAGCCAAAGCTTGTAAGGTCTGAGTAGATATTATGTGAGCACAGTTTAATGGACTATGCACTGTTCAAACCCCACGCTGTTTAAATCCTGTGGACAGAGACAAACACGCCTGTTGTTCTTGTCAGTTATTTTATAGATTAAGCTGGCTGCTACCCAGGAGAACCATAAGCAAAGCTCTGTGGAAATTTTTCACTGCAGCAAAGCTGACAAGGAGGAAAAAAAAAGTGTATGACAATATTTTTACAGAAACAAAAGGTGCACTTCAAGGTAGAATAGGAACTCCTTTTCACGTGACTGTCTCCTTGTGGTGATGTCCAGCATTCTCTAACTTGCAGGATATTTCTCAGACACATCTTTTGACCTTTCATCTTGAAAAGCTATGTATGCCTGCCCTGGGTTGAGGCAGCATCGATGTTTTGGCGTGAGGAAAAGTCTTGTGAATGACAGTACTCATAACCCAAAGAGATGATGTCTGTATTAAAAGTGCATGGATTAGTTTTCTCAGGTACTTCAGAAGTTTGAGGGGAGAAGGCTTAAATAAATGTAAGCAGTAACAGAGCTCAAAGTCCAGAGTTCTGTGTTTTGGTTGAAAATGAAACAAAAAGGTACAAGTTTCACACTGGGCTCCCACCAAAGTCACTGCCTGGGTCTTGATCCTTTCCAGAACTGCTTAGAACACAGGATAATAGAATCAGAGAATGCTTGCATTGGAAGGGACCTTGAAAGATCATTGCGTCCCAACTCCCTGCTGTGGGCTGGTTGCTCCTGTCAGATCAGGCTGCCCAGGTTCCCATCCAACCTGGCCTTGAGCACCTCCAGGTGACCTGAAGTGAGTGTGGATCAGGGATGTTATGGAGCTCTGTGCTGTGGGAGGCATCAGGAAGCTCCTTGCTGCTCAATCCCTCCAGCTGGAAGGCCAGACTTGTTGCAACATGCTGGCCAATTCTGGTTATAATTTGCCAACAGAAGAAGTAGAAGTATCATTACTAGTTGTTTCCCTCAAGAGCTTTTTTCCTGTTTCAGCTATTAGAACTGGGAGAATGAGTCCATTTCCAGAGATGCTGAGTGCCTGGAGCACCTTCTGGAATCAGTGTGAACAAACAGTCTGACATACAGAAAACCTTCCAGTTTTCAGACTCCCTTTTTGTACAGATCCATGCATGAATACTGCACAAAAGCTTTGTGATGAGGATCCAGCTGGCATCCAGATAAATTATATTTTCAGCTGTCTCCAGTGGGGACGGATTGCATTTTCCTTCAGAGAGGCCAGATGATTTCTATTACAAATGAACCAAAACCTTGAGGCAGGACATGCATTACATTTCCGTGACAGCACTGGCGGGAGTGATAAGAATTTAAGGGTAATTGAACTTTGGTCTCCAGGTACATAACAAATAGAGCAGTTTCCAAATGCTGCATGTCACTGAGCAAGGCTGGGCAGAAGGATGAATGGCCCTATTGCTGAGAAGAGCGAGGATCAGTCAGGGTCCTCAGCCTGTCCCAGCTGTTCATGGTCCTCTCTGTCTTTCATAGGACATGTGGGCTGTATCTCTACCAGTGAATCAAATGCACCCAAGGCTATTTTTTGGCACTGAGGATGGCTGGCAATGGGCAGCCCATGTAAATACCTTTAAACTTGCTGACCTCTGAGTCTGGTCACGATGTTATTGTGATTATACAGAGAAACAGCAAAGCAAACTTGTAAATTTCTAGTATCTTTCAGTTAATATGTTTGAGATGTGCCAGATGGATGGGAGTAAAATACAGTTTGTAATTAATCAAAGACAGAGAAATGAAAACTGATCTCTGAGAGTGGTAAAGCAATTAGTCATTTTCTGAATATGCTTTGGTGGCAGGAGGTGGGCAGAATACTGATTTAGTTCCCACCAGAACAGATGAACACTGAAGACTCTCTGAGCGGTGTGAAGCAACGCACTTGCTCTTACCCTCCTCTTCATCCCTGTTTCTGGGACATGCTCCATTAATCACCACCAAGTCTGCAGTCCTCAGGCACCCAAAGCAATGGCTTTGTCTGTAGCTTCGTGCTTGGAGTTGTTGGGGATGGTTGGTGCTATGTCACACCCTCCTTTCCTCTCATCCCTAACTGCAAACCAAGTGCAGCCCATGCCTTAAATTTTGTCCCGTGTTTCTGCTTTTTTTCTTCTTTTCTACCTTTCCCAGATTATGCTCTCTAAATATGCATGCAGCCATTCAATCAAATCAAGAAAGAGCCTCTCCTCAGCTGGTAACTCATTGACTATTCTGTAAAGCCTGTAGTCAGAGCTGCTCTTTAATTAAGATTGCACCAAAGGAGCTTTGATTCCTGCCATGTATTACAGCCCAATGTTGTTTTCTTTGTCACTTCAGCAGGTTATTGGAAATGTAGTCCTTGATTAAAATGATTGTGTGCAATTACATTCCATCTCCACATCTTCAGCTACATCAGTATCTTGTCAGTGGGTCATTGGGAATCAGACTGCCAGAACCTTTGTACATCTTCAATTTATAGGAGGCTGTTTTTCTGGCATGGCATCAGGCAGTCCTACACATCCAATAGCTTATTAATGCGTCATTAGCCACAAGGAACACTTTCAAGCAAATATAATGTACAGGGAGAAACAAGGGCTTGCCTGAACTGACTCAGCAGTTTGAAGGTCTTTTCCTCTTTGCAGGGATCGCACTGACTTCTGAAAAGTTCTGAAATACTGATTTTTCTGCTTCTAGACACCTTTGTTATTTCGGTTTCTGATGGACTGAAATCACCACAATTCAAAAGCAAATTGGTGGGCTAAGAAATAGAGTCACAGAATCATTAAGGTTGGAAAAGACCACTGTGATCACCTAATCCAACCGTTAATCCATGCCTGTGACTGCTCTAAACCACGTCCCTCGGTGCCACATCCCCACAGTTCATGAACACCTCCCAGGGCCAGTGACTCCACCACCTCCCTGGGCAGCCTGTGCCAGTGCATCACCACTCTTTTGGAGAAGACACTTCCTGATATCTGAACCTCCCCTGCTGCAACTTAAAGCTATTACTTCTTGTCCTGGTATTCTCTTTAAAATGATTAAAGTGAGCAAAAGGATTATCAGCTGCTTTGAAAAGACCTGAAAGATAGGGATCTTCAGTATGGGAAGGTGGCTGAGGAGGAATATGTTTGTGCTGTACCAAATCACAGATCTGGTGAGAGGGAAAATGGCTTAATAAAAAAAAAAATAGTTTCCCCAAGGCCCTGGTCTTTGCTTTTAGGTTAATTATCTCTTTTTATATATGTATGCAGCACAATAATGAGATTCCTCAAAAGCTTTTCATGCATGCAAGGAGACCTAGCTCACACAGCTCTGTCCTATGAATAACAAGGTGAGATGTGTCCCAGTGAGTTTCTGCCAGACCCATGGTTGGTATCTGCCTGTTTATTGTCAAAGGCTTCTTTCATATCTTTCATATCTGTGCTCCTGGAGCAAAAAACAATTTTTGCTAATTGCAAATGCAGGCTGTAGGGGCTAGTTGTCTTGCAAAACAGTTGATTTTTGGACAGAAATAAGTATGAATCTGACTGATAGATATTACATCCCCAAATAAGTATATCCTTTGTCTGAACCCCATCTTGCAAAGGAAAAACATCCTGCCAGTGATCTTCAAAATGATGCAGGGAACGAGTTATGGTGATGCCATTAGGATTAACTAAGTTTTCCTGCCTTATTTGGGGTACATCCACGCTAAGATCTGTGCTAGGGTAGGAGCTGACTGGACTGCAGTTACTCCTCATTTAAAAAACTAGCTTTTTTCTTAGGTGAACTTTCATATGTGTGCAAATACAGATCTGAAATTGTTTTTGGATGAGGTGCTCTTCCCTTCTCCTTGAATTGTTTTCCCTATTGAGGTCTCCTAGGTGATCCCAGTGCTGTTCATTATGGTAAGGACCGACTCCAAATCTCCCACAGGCTCAATATGCCACAACTGAGTCCGGGAGCATCTGGAAGGACAGTGCATGCAGCCCAAAACAGCACTGGCTTTCCAGTTGCTCAGCTGCAGTTCTGCCTGCTGATATTCCATCAGTGCCAGGTTCAGAAATGACTCTTATTCTAGTGTCAGCTTTCCTAAAGCAGGGCTTTGGCTCACTTCTAGGAAGTGAGCAAGGGCAACTGGTGCTCATCAGTTCTGCAGTATTTCTGCCATTAGCTGATTCACAGAAATAAAGAAGTTCACCATCTTTTCCCTTGTCACTGCACGTTAACGTGAAGAACGATCAGGTTGCGGTGTCTGGAGGAGAAATGACTTTAATAAAATCTGTGATTTTTTTAAATGTATTTTTGTTCCATATTGACGCAAAAATGTGACCTCTGCAAAGGCTGAAGAAGAATGGAGGAGAGAACAGGCGGAGCTCAGACTATCTGTGTAAGGTGTGGGTAGGTGTAATAAGACCTCTTTTAGTGTCTGTCTGTGTTCACAACTACAATTCAAATGTGTGCACCTTTGGCCCATGTATTTTCTGGCATGCACGTGTACAGGTTGGGATGCAAAGGTGTGATGCTTTTGAACGCTTCTGAAGATATATAAATATATAATCTCCTCTATTTTTCTAAATAAACCCACAGGCTAATACATTAAGCAAGAAACAAGGAAGCTCCTTCACTCATCAAAACTTCCAACACTGCATAACAGTCAACCCTGGGCTTTCTGTTTAAACCTCCTCTTCAAAGTGAGATTTAGTCAGTCATCTCTGTACTACCCAAACTGCACCTGCAGCTTTTAGAGAGTAGGAAGCAGACAGCAATGAGACTGCCATAAAATTCAGTTTTTGTATACACCAAGCCCCAGAGTAGGAAAGACATGCATAGGCTTGTTGCTGAAGAAAACAGTGTGGCAGGGAGGTTGGAGCCTGCTCACAAACACTCTGATGCATGCAGTGTTACCAAGGTCAGCAGCCCTGTACTGATATGCTGAGTAAATAATGGGACTCATATGTTAGAGCTGCCCAGGGCGTCTGTCCTGGGTTGTATGAATATTGTAACCACAGACCTTTCAAAAGCAGAGAGATGTACAGCACTGAGCTAGAAAATAGGACTTTATGGGCATGTTAAAATATGATCTGTGCATTGCGTTCCTCTTTGAATGAATTTTTCCTGGCAGAGAATAATGTTTTTCTTGCATTTACTTGATGGTGAGCACCCTTGAATTACATTAGTTCTGTCAACATTCGACTGGTAGTGGGTGGGTTGATTTCTAGATCTATTTCTTGGTAATAAAATGCTTCATAAAAACTGCACTGGCTTTAGGCGGACTGTGGGCAGGTAGAGACTTCTGATTGCTTCACTTTAACCTAGTGTTTTTGGGTTTACCAGTGCTTGACAAATATCATCCTTCTGGCGAGTATCCCTCCTGAGCAGGGAAGATAAGGGTAATTATTTTCTGAGAGATATGGCAGTGGTCAGGTATTGCTCGCATGGTCAGTGAGGTCTGGGGAGAGGGAGGTTCCAAGTGATATTCAGCCTGAGTAAAGCTTGTGTCTCCAAGATGTCTATCTGGAGTCAGTGGGCCATAAAGACTGACAGCTTGCACTTGGCATTCCCCATATTATGCAGTGATAGATACGACAGACACAATTTCCAAAGCCTCCATAAAACCCAAGGCAGCTCTGAGAGCTAACAGTTTCAGGAAACACTGCTGACCTTTGTCTTTGAGGAAAGCCATTCTGCCAGAAAGGGTGCTCTGACGGAACGCTGCATTCCCAAAACAAATTCCCCTTGGTATCACCTCCCATCATCTGCCAACTAAGAAAACTCTTTCCCTTCAGAAGGAAATCTGAGCAGAGGTTTGACTTTGCAAAAGAAGTGCCAGTAATTATCCGAGATCCAATATGGCCATTTCTATTGATATACAATTTTTAGTGGGAAGTGTTGACATATTACACCAGCAGCATGAAACCTTAAGGTAGGCAGCAAGTTTGACCACAAAGAATGGTGCTCAGACTGTCCCCTTGGCATCTGCTGGAAGTATAATTTATAGTGACAACTCTTCACTGTGGTTTCAAGTCCTTGTGGACTGTTTTGTCCCACCATAATGCCTCTCTAAACCTAGGACTAGCCTCCTGAATGCTACACAGTGTTTTTTTTTCTTGGTGACCTACTGAAGTGGATAGCAATTAAAGCATTTGCCAGGTTTCTTATACACTTAACCTTGAAACTCTATAAGCAATCTAATGGTGAAACGTTGCTGGTGTGTGAATATCTCTCTGTCAAGTGACAGTGTAAGTGCAGTGGTTAGGAACAAGTATAG
Organism: Numida meleagris; assembly: GCF_002078875.1. NCBI lineage: Eukaryota > Metazoa > Chordata > Aves > Galliformes > Numididae > Numida > Numida meleagris. The sequence continues at coordinate 12,150,660 of NC_034417.1, read as the reverse complement.
GTCTGCTTGTAAGAACTCTGGGACATCCTTATTACCCACCTCTCTGCTATGTATATCAGCTGAACTATGCGGCAGGGACTTTGCTTAACTCCTTTCTGCTTAAGGTCTTCTGACAAAAGGAATTATGATAGCAAGCAACTTTCACTAGTGTCATTTAGCCAGCGTTGGTTTGCTGCGCTGTCCTGAATTTCAGATGTGCTTTCTTGGCTGTTGAAAGTGTGTGTGAGGATGTTTCAGTTGCTGACGCCAGGTGCATTTCACAGAATGCATTTCAAAGCATAGTAACTTGCTCCTCCTGTAAATTTACTTCTTCCAGTGAAAGTACGGTGGTTTGCTATTTATATATGTTTAGAAAAATTACCCCACAATGTGCTCCTTCACCCTTGTCACTCTCCCCCCATTCTGTTGGATAACTGACAGTTGCAAAGATTTCCCCTGCTATAGTAAGTGACTCTGAAAACTGGCTCTCTTTCCTTTGTGCCTTATTTTAACAGTTAATTTTTTAAGCTTGAGAAGCAAGATTGCTTTTCTAACCCTGCAGACCTTAGCATGGGTATGGGATCTGCGTTCTTTCCTACCTCATGAATCACCATCCCAAGAATGGTTCTGCACTGGCACTTGGAGCAGTCTGATAACCCAGGAGCCATCCCAGCTCCCACCACACACCCTGCCATTATATACGGCACTGCTGCATTGCTGCCGGATGCAAAAAGCCAACAGGATCTGCGTCAGTGAGCAGCTGGGAGTCTGAATGCAGATGAGATATAGACTTAATTCACTTGAGTATAAAGAGGTCATTATTTTCCTGTTTTAATTGCATTTTAAATGCATAATAAGTAGACTACAGTAACCATATGCTAATGGGTCTAACTATTCTTAATTGATTAAAATAGCTTCCAAAGACTGTTTCTATTCAGGATTTAGCACAGCACAATGGTATCAGGATGGATTTGCAGTTAACTGTGGCTTTCTTCTCTGGTCAGACTTCGGGGGGTCTGGTAGGAGGGGAGAAGGATAGATAGTTTTGGATGGACAGGTGGAAAAATGATTTATTCCAAGTCAATAACATGAAGAAGACCACATCCAACTTTATCATGGTAAACAGTGCATTGCATTACACAACCAGGTAGACAGGAATTGAGTTTTTCCTCTGTGGGTATTCAGACTTGGGACTCCATCTGTTCTGATGCAAGGTTGGCTTATATTTCATTTGTCAGATGTGGCCAAAAATAGAATTGAATATCTCAGGGTAAGATGAGACAGTAAAATCAAGATTATTATCTCTGCTTGTGTGTGGAAGATCCTAGGAAAGGCAGTTTTTGGTAGCCTCCTAGAATGAAAATATTATTTCTCCTACCCTTGTCTAGAATGAAGGTTTTTGTTCTCCAGCCAAAGAATGAGAAGTGTACTTCTGAAACGTCTTGAAGTTGGCTGCAGTACAGGTTGCTCAGTATTAATAAGCAGAAAAAAATAATAGCATCATTATCATAGCAATACCAGCTTGGTGTTTTATCCCACCTCCTTTAAGCAGACTAAATAATCCGTTGCTTTAATAAGTGGTTTTCCATGAAGTAGCATGGCAGCTGCCCCAGTTTACTGGCACTTATACAGACAACAGAATTCTGGCAAAATTTTAACATACATATTTGAAAGGCAGCAGCTCAAGGTTTTGTCTTTTAATGGCAGAACATTAAATCACACAACCCATCTACCTCCAGGCTCTCTGTCTGAGCCATGTCTTATGTTAACCTGTTGTCAAAATAAATTTGATTTGCAACTATAAGACAGTCAAGGTTAATATTTTAATTTTAGGTGTTTGCTCTGAACTATTTGAAATGAATTTTTCATGTAAAGGCTTAAGTACACACATAACTTAGATAATATGTACTTAGGGCAGCCCTGAGAAGTGAAGCAGTAAGACTGAGATACTTAATTGCATTTAGACTCTTAAATCCTAACTTCTCCTTGACTTTAATGGGAACAGAGGTGCTTAAGTAGCATTTAGGAACTAATCTGTTCCTTTGTTTTCGACTTTTAACCTAAATTCAGGTAATGCTTTCAGACTTAAATGCGTTTTCTAAGCATTTGCTTGTTTTGCTAGTTGACAACTAGACTACTCCGTACACTTCAGTCTTTGTGCTGGACACAGTAGTTCTCTTTCCAATCTCCACCTCCTGTTACTGAATGGCAAGGCAGAAAATTGAAGCATTGCTAATTACAAGAAGAAAGGAATCTTCCAACTTTAAAAATTAATGCATTTATCTGAAATTCTCCCTGGAATGCAACTTCTTTCCTCATATCTCAAGAAATAGTAACCACGTCTTCCCCGAAGGTCAGTGAGTATATATTAATTTAAATCCATGTGACAAAGGATGTCAGACTGTGCCAAAAAAAACCCCACAATTCATAAATCTATGCTGACCAGGCAAAATTGGAGGAAAAAAAGGCTGGAAATAACTTGCTTAGTAAAATAATACAAAGCCTTTGACATCATAAGCATTTCAGAATTGCACCTAAACAGCTGGTAAAATGGAAGGTTGTCATCCTGAGTATTACGCGGAGGGAAGGTCAGAGTAAATAATTAAGCAAGTATGCAGCAAGCCTGACATAGCATTCATTAGAAACTCAGATCAATGGGAATTTGTCTTGCAGTACAAAAACATTACTGCTCATAAAACCATTAAAGAACTCTGGACTTCGACCAAGTAGACAGAAATCTATTTTGGAAGGCTTTTCTTCTTAATACAGGACGTTTCCTAACTCTTCCTTTAAATAACATTTCATTTACGAACACTGGACTTTCCCATTTTGTAACTGAAGCGAAAATCCTATCCCATACTTAGCGGGATACTAAGCCTCACATAGCCATTTATGTAGCATTTGCCCCAAAGTACAGCGGGTTCTTCATTGTCTGATCTTATTTCATGCCTATGAAAGCAAGATCTTATATATCAAAAGGAGAACTCTTTGTAATAAGCCTCTGACCAGAGTCAAAACAAATAGATTCATGTTCCATTTAAAGTGTCTAACTGCAGTGATATTAAATGACAAAAGCAGCCTTAGCTCTTAGGATCTGCTGAAATTCATGAATGGCAGATCTGTCATGGCCAGGACTTGGAAGACAGCATGTGCAGATCCCTGGGAATCATCCTCTAAAAACCTAGAGTTCCAAATTCATATTTGGGAGATAAATAGTACAGAAAAACAATAACAATGGGTTTGCATATTCATCACTATCCTTATTCTGTATATCTGTGAGATATTGCTTCAAGTATCGATCTCAATGTCTATATAACCTCTGAACTCTTTTCAGGAACGGTCCCCATCATTGCCATGCTGTTTAAAGAATATAGCGTCCTACTGTTATTGTTTCTTGCATTGCATCCTGCTTTTAAATCAGTTAAGGATCTTTCTCTTTTTATTTAAAAGGTTGCAATACAGGTTGGATGGTTCAAGCACTCCTCTTTTAAGGAGAGAAACTATTTAGATTTCATTTAAATTTGCTTATACTCAAAACTTTGCAGGACAATTTTTAGTTATGTTTGGCCAAATACTGCACTTGGTGACCATAAAAGAATCTGGGAGTATTTCACTGGAAGCATTAAACATTAACTGGGAATAAAACTTGGTGGTTCTACATGGCTTCCAGGGCTGATGTGGTTCATTTCACCTCCCACCATGCTATGTTTTGGTTCCCTATGCATTCTGATTCAGTAGCTCATTTCATATGACTTTGATTTTATGCTAGAATAAAACTATGGTAATAGAATTACACAAACTTTGTAACTTTAAGGAATTATTTGGGACATGGTGAACTATGCATAATTCTGTTCTCATTTATCCTGGTAAACAGCAAAGTCCATAAATCATCTTCCATCTAGTTCGACGTATGGTGGCAGCCAGGAAAATGCTATGCAGAGCTTTCCGTCTTGCAAATGTAGGCTGGGACCACGCTGTCAGTTAATATAGCAATGCTAAGGCTTGCTTCCAGGCAGCAAGCACAGAAAGCCACAAGAGTAAGTTCTCTTGATTACTCTTTCCTTTTATGTTCTTTTTGTGTGTGTGTATACAAAAATAAACAGACAAACCCACAAAGCAATGTGAACGCATACTAGAGTATCCATCTATGGATCACCCTTTACTTTAGAAAGGTCCTTTTCCACATCTTTCATCATCTGAGCTTGATAAATTTTATTAATCTTATGTTAAAATATGGGAAAACCGATCTCTGTAGGACTAAAATCTTTCCCTTTCAAAAGAAAAGCTTCTCTTTAGGAGCTCAACTCTGACCGAAGTGATTTTCCGTTCTGTCTGAAAACGTATATGAAGCATCTAAAATAATGTATTCTGGTTTTGTAAGGATTTGTGGTTGCTTTGCACAAATCCTGCCCTGAGGGACGTGGTTAGTGGGCATGGTGAGGATGGGTTGGGGGTTGGACTAGATGACCTCTGTGGTCTTTTCCAGTCTTAATGATTTTATGAAATGTTGACAAGCTGAGAGGTAGCTGGCAAATGGGGGCCTCGATGCGCTTGAGCTCTGTAGGCTCTGGTTTTGCCTGAAATTTTCAGCAATGGCCTTGAATTTCTTGCCTTACGCTCACCAGATAGTGAGCCCTCCAAAGTTTCAACCACCAATTATAATGTTTAGCTGTTAATATGGCAAATGGGGTGAGAAATGTATTGTATAGCTGCGATGTGAATGCCATTCAGAAATGCTGATGCATATTAATGCACTTTGATGTCATTTAATGAATAATAGATGTTTTTGTTATTGCTGTGTCACTCGAGCAAGGAAAACAACATCAGCCTGTATGGAAATTTGTTGGGAAATGCTATTTGGCAAACAGAAATCAACTATATATAAATATTTCCCTGTGTTACAGGGATAGAAGAGGGAAGGGGAGCTGGCAGCTTTTTTGGCCAGAGAGAGGGGCACTCTGGTTCCACACTGGTTGCACTGGGGCCACAGGTAGGCCAGCCCCAAGCATGTCCCCCACAGGGTGCCTGTCACCACGGCCTCCGTCTAGCCAAGCACTCTCACCCAGGCCCCAAAGCCTGGAAAGACATGATGGAGCCCAAATTCCCCAAGGTGCCCACTCTGTCAGTGGGTGGGTGGCTTGATGGTGGCCACAGGCTGCTTGGGCCTTCAAGGCAAAGCCCCATGTCTCCATGAGGAGACATTGCTACGGAAATGAAATCGTGGTTTAAAACATCCTTGCTTTTTTTTTTTTTCATTTGGAAGCCATTTCTTCTTCCTTCCTTTTAGTAACCTGGTGAAAAGTGCTTTTATTCTTTCACATATTCCTTTTCTAAACAGCAACCAGCAAGGATTTATGAACTGGTGATTCTCACAGCACTCTCAGAGTCGTCGTAGTTGTTATTCTGCATAGGCACATGCAGCATACTTGAGAATAATTGGAAGAAAAGAGCCCCAGATAATATTTTCTGTCCTATGCTCATGCTAGCCTTACATTTTTAAAATAGTGGTTTCTCAGAAAGTTACTGAGATCTAAAAACTAAACAAATGTATTTGTAGAATTATCTGTTATTTTGAAGACGTGGTGATTATTCATTCAAACATGGGCTAGCATTCTCACTTACTAAATTTGTTTTAACAAGAACTTTACTGGTTATTTACTACCTCTGTTCTCATTGAATGACACATTATTCAAGTGCAAATTTATATTAGCCAGTGTTATATGGAAAAGAGAAAACACTAATACAACCACAAAGAAACTATACAAACAGAAATCAGAAAGTTTTGACCAGAAACTCTGGGCAGAAAGACAGTTCTTTCTTTATATTCAGTTTTTCAAATAATGGGGGGAAACTCATGAAGATAATACAAAGAGGTCAAGTGGAAAAAAGAAGCAATAGTTATCTAATGTGTCACGTGAGAAAAGCCAAAAAAACCCAAATACCTACTATCCTCATTTTCTTCTGACATAAGATTGTGGTTAGAGATTCTACTGATTTTTATTTCATGATAACACAAATATGGGAAAGAATGTACAGATCCTAGAATTATGATTAAAAGAGGCTAATTGTTATTTCATTTATCCTAGTGACTACTGGATAGTGTCTGGTTTTCCTCACTTCTACATGTTTCGTCTCATAATTTTATTCACTGTTTTAAAATTCTCTTTGATTTTGCTTTCAAGGCAGGAATATGCTTAATAGCAGCAGTGACACGGCACTGCGCTCAGGAGAACTGGGACAGCAATCTGAAGCAACTGCTCCTGTTCTCTGATCTCTCTTATGGAGACGTTTTGCAAAAATCCATTATTTTCAAGAGAAGTACATCAATAATGGAGGAAAACAAAATTTTAGAATACAAAGATGTTGCTTGCCAATATCAAGTAAGGTGGGAGGTAAATAATGGATCATGTGTAGGAAAGATTGAAAATGAGTCTAATCACTCAAAACGTTTTGAAGGAACAGGTATTCTTATTTTTCCCATGGTGTTATTAGTCTATTATGGCTTAAGCTGCTCTAAAAGTGCTGACTTTCTCAGTGCAGTAGATCTTCCAGATATTTCAGAAAAGTGCAGTTGGGAAGTTGCATAATAAAATTAAAGTCTGCTTACAATTACAACATCTGCTGCTGTTCAAAAATCCTATTCTCTCAGCAAACCTAGCGAATTTAATAGAGCTGTGGGATAAATTTTTCCTATTCAAACTTCTTCAATTTTCCAGACATTTGATGAGTGAGATGCTATGCTGGATCTCATGACGATTAGGAGAAAAAGATAGGGAATTGCGAGAGCAGAGTAGCTGTAGTTGGCATTTTTAGAAGAATTTGTTCCAATATAGGCTCTTCCTCTCTGAAAAACACAGGTTGTGCAGGTGGTGCTGCCCTATCTGCTGAATGAGGCATTGCCTCATGGAATGGGGGCAGTTTTGCTCTGCTAGAATGAGGTTCAGTGTACTGATGGGATAGGAAGTTTTTGATTGTGTGGAAATTTTCAATACAAGATCTATCTGCACAGCAAATTGTGATAAGACAAGGGTCTTAAACTAAAAGAGGAGAGATTCAAACTACGTGTTGAGAGGAAATTCCATATGCAGAGAGTGGTGAGGCCCTGGCACAGGCTGCCCAGGGAAGCTGTGGGGCACGCATCCCTGGAAGTGTTCAAAGCCAGGTTGCATGGGGCCCAAGGTTTTGTGATACCATGTGCCTTGCATTCAAGAATATATTTTCTGTTGATGCGGAGACATTTTGAGGAATCTTTCGTACCCCAAAACAAGGTCACTTGGCCCATCTCAAATCTCTGCCTTGGTACTTCACTAACCGGGACGTGCTTAAACTCCCAACACCCTCCAGTCATGCAGTTATGCATGCAGCTCATGTGCTCACCACTGTAAAATATCAAGGATCTCTTCAGAACAAACCTGGTTGTTGTGTCAACTGTTTTGCATATCAGGAATTCAGTATAAACAGGCATAACTTGCAGGGGAGCAGAGAAAGAAGGCATAGTAAGAAATAGTTTTTGTTTTGTTTTGTTTTTTTTTTAAAAAGGAGTAAAAGTAGTAGGCAAGCTGGTACAGATTGCCACTGTTGATTTTCTTGATTGTGGGGTGACTTGTGGGGTTGCATTCTGCTCAGTGTACTGATGGCTAGATTAAATTGGGACCTCTCAACTGAGCCCTAGGTTTTAATGTAGGAGCATAAGGAGATTTACAGGAATGAATTGTCAGGAGAAAAGCAAAAGACATCCATTCTGATCCCTACACAAATACAGAAATGAGACTTTGTTTTATACAGAGTATCCTATTCTTACCAAATCCAATAGATAAAATTCTGCTGAGAGTGCCAGTGTTATTTCCTTCTCTGCTATTAATTTTAAAAAGTGCTGTAGGCATTCATGTTTTGCAGATGCTTGCTTAAGCTGTAAATACATGTCCACAAGTAAATAAGAAATTGTTTAAGGTTGAAGTAACATCTTTTTTGCTGTGAGATGGAAAATCACTTGGAAAATTCTCTTGTGCTGTATCCAAAATATCAGCAAAGCATTTGTGTGCTTCATTGTCCCAAGGCAATGTTCTGAGCATGATGCCAACTACTGTTGATTTCAATTTCCCAAAAATTACTTTAAATTTTTAGCTTGAATAACCTGAAGCAGGCATAATTATTCCTTTTCTCAACATTCCCATGCTAATTCTCTGACAATAGTTCATATAAAAGATTTCTCTTCAGTTGGTGAGTTGGAGGGAGTGCAGAAAAGCACAGGTTAGAGAAAAGTGATAAGGTTTTTTTGCATGCATATATATTCTGATGGTCTCTAACACTCATCTGCCCACACAAAGACTATGGCCTAATCTAGACACTGCTGTTCAAGCTATCCACCTGCAAAGTGAGCAGTGTTAGAGATTTAGAAGATCTGGGATTACCCCTTTGTAAAATGTTGATAACATATGCACAAGCCTTGCCAAATCTCTCTCTGTACCCTGCTTAGAAAGCATTGACTCCACTAAAGCTCTTTTTAGATGCCAAATTCATTTCTTTGAATTGTGCTAGAGTCAGCTTCCAAATGGATTCTACAGCAGTTTCCTATAGCGCCTGCTTCCAGTTGGCCAAGGCTCTGAAGTGCACTAGAAAGACTTGTGTTTCCTGGAGATTAAAAGTTTCGAAGGTAAACTCTTCATTCACCTGAATAAGTAGGTGGCAAAGCTGTGCTGGAGCTGTTTCTAGCAAAGTTTGTGTTGATATATTTCAGCTATTACTATCACATAACATGGCAGTAACAGCAGATATGGTAGGGAATGTTTTGTAGGCTAAAACTTGTAATCTGGTAGGGTTACATTTTCATGACAGTAGGCAACAGAGCTGACGTATCTTTAGAAGTTACCTCCCGTGTTTGCTTTTTTGACAGTCTTTCAAATTTAGTTTTGAACTATAACTTCTGTGAATTTTAACTAAGGAAAATTCAATGAGGGTTTCTCTTACCAAGCTGCCCAGTGGCATCACTTCAGCATATTTAAATGCATGGGACAGGATTGCTATGATAGCAATGGTGATCCTATTGTAAATAAATTGCAAGGCTGGTCCTATTTGGAAGCAATACATAGGCTGATCAACTGTTGCATATAGCAAGTCCAGATACTTGAAACACAGGAAAATAGCACAGATGTTTTAAAACTTGTGTTTTTCCTTAGTCTGACTGTAAACAGCATGCAAATGCTGGGGAGGAGCAGCTGAGGGAAGAGTTGAGCCAGGCATTTTATATGGAAAAGAAGAGTGATACAGTGGTTTAACCCTATGCAGCAGTCCAAACATTTACGAGGCCACACACCAAACTGTGAATCAGAAAATGGGATTAAGTGAACCATATTTTGCCAGCTTTGTTTAACCCAGATCTGTTCCCTAACCGGGTGAACTGACCATTCTGTGCAGATAAAGAAAAGTACACATTGCGGGGTGGACTCTGGAGTAGAAGTGACTGCTGCCTAAACACTAAACTGTCCATGAAACCACAAGTCTTTCCCTTGAGGCTGGGGAATGACAGAGGAGCGTATTGTTTAAAGGAATGAAAACTCTATATATAAATAGCAGCAGGGAGAGGAAAAAGTGATCCTTGCCAAAGAGGGAAGAGAATGAGGGGGAATAGATCTGAGGAAAATTGACTGTGCTATCTGCATTGGTGATCTCTCAGTCAGGTGCAAAGAACAGGAGTTGGCAGGAAGACCTGTGTCTGAAGTGAAGTCTTTATCCTCCACCGTGCTTCTGGGGGCTTTTAAACCAAATGTGGCGTTCAAGTGATTCCAGGGGATCTTTAAGCAAGGGCAGCAATTTGCTCTCCTCCATCAACTAGGAGATGTGGCAGGACAGAGGGAAGAATGTGTTCTGTGCTTGGTGCATTTACACTCTAGCACTCGCCAGAGTAGAAAGTACAGAGAATCTATTGACTTAGATTGCACCTCTTAGTCCAACCTCTGTTGCACATAATCTGTAAAAATAAAGATTTTGTGTGGGTTGTGGGTTTCGGTGGTTCTCGAGTCCTCCTTAGTGGTACTTTTAATGGGCAGCTGGTAGAAACTCCAAAGATGAACCTTAAGTTTTACATTTGTGTGTGTGTACACATACACAATTGTATATAAAATTCCCCTTTTGTATGTTACTGATATTTAAGCTTTTGCTGTTACGGACAGTGACAGTTTCTGTAGTTTCCCAGCAGCTAGACAGTAACCCTTTAAAATCAGAGTAACCTTTTAAAATCAGTCACAGCATCGGGGGATGGTTTTAGAAAGAAATACTAATTTCAGCCATTCTATGACTGCTTGCTGAACAAGTCTTGTCAGATAAGCTCGAAATGAAGTAAAAATATACCCTTTTCCCTGAGCTGCTTGATGAAATGGTCAGTTGCTTGCATTAAGAGAGATGGGTATATCCACCTGGGACCCACGGAGGTGACCTGTTGCTTTTTTCCCTCACAGATTAAAGGTAGCAGATGCTTTTGTGCTAAACACTGCTTGAAGAAACTTCGTGGAGGATATGCTGCTTTTATTTCCTTTCCAAATCTTGATTTACTGTTTTTGTTTGTATTCATTTCATTCAGAGATACTTGTTATTTCTTACTGCAATCTTGGCTTTACGAAGACTATAAGAAGTAAATGCTAAAAAGGAAAAAAAGAAAAGGACATGCCCATTTTCTGGTTTGTTTCAGCTACATTTGGAGATCTGAGGGTGGTGCATAAAGGGCAGCTTAAACCAAATCACAGGCTGGGGAGCACTCATATGAAATACTACTGAGGCACAGTGTTTCTTCATGACAAAAGTCATTTTATCTGCTTCAGTTCCATGTGTGACCAGATATTTTTTGTGGTTGCGTTTTCATTCCTCTTTTAAAATATTATTTCCCTTGCTCACCATAGTTTAAATCAAACCACTATTAGAAAAGAACAGGGTGACACATAACTTCCTTCATTGCCTGTAACAGCTCTGTTATAAATCTTTAATGTATCTGCAAGGACTTAAGCAAATAAAGGCACTGATGAGCGGCTGCCTATTTGCAAAAGAGAGGATTGCTCACAAAGGTGAGTGATTGCAAGGTCAGGTTTATTTGTGTTCCTTTTTATCTTTTGCTCCACAACAGGATAAGTTTTGCAAATGCAAGTAGTTGTTGATTACCAAAAACTTTCTCAATCTGCCTTTAATGGAAGTCTGCCATGTTCTGATCCAAAGTCACTGGGAGTCTCCTCATTGCTCTCTGCTGATTTGGGATCACAACCCAAAGCAGAAGAATGCTGGGGAAAGACTCCTTTACTGGAGCGATTTGGGGTTAGATTTTTTTTTCTACTTGCTTGAATGTGAGAACCAACCTGTTCCAATTCTCAAGGCAACTCTTAAAAAGATCATTACTGAGATGTGGCACGGTGATAAAAATGATATGAAGTGGCGTCAGTTGTTTTCTGAACGGGAGAATCTGCTTCTTTGCAGAAAATCCCCATGGCAAACACAAAGATGAGAACCATAAGCGTTGTAATGGCGTAACAGAGTCTGAGTGGGGAGAGAATATAACGTTAGTCGTCTTTCATGTGATGACCCGGCACAGCCCATGAGAAGGGAATGGAGAGACATTTTGGAATGCTTTTGCAACTAAACAAGCGTGGCAGCGGTGTGCATTACTTGAATTGTTTCTTTCTTGCTGCCCTTTGCCTACAACTCACAAAATGCAGTGGTGATACAGCGAACTCAGGAGCAGAAAATGATCCAGAAAACAGTATTTTCTGGTGGTTTGCGGATGCAGACAGTAGAATACTCTCCATTTTCTTTCCTAGGAAGCATTTCCACTGGCTGCAAGACACAAAGATGGGGATGTAAAATGCTAAGACTAAAAAAGACATAAAACAATGTTTTGTGAATTTGTGCTGCTAAGTATAGGGGCCACCTATAACACCTATAACTCCTAAATAGCAGATTTTCATATGGGGGGATGCATTTGAAGTTTTGCGATCTTGTGTGAGAATCTCGTATGCTCATAGATGAATACTTTGAAGTACGAATCCTATAGTATTCCAGAAAATGAGGGACAAAAAGAATGCAGTGTTTATTTTTTGAGTTCAGCCTTTTCGTTTTGGATTATCTGAGTTTCATGACTTTGAATAGTTATGATTTGTCGTTATTTGAGCCTCTAGTAATGGGAGATACTTTCCTGACAAGTTGCCAGCTTGGAGTGACCTCCCTTTCCAGCTTTGTACCAGTTCTTTCTGAACCTCTCTGGAAACCTCACAGTAAATGGGCCACTTGGTAAATGTGTATAAGCTCACCCTTGTTCTAACTTCATGGCACCTCTCCTTTATAGACCCTTCTTTGCACTGTCGTGCGTAATTGATATGCCACATTGATATGACATATTATTTTCCCTGATTTCCCCCATAAAAAAAGAAGCACAAGGTTCACAAAATGACTTGGGCAGACCCACTGACAACATGATCTATTTTTATAGTGGGGGTAAGGGAATCAGTATGGCAAGACTCTGTGTGACAAATACTTAGTGCCTCCAAGGAAGGTAGAAAAAATGATATAATAATATATCTATTAGCTGTCCTCCTCTTAGCTGGATCATGCTCAGACTGAGGAGTGATTTTTAAACTAAGCTGGTGAAAATCCAAACTAATTCTGCAACGTATGGTGTGGTATGGTCATTTGGTAAGAAGTCGTACATAGGCTGGTGATGCTGACAAAGACAATAGGGGCTTGAATATCAGTACAGGAAAACAATTACTTCTGACCAGTTTATAATATAAATTAAAGGTGTGATGCAGCAAATTCTCCTGTAATCAACAAATCAATCAGAAAGAGAAAGAAGGAAAGGCTTTTCCACCAGATAGTTTATATTTCCTTGAGCATGCGGTTCTATATTGCCATAAGCCCTGACTGAAGTCAAAAGCATAGCATTAAGAGAAAACCTGTGATTTATGATCAAAGAACATAAATTCTTGTTCTGTTTCTAGTGGAGGAAATGTGAGCATCTGTGTTTTCTGCAGCCTTCTGTCTTGTTTCCTCGTCTTTCCCCCTGAACAAAGTCCTGATTGACACACTGGGGATATGAAGTTCCTCCTGTCTTGGAATCTTTCCCTCGCTGAGTGCTATGAGTATTTGTGAAGAGGACCCCGGAGGCTTAGTCTCGCCAGAGCTAGGTGAAACAGATTTGAAATGTAGTGTTAAAGTAATGTTCAGAAAGTGTACGTGTTTGTGAAGCTGCTGTTGAAGCAAACACTCGTTAAGTTCGCATGCTCTTTCCCTTCTATTTATGTTCAAAAGAGATTAAAAGAACATTAAAAATTCCGTGAGCCAAGTCCTAGAGACTCAGAACCAAGCATATAGCACTTGGAGCTTCCTGCAGATGTTTCTGTGAAAATCAGATGTCTGTTTTGCAGTCTGCCGCTGATCACTGAGCTTATTAGTATATGTACTTTTACGGCCTTATTTTAAAGTTCATTGCATTGAACTATCCACCAAAAAGCCATCTGTCAGAATTCTTTTCTAAAGCTTCAGAGAAAGAGGAATCGTGGGCCAGTTCTGTATCTTCTGAAGGTCAAACTGCCTTGTAAGGGAACTTTGCAAAATGTTGAGCACAATCTTTCAACTTCTGGATGTATTTTAGGTGTATATCTCTACTTTCTGAACAGCCCTTGGAAGAAGCAAGTATGTTATATTTGAGCTGTTGTTTTAAACAGGGGCAGGCAGCAGTATTTAGGAAGTGCTCGATCTTCGTCCTTTAATCCTCCTTGAGCACTATTGCACTGCTGCTTTAGGAACAGAGCTTCCTGGGACTTGTGTGGGTGTGGAAAATGAAGATAGTCACCCTGGCAAAGAAGGTATTCTGAATCGTAACTATTACAGAGTATTAAACAATTGCCTTTGGTAACAAGTGTTAGCAAGTACCGTTTAGCACGTTCATTTTGTTGTTGAAAATAGATTATCTAAGCATATATGTGAAAATCCCAATTAAATTCAATCTCGATGCTCACAGCAGATAAGTTTAACAAAGATTCTAAGTCATCTGCTTTCATACGTATGAATAAAATAATTAGTATGCAGCATATCTAAGTAGTTAGACACCATCAGAAAGTCTACCCTTGAACAACAGAAAGGAAAGAAAGTGCCCTTTCTTCTACAGTCTGAACAAAAGGCATTGGCAAATTTTGGATGTCACAAGCTCTAAGTTATTTTTCTGTATAAATATGACAGCTCTACTAAGCATGGTAGAAAAATTCTCTGCTCTTTTTCAAATGCAGTTAAGCTTATCCCTTTGAGAACGTGCTGAATGTTGTATTTTTTTAAACTTAATGTTGTCTGCAATTGGTTCCTGTTGCAACTATGAGACACATTTTCACTGTGCTTTGAAATTAGGGAGAATGTTTATCCACATACGGTGTGTGTATATATATATATATGTATATATATTTGGGAGGTTCAGGTTGGATATTAGGAAGAATTTCCTTTTGGAAAGAGTAATGAGGCACTGGAACAGGCTGCCCAGGGAAGTGGTGGACTCACCATACCCAGAAGTGTTTAAGGAAAGGGTAGATGTAGTACTCAGGGACATGGTTTAGTGGGCACTCTTGGTGGTAGGTGGGCGATTGGACTAGATGACCTTAGAGGTCTCTTTCAACTTTAATGATTCTATGATTCTCTAATGCAGCTTTGTACTGGAAGTTTTGTGTCTTGTGCTCAAATGTCAAGATGGTGCAGTCAGATTTAGTACTGTGAAGAACTGGCAATGTCTCTACAAGAGAAATAAGTGGTAGCAAGACAGCGATATGAATTAAAGTAGTCTAAATGTTAATTAAATTGGGTTGCAACCGATTACTGGCAGCGCAAGTTAAAATGACTGAACTTTCCTTTATGTGCTTCTCTATAAGATTGCAATGCAATAAAGGGAACTTGACTTATGAGGCAAGGCTCTTGCCAGGGCAATTTGAAAGGCAGGATGAAGTGAAAACATTTGTTTACCAATACACTTATTCTAGACTGTTGAGAAATTAGCTTTTGTAGTTAATGTTTTCCATTTAAATTTTGACATGAACAATAATATCTGGGAAATAATTCTAAGTTCCAGTTCAGGAGTCACATTTTGATTAGAGATTCAGAATTGCATGAAGGCTGAAGGATAGGTTTAATCTTTCTTTTCCTCTTGTGATTCTCATTATGATCCAGCATCTTTCCAACATTATTTGCCTTTCCTTTGCTCCCAATTTATATCTTTTTTTCTGGGAGAAAATCATTTGAAAATGATGACATGTTCAATTACCACGATTAATTTACCTGAGTATGTCTGATGATAATGTCATCAAAACTGTGTGTTTTGCATACATCCTGTTTACAGGTAAAATCTTTGCAATTTGCTCATGATAGAGAGTCAATGCTAGGTTTACAAATCACATTCAGAATTATCTTATAATAAATTCTCATATCTTCCAAATTCATTACTGGCTTTCCTAGGTATCTAGATGAAGAAAGCAGAGATAGATGACACATACACTGATTGTAAACCTGCTGCTGGAAAAAGAGCACAGATTGTGGGCTCAGGTCCGTAAACCAGAGGAGCTCTCACACCCACCAAGTGCTTGTGAACAGAAAGGAACCAGGAGAAGCCGAGACAAGAGAGAAAGGAAAGAGGCGACCAGATCAGATTCAGACACGATTCACCTGCCTTGTAGATCTGTCCGTCTTCAAAGTTGTACAATGGAGTGAAGAGTATTTGTTCATTACCTTAATGACTGCACCCAATAGCACCATACGCCACGAGGGTTCTCTTAGGCAGAAAGGAGGAAATTATCTTGACAGTGTTATCAGGGGAAATAACCATTATCAGCATTTGTCTCCTTCCGTCAAGGAGCAAAGACTTTAAGACATAATTGTTGCATATGAGCAGAAAGATGTGATAACACAGAGCTGTAATTGCAGGGTATTTCACAGTGCCTTTAGCTGTGCCGTGGACTTAAACACTGCACATCTACAGCAGCATTCCTGCAAATACTATCAGCAGAAACTGAGCTTTAGCTGACTTATTTGAGAGAAGTATCCCCTTTAATCAAGTGATGCTCCAAATTTTGCACAAAACTAAAATGACACAGATGTACCAATGAGGAAAATTTTTCTTCAGAATGTAAAAACTTCCTATGTATTTCCCAATAGTTTACAATAACAAGCTGCCGCTTTTAAAGAAAAATTGAGTTGTGAAATTAGAGACTGCGTTCTTTAATGCCTTTTACAAGAGGCTGATGGCTATTTAACAAAGATATTTGACTAAGCAGTAAGAAAAGAATACCTAACTTTTGGGATCTGTGTGCACTGCTGTCTAAAATAAAATCAGTATGTATTACCTTAAGGAGGTAAACATGCCTGAAGTCAAAAATGGCAGTAATTCTCCAAACAGCAGTTAGTCTAAAGCTGGACTCTCATAAGTCACGGGGAAAGCTGTATCAAGAAACCAGAGGAATGGAGCTTAATAATTGTCCCTAAATTGACAGATTGAAAGCTGCACAAATTTGATTTAAAGTCTGTTCAGAGCTTCTTCCAAAGGCTGCAATTATTTCCCAAACCCCTATTTTGCAGACGCTTTCAAACTATGCAAAAACCCCATGTACAAACCAAACTTTAAATCGTGCCTCCTCTTTGCTATACATTGCAAACAGAAAGCAGTGCTACTGCAGGTACAGAGCCAGGGCACTGGAATCTGAGGAAAGCCACAGCTCTGCTATGATAAAAGTACTGCTTATAAACATTTATCTACAAAAAAACATCTGCAGCTTCCGACCACACAAACTAGAAATGGGCTGTCCCTGAGGAAGTGAAATAAAAGTATTATTCTTCCTCAAGGCACTCGCTCACACAGTTGCAATCCAGTTTTTCATTATCCGGTGGCACAGTCCCTGCAAATCCAGCGTTATATACAGACCGTAGTTTGCACCCAAGCAAAGAATCATGCTCTGTAGTGATAAAGAGCACACAAAGGTAGGCTGACATTAAGTTATTTAGCAACATCCCTGTTTAAACACAGTCAGACATGAGCACAGAGAAAAGGCACAAACCTAGCAGCACTAGTTCAGCACAGGACCGTTCAGCAAGCACTCCTCTGCAATACCATGCACACAATGCAAAATTATTCACTTAGTGTCACTGCTATCGGCTCCGTTCCTTTGCTTGATTTAGAAACAACAAAAAAAATCCTGCAGCTCCTGACACCGGTCCCAGGTTGGAGGTTGTCTCTCTGGCAGCAAAAGCTGCAGGGCTTCAGCTTCTGAATAACCTCAGGAACCAGTGCCTGCTGCAATATCAGAGTCACTTACTGCATTGCTTTTCAGCGGAGCGAAAGTGGCTGCTCTTCTCGGCCGCACATGGCTCTGCCAGCCGGAGGGGCTCTCTGCTCAGCACAATTCAGCTCCAAAGTCTCTGCGTGCAGAGGTAATTGCCTTTGCTCCGCGCTGGGGTTTTCTGGCTGCAGTGACTGCTCACCCTATCCATTGCCTCTGGTGGATGCTAAGTAAGCAATCCCCTGGGTCTTCATAAGGAAGGGATGAAGAGTCACAGCTCTCGAGAGCAGATAAGGTGTTCTGCTGAAAGCCACTGCTTCCATGGCATTTTAAAGGCAAAGGGGCTGGGGATGCCTTCCTCTCACGCTGTCGTTGTTTACAGTGCAAGTTGTTGTATTCCGTAACTCGCAGCTGAATTTGCAGCCGAACGCTGTTTTTATGTTTCAGAGAGATTTGAGGTGATGTTACAAATCCGTTTTTAAAGGTTGAGGAATGAACTCCTTCAACCAAACTTAATCTTCTATTTTTTCAGAACTACGAGGAAAGGGGAGGGAGGCTCCCAGCTTGGGAATGGAGCATTCCAGCCCCGCTTACAGAAGGGGTACAGCCAAAAAAGTAGCACCCCAAAGCTTCATGAATTTACATGCTGGACTTAGCACAACTCCAGAACCCTGTATCACCCTTGTCAGCTGTCTATAGGATGTCTGTCAGTGGGGGCTTGTTCTACAGCATGCAGATGTGATAGAAAGAACGAACAGTAATAATAGAGGCAGAAAGAAGAAGAGCCGCAGTACGACATTTCTCATTCGAGATCCTACAGTGATATATTTGCCATTGGGAAAGCTGTGGGGGGAACTGTACTCGCGTCCCTGCAACAGCTCAGGTGAGGTGTGGGTGAGCTTTCTCCACCTGGGTGCCCCAGTATGTAACACAGACGTCATTAATTAACATGTCCTAAAATGAGATGTCGTGTAAGGTGTTCATTCGATCATCCCCCTAAGACTCCCGGGCAGAGCAGATTTTCTGAGCCACTGCCAGAAGTTAAACCTCATGAGAACAGCAACAGCTCCGCATGGAGGGAGGAGGCTCCTACTCTGCTAGTAAGGGCCTTGAGAATTCCCAGAGGTTGATTATCCATTCAAATGGCAGTGTGAAATCCCAGCCACCATAAAAGTGAACCTAATGAACTTTGTAGGAATAACGATTGGACTCTAGAAAAAGGTCAGGGAAGGACAGGTATGTGGAAAGTGCAAGTCACATTTTTTCCTTCGGGAAATATTTTATCATCCGGACTTCAGCTTTTTTTTTCTGAAATTACTGTGTTTGTTAGTGCAGCTTTCTGTGACACCTCTCATCATCATCAGCACTGTTGACGTTGTTTGCAGGGCTGTACATTTCTATCTGTAAAATTGCCAAAGATACTCAGTCTTCAGTCCTACAGATGTTGCTGGGAAGGTGATGGTTTGCATGCTCCCAGAAATAACATCTTGGAGAGGGGAAGCCTACAGATGGTATACTGCTGTCAGCATCACTGGCTTTCTACAAAATAAGACACTCCGCAGTAGAAAAATGGACCTTCGTTTTCCTTTCTCTCGAGCTCACAGCTGTGATTAGCACCTCAAATTTGTTGAGTCATGGAAAGCCAGAACCAACCAAAGTGCCTTGAATTTTAAGTGTATTGT
Organism: Numida meleagris; assembly: GCF_002078875.1. NCBI lineage: Eukaryota > Metazoa > Chordata > Aves > Galliformes > Numididae > Numida > Numida meleagris. The sequence continues at coordinate 12,131,717 of NC_034417.1, read as the reverse complement.
CCATTGTGATTATGTACTAGGTGTAGCTCATGTCTTATCTCTTACAATGCAGAGAAGAAACAGTCTCTGTTGCAAGGAGTACTCAGTAAAAATGTGATTAAATGACTCAAAAGTGCAGCAAACAGGATTGCCGGGTGATGGCCTTATTCCTAGAAGATCAGGAAAACCTGCTGGCATTTGGGAGCTGCCACATTGGCAGCAGAAACAACGCATGGTGAGGGCACTCACTTTCATAGGAGCCTATAGAAGGGCATTCACGTTCACCTCTTTGTTCTTCTCTCACCCTTTTGGAGCATAATGATCCTTCCAGGAAGTCATTAAATGGTTGGAGTTGGAAGGGACCCTTAAAGGCATCTGGTCCAACACCCCCATAGTGAAGAGGGACACCTACAGCTGATCAGGTGCTCGGAGCCCTGTCCAGGCCATTTGCTTCCCTTGGTTGGGACACGAGTTACAATGAATTTCTTTGAATCTTGAGCTGGACAAAGAGAACTGAGCCAGCACAGTAGTTGGATGTGGTCCTTTTTCCCGCAGACCCCAGCAGTGGCCAGGGGCAGGTAAGTTGTTATTCCTTACGAGCACAAAAATCTCCTGCTTTGGAGATACAGTGAAGACAGAGGGAAGGATTTCAGTGGATCGTTTTCATCTGGTTTTCTGGGCTCCTTGCCTCAGCTCAATAGCACAGCAAACTGCTATGCTAACACATCACTTTACTTTCTGTTAGTTAGCAGTATTTTAAACCCTGAAAACAAAAAGAACCAAGCCAACGATTTACTGGGGAGAGGCAGGAAGGACAACATTTGCTTGAAGTCTTTAGGAGACATTCTAAATTTAAAAGCACAGTTGAAAGTAAAAGGAAAAAAATAAAAAAGGAAAAATTGAAACAGAACACCCCCTACACCCCAAACAGAAGGAAACGAAACAAAAAAAGACCAACCAGCTGAAAAAAAAAATCTAACAAAAAAACCCAACACCAAAACTGTCTGCGTGGTCATTTCAGTGAAAAATAAATATGTTGTGAAATAACTATCATACCTAAGGAACAGACCAATAAATACCCTGGAAGTGCAGAGCTGTCAGTCGGTTGTTGAACAGGGAGGTACCAGCACCTAAGAAGCAGCGTTGCACGAAATGATTTAACTGAAGAGCTTTTCCAAGCCAGATGGAGAGTATATCATATTTGCAAACTGCAATAAAAGAGAATTGAATTTTAACCTTGCTGCTAGGGAAACATAAAGGCTTTATAATTGACTCTGGCTATATAACATTGAAGAGAGTCAGATAGTGCAGAATGCCCATCTATGAGAAAAGTAAGCTTGTTCATGTATGAATTTGTTTATCATAAGCCTATATCTCTATACATACAAATATATATACATCATATATATGCTGATATTTATATAGTAGCAACACAGTTGTGTCAAGAACAGACACCATAAGATTAAAAGAATTTGGGAATAGCTTGCTTTATGAAATTCCTTGGTGTAACAATACAGGGCACGTTTGCTGTGGTGCATTAACAGCTCCAGCAATAGTCTGGGGTAACTTGTGCAGAGAGAAGGTCATGGCCAGAACTATGAGCTGGAGTTTGACGTTTGCAGGAAAGTCACCCTGTCCCTCCCATTTCAGGTGCAGAAAAATGTTAAAGGAAGAGACTGAGCAAAGCCTGCTCAAATCACTTTGAATCTTCAAGGAATTCAGACAATGAGGATAATCAGCACCTCCTTCCAGACAGTTGAGCAAAAGCTAATCTTTTTTCCTTATTAAAATAACGTATTTCCAATTTAAAATCTTTTTTTTTTTTTTTTTGCTTCATAATCTTTCAGCTGATTTTGCAGTCTGCTGCTATGACCTATGGAAACAGCTCTCAGAAAAGGGCTTCTTACCAGACATCATCTTATGGTAGCAGTTAGTGGAAAATTGGCCTGACAGTGTGTCTCAGAAGAAAAGTGATTAAACGAATTGGGTATTCCCATATTAAAAGAGAGGACACTAATACTTGGTTTGATGTGTGAGAACAGACTTGCATATGCACTAATGAAACTGTTATCACTGTTAAACTGTGTTTTAATGTGTGGGGTGCACTCTCAATCAGAACTATAATGTCAATAGTCTGTTTGCTATTATTCCAAAGCAATTTAAGCTCATCTCTGTGAAGAACACTTACATTTTCAACAAAAACTTGTATCTGGAAGCTAACTAGGAATGAAATTTTTAGGAATCTGCTTTTAATACACAACTTCAGTTACTTCAGGTGAATTTTCTTGAATAGGTCTAAATAGGAAGACCCTGTGAAAGTGAACGCACAGGAGCCATTCCTGTCCCACCTAGGAGGGCGTTCTCAAGTCTTTCTCAGATTGATTTCATCCTATTTCTCTGGAGATGCTCCAGCTTGTGGAGATCAGCAAAAGGAACCGAGTATTCAGTCACTGAAGAATCTTATTTGAATTAGAGACATGCTTTCTAATTTCATGGGGAGATCAATGGGGATCATTATCTTAATTAGCTTAGATATTTTTCTTAAATTAGCAGATTGAATATTGTTCTGTGTTCTGTTTCAATTTTTCTTTTTTTTTTTTTTTTTTACTCTGGATGATATTCTTATTGACTTGCTACAAAATACATTGTATATATTATATAGTCCATATGTTTTCTTCCATAACATTTTCACTTTTAACCCTTCCTGAAAAATCATTCTCTCTCAAGTAGATAATGAGGGGGAAATCTTCCTGGAAAAATCCAAGTATTTTCCCAGTAAAACAGACAGGAACTGTGGAACTTGAACTTGGTCTAACTTCAAATGTTTAAGATCATTTTTACAAAAACTTGTAGTCCCTGTGCCCAAAAATGCATAAAAAGCAGCACCAGCCCTAATGAGCCTTCAGTTTGGCAAAGACATCTGCTCTGGGAGGATGTGCTATGGACATGTGGGAAGCCACGGTTTTGTGTTTCAGCATGGGAGAAAGAAGAGCACAGAGTGTTATTGAGGAAAGAAGATGATGTGAACAGAAAGGTATGCAGACAGCTCTGATTGTCTGAGATCAGAGGATGCCTTTTCTCCAAACACATTTTGCATTTGGATTTTGCTGTTGGGTTTTTTGAGGGAATTGATTTCAAGATCTGGAGGGTTCTGTGTTTCATTCAGTTTGAAGGAATTTTTGACTTGAGGACCAGAGATAATTACAGCCTGGAAGATAATTTAAGTGGAGCTGTTTTGCATTTGGCAGCATGAAGATGAGAACTTGAGGTGGCCATGGCAAGAGACAAGAGCTACTCAGAGGCCTGAAGAGCATCAGATGAGAATGACACTTGAGAACAGAATGGTTTAGCTTCCTCTTGGATATGCTAAAGGAAGAAGTAGAATAATGGATTAATTAAGGTTGGAAAAAAACACTGAGTTCACCTAGTCCAACCATCAACCCACTCCCACCATGCTCACTAACCACGTCCCTCAGTGCCACATCCCCACAGTTCTTGAGCACCTCCAGGGACAGTGACTCCACCACCTCCGTGGGCAGCCTGTGCCAGTGCATCATCGCTCTTTCTGAGAAGAAATGTTTCCTAACATCCAGCCTGAAAGTAATGTGAGACCTGGAGGCACTGAACAAATCACGACCATCATGTACTGGACATGGACTACCACATGCTATTTCCAGTCTGGATGGGTTATAGGACAAAGCTAGGACATGTGTCTGCTCTCTCACTGCTGTTCATTACAGTTATCTACTGGACAGCAGTGAGAGATAATGTAGTTACTTTCTCATTTGAACAAAGTTAATTTTACCTATCAAACTTCTTTTGATATTGAAAATTCAGAGGTATAGGACAATTTATTTTCACATAGCCAGTTCCCAAAATCACCCAAGGGAACAAAAATGGAATTATTTATCTGTGAAATATTTTCTTCTCTTTCTCCTCCATCTTTGGGAAGTTTTATGATCTGATGAGCTCCTTTCTGCACATCTTTATTCTTATTCTCTTCAGAGCTGATGTCAAACACTCAAGAGTCTGAGTCAAAAGAAGCCCAGTAACAGAGAAAGCAATCTGGCTGTAAATGAAGGATTTTAAATAAAATGAGTCTTTTATGTAGCCAGATTCTCTAGCAAAGAGAAAGACAAATGCAGTGCCCCTGTGCCAATGCTGCCTATTACTGTTCTTCTGACCTAATCTAGAGGAGCTGGGATGAGAGAGGATTAAATTCTTTGGGTCCATAACTCTCTTCAAGGCTGGCTGATGCTGATAATACTGGTTTAATGCAAGCAATGCATTAAAGAACCTAGGAATAAATGTTAAAAAGTAACACCATAGTAGCCTGGTGTTCTCTACAAAAGAACTGGATTGCTTCTTGTCTTTATGTTTTCAGTATGATAGAGTAGAGAGCTAAATGGGCCCTTCAGCACACAAAAACCTCTTGTTGCTTTGTAGAAACCGATGTGCTAGTGTCTCAGGGGAAAATGAAGCAAAGTGACTGTGGTTCATTTTGTGATTCTCTGGAAGGTTGGTGACCCCAGGATTTACTTTAAGGAAAGATTCTCCTGTTTGTTTCAGATGGCCCTAAAAGCAGACACCATCTATTAGAACTTGTATCAACACACAAATTTTGGCTTATCAGCTTATGTCTGGATATATCAAGTGGCAAATATTGGATGTGAATCTGTTTTTTTAATGCGTTACACTAAGCAGCAACTATAAACATACATAAAAAGCTGCGTAGGAAACAAAGCTAAATTGAGAAACAATTATATGGTGTTAGATTTTCTTAACAGAAAAAAAATCTCAAATCAAAAATAGATCATTACAGGATAGACCATAAGAGCTGTGGGTCATACATTACCCCACACTCCCTTAAAAAGCTTACAACTGTGTGTGTATCCCTTGGAACAGTATGGAGGTAAAATATGCATAATATGTGGAATGTGTAAGTCATAGATTGAGGAATAGCAGCTATGAACAAGTTCATTCATCTGTGCATAATTTTCAGATTATGTTATTGTTACTCAGTATCACAAGACATTTCTGACCAGAAGAACCAAAATGAAAATATGGCCTTGGAACATGAATTGAATCATCATGCCAAGTGGAAGTTTTTTCTTCTAAGGAGCAAATGACATCTTCCTGCCATGCATGCTTTGGGGCTTCTATGCAAGAAGAGAGCATCTTGCTGTAGTTCAGAGAACTACTCTTAAAAGAACAAACCTTCAAGTCTTTTCCATTGCCAAAGGGAATACATATAGGCCTGCTGGGTTAAAAAGTGATCTGAAGGCATTTCTGAAAAAGAACTGAAAGTCAGGTTGTTGTTCTGTTTAACTTAGCATGAAGAAAGGTACTTAAGAAAAAGTTAGAAATGTCTGATTCTCTTTTGTACAAACAAAACTCTGTATTGCATGAGTAGTTGCAGAAATTAGTCATGTAAATTGATGTCTATTGGAAAATATTCTTCTTCTGTCTCCATTCAAACTTACTTTCAAAGAAGAATTCTCCTCAGTGGGAAAATGTCATACTTTATATACCTTGCCTTTAGGAGGAACAGGAGAAGTGAGTTCTGCCCAAACACATCTGCCCACTGCATAAATGACAATCAGGCCTTAAGTCTTCAGATTTCCTTGGCTGAAAGGACAAGAAGTAACGGCCTTAAGTTGTGCCAGGGAAGGAAGGTTCAGGTTGGATATTAGGAAAAATATCTTCTCAGAAAGAGTGGTAATGCGCTGGCACAGGCTGCCCAGGAAGGCGGTGGAGTCACCATTCCTGGAGGTGTTCAAGAACTGTGGGGATGTGGCTGTGAGGGACGTGGTCAGTGGATGTGGTGAGGGTGGGTTTGGGTTGGACTAAAGGACCTCAGCGGTCTTTTCCAACCTTAATGATTCTATGATTCCATGATGCAAAAAAACCATACCTGGGATTCAAATTAGGAAATACCAAACTCATTGGGTATTCTGCAGAGGAATGGCGGTTAAACCAGGAACTGGCCTGGAGTTAGTGAGTCAGAAGGTGATGGCCTTAGGGAGGTTCTGCTTTGCTGTCTCAGTGCTTTTCTTTCAGTACAGTATTTTTTCAGCTGCGATAAAGCAGCACTTATATGCAGCATTTTTTTCATTAGACAAAATCATTTTCTAGGCTTATCTTCTGTGATTTCCAATGGGTGCTGTAAAACAGCATGCCAAGCCCAATTTAGATAACAGCTATTATCTCTGAGGTTTTCCACGTGATGTGCTCGGTGAGGTGGTATTTAAATTGCATCTGTGGGCTAATTATCCAGCCATACCACAAACCTCACTATGGTCCTGAGTTCAAGCCGTGTGAATAGAACTGTTACACTGCTTTTGTATCTCTTGGGTATTGGTTTGTGTTGTGTGTGCTTGATTTGATACGAATTACCAGCTCTCATCAGGACTGTAGTTGTTGAGGGAAGAGCAGAGATGCTTCTACATCTTGATTTACCACCTACATTTATATTGTCCTTACACAACGTTATAGCCTTAAAATTAACAGATAAGGGAGGGAAAGGCTACATTCAGTTGAGGAGTTTTCTGAGAGATACAACCGGCTCGTTAGAATTTCATTCTTTGCCCAGCCTTAGCAAAAGATGCAAGAAAAGTTTCAGTTACTATTTCCAATAAAATCAGCTCCATTTAGTGATAAAATAAATCAGCCTCAGGCACAACTAGCAACAATTCCACCCAAGACCTCCATTTCTTTGTGATGGAACAGTCAGATGTTCTAAATAGATCAGGAACGATTTTTCTGTAAACAAAATTCACTCCATTATAATATCTGCGATCCGATCTTCTATGCTCAGTATATATGAGCAATGAAAATGAAATGCTCTTCCTTGAAAGAGAAAATAAAAACCTAGCGGGATGTCATTTTTTTACTTTCCAAAGAGAAGGATCTAGTTGTACCATATGCAGGTTTATTCTGCTGTAAGCATCTTTTTAAATCAGAATAACCTCCATTTCTCAGCTGTTTAAGAAAAAAGCTCTGCTCCAGTAAATTTGAGCTCAATTATAACACTTTATTGCAGCAAACAAAAAGCTTCAGTCCCTAGAGAAGAATAACATTAAGAATGACGAATGGTTTGCTGCTTTATGACCAAGTGCCTGTGAAGGGTCCAGCACTGAACAAATTTCTCTTAATTTTTGCTCATATGAGGATTATTTTTACCTTATTAAAATAGTTTTTAAAATCTCTGCCACAAATTGAAGGCCCAGAAAAAAAAACTCCCTCTAGACCTCGGCCTCGTTACTGTAATATAATGAGTTTTAGGGTTCTGAGTTTTCAGCATTTTAGTAACCTGCAACTTCTTTTTGTGTTAAAAATAGTAATAATAAAAAAGAGGATTTGTAACTATTTAGTGCTGCTAGGCATTTTAGCATAATGAAAATGCAGAATATCTGAATCCTATCTCAGTTTTGTTTGAGCCTATCTATATGGAAGTAACCATCCCAGTGTGACTGATGGAAATCTTTACAGGAAAACCTTTGTAGACTTTGTTATTCACTGTTCAACCAAGAGAGGAATAGGAGGTTGTGCTGTGCTTTTCCAGGAAGTCTTACACATAGGCAGTAACAACTTTTACTTCTTCATGCTACTCTGACCATGCTGACGATTGTTTTCATCGTGTGCTAAGGAAACAGTTGTCAATTCTTCGCAAGGAGTCCCATTGTCTAGGAGAAGCTGAAAACATAGGACAGATTTCTCTGAGGACTGAAGGCTTTCTATTGTGGACTGGCTCAATAGAAAGCCTTCAAAGGTTGAAAGAGGAGGACTTTTCCCTGCCACAGGGTCCATAGTGTCCATGATGTAGCTGAAGCTATTCCTGATGTGCTACATTCCCCTCTCTTTTCTTCTATCTTCCTCTCACATGTTAGCGCTGTCTCTCACACTCACCCACTTACCCTTCAGTGGATTAACATTGACATTCTTGGATGGAATGTGATCTTCAGAAGCTCATGACTGCAATACATGGCTATTTATAAATACCAGCGAGTTGAATAGTTATCCTGCATTGCAAAGGAACATTTCCTAATTTTGCAGTGAGATAGTGCCTTTTATATAACAGTTGGATGTTTTGTCTGGGTGGATTTGGCAATGGCTCCAACAATTTCACACAGTACCATAAAGCCCCTAAGTTTGCTATTCCCCTTCTTTCTGTTCTATTTGGATGCTGAATTAGAATAAAACTTTTGAGCCTGGCACTGAGTGAAAATAGAGCACTGGATGTTAATAAAAGAAGTGTATTCTAGTTAATACAAGGAGCCAATTTGCTTTAGGAAGGCTTCCTTACATTCTCCCCTCATTGCTTTTGTTGAGGTGTGCACCACATTATCAGTGACTAAGGGCAGAGGCATATTTGTGGTATCGAAATGTACAAAAGATTTTAGTACATTGCTACATAGATCTGATGAGTTGATGGGTCAATAGTTAGACTAGATGATGTTAGTGGTCTCTTCCAACCTTAATGATTCCATGATTTTGATATCAGGATAAGGTTAATAACAGCATTTGTTGCAGACCTATCTTCTCTTTTATTCCCACTGCAGCTTTTTGTAACACCGTGTTAGGGATGTTCACCACCTAACAGCTGTCCATATGTGCCAGTTGCTAAATGGACACGCTTGTTGAGTTAAGCTATGTTTATCCAAAAAGTTGGAAATGGATTTACAAGTGTTAAAGGGAAAATGCAAACTTACGAAGTGGGGAAAGTTCTGTTTGCTATGATTTTTTTGAATGATACCAACTTATACAGTACCTTGGGTGAAGACTTGCCTACACCTCACCCCTTTATGCATATGAATAACAGAGAGCAGAGAAAACCTACAAAAGAAAGCAAATTCAAGAGTCAGAGAGCCTGCAGAACAAAAGTCTTTTACACCAAGGATCTAACCAATAAATCTGGGAATTATCTGCATATTGTTCTAGATAGCTGATCTTAGCTGCTGTGGTTTGGAGAACCAGGAGAATTTATATTGCTTTCATGAAGAGCCTATACGCTTCAGTCTGTGCATGTGAAGATTATTTATAGAGTTACGTCCAAGAAAGCTGTTTAGTCTGGGGGAAGATGGAAACCAATAGGCAACAAAACAGTGGTCTAGACATGATACCTGGGGTAAACAACTTCAAGGGAGCTGAAATAACAATAGCTCAAAAAGCAGTTGGGAAAACGCTCTTTTCCAGGCCCCAGGCACTTACACAGCAGCTTGCCAAGTCTGAGAGCCCAGAGATCAAAAAGAATGTGAATCTTAAAAGGACCTTGTTGGAACAAGAAAGGAAGGAGTGGGCTGTGAGCAGCTGTCAGGGGATGAGAGGAAGAGTCTGAAAAAGGAAGGGAATGCAGCTGAGACCAAAGATGGAGATAACTGAACAGTGTGGAAAAATGTAGGCTGAAGATGCTGCACAGTGCTTATTTCAGCAGCAGGTGGAAGTAAATCCTAGTGCACCTAGGAATATTGTAACTAGAAATATCTGATTACCATAAAGACTTGCACTGATACCAAGGCTTTTGATGGGGTTTGATTTTCAGTGAACAAGAAAGAGAACAAAACCTAAAACTGGATTTGGGAGCTGAAGTTCCCTTTTCATCTCGGATTCAGCTTTTTCTGTTCTAATATTTCCCTGAATTAGTCCAGCTGTTCTTCCTATGCAGTGGAGAAATTTCTTGTCAGCTGTACTCAGAAGGATCTGTAAAGCGCTATGTTATCAAGGGAAGTCCATACTACAATTATGGTGCAATGTAGTTGTAGGGTAAGGACACTTTTTAAAGAGGGTCTTGGTTCTCGGAGATGTTCAGGCAAGAAAGCAAAGCTGTCTGCTACTTACTTGAAAAGGAACTGAAACCTGTCGTGAACTACATTGAGCAATTGGTCATTTATCAGATGGTGCACTGTTTGTACACCTAATAAAGAAATAAATTAAGGTCAACAGAAGGAAGCCTCATGCTCTCAGTCCATGCCTTAATCTCATGAGTACATGCCATTTAGGATTTAACAATATTCTTTTGGCGTATTTTCATTAGAATTAAGAGATCAGACCAACAAATGATTTGAATAACAACTGATAAGGTGGCAGAGCACAGGTTCTTAAAATTTCATTTGCTGCGGGCCTGGCTGACTCAGGCATCTGTATAGCACTGTCACTTTAATACTGCCTGACTTAATATTCCCAGCAGTAACTCCCAGCTCTAGCTCCTTAGCTGTTCTTTGTTCATTTCATTTATTTGTTGTTGTCACAGCTGTATAAACTCAAATTTTAAGAAAAAGCCACAGAATATAGGGATTTCTCATCTTTTCTGTCTTCATTACAAAATGCTTTGTTTCTTTCTCTCATTTCCTTTGTATTGTAGATCAGATCAGATAGGTGTGTTTTAGATCTCCCAGCTACCTGAAATGAATACAAAAGCACGAAACATGCAGGTAATGAGGATATTAGGGAAGAATTGGTCCTAGATAATGCCCTTGTGTTGAAAGCTTAGCAGAAATAAAAGCACTAACAACAAATCTATGAGGACAAATTTGTGTGAACAGGCAGAAGTACAGAGAAATAATTAGCAAAGTCATTTGAGAAAATATCATGGATTTGGTCTTTTGTAGTTACTGATATAAAAGCCACACAGAACTGTGAGCTAAGGATAGAGAGACTTGCAGGGAGTGCTGTGATCCTACCTAGATGAATAATTCAAACAGTGTAAGTGGAAAGGGAAAAAAATATATGCTAAATAAAAGCAAAAATATTTGATCAAATAAAGCTATTTCTTTAGAGACCAAGACGTTTAAGGTTACATAGAAATGTAAAAAAAGTGAAGCTGAAAGCTCGGGTTTAGAAAGAGACGTGTGGGAAGTGACAAGTAAGTCACTGCTGGCTATTTGCAGTATTTGCTTGTGTTACTGTCCATTATTGGCTGGTGGCAAAAGCAGAGTCCTCAAGGTTTGCTTAACATCTCTGCAAAAGAATATATTGCATTGAAATTGTCCAGAAAGTACATCCCTTAAGCTTGATCTCCTCTGGAAAATATACCTAGTTTGAACATGATAGTGAAGTATCTTTTTTTTTTTCCCTTTAACTCTGATCCCAAGCCATGAAGGCTGGGACAAGCCATGCTCAGGCTTTTGGTAAATTAGTTGCGATCTTCTCCATGCATCACTTCTCTGTAGACAACATCACATCTGCTAACTCAACTCCTGGCAGCTATATTCCAATACAATAAGTTTTTCTTCTGCAAACAAAGGCTCACTGAGACAACAGCATGTAAGCACAAGCATTGTCTGTGTGGGATGAGAGTTTATGTTTGGAATGATTCTTTTATCTTTGAAGCCTTGAAAACCTTAATAAATATTTTGGAAGCAGATTCCCTGACTGGGAGTTGTTTGGGATTTTTTGGAATCCCATCATGCCTTCCTCCCTTCCTGTCCCACAGATTTGTCTCGTCTATCTTCTATGGCTTGAGCTTCAGGCTCCAGTGACTATCTTAGTGAGCTGACCACTGCATGCTACATAAATATTTGCTACGAAGTACTAATGGCCAAACTAAGCGGGATTAAGTTCAGCATTCAGTTATTGCTTTTGAATTTGGAATTTCTTGTTCAAAAAAAGAAAATATTATATTTTCCAAGACAAAATCCCTCTACCATATAAAAGCTGCAGCCCAGAGCAGAACAGACATCATTCAATAGTGATTTCTGTGTGGGAGTCTCTGCTATTGGAAGAGAAAGCTCGAAATATGCTGCTACCTAGTGATGAAAATCACCATTTGGGGTTGGATCTTTGGTGGATATTGGGATAATACAGTTTTTATGGATGCTTAGAATTCTCCCAGTAGACTTTAACTACAATTCAGTTTGATGAGCAGTTGCTAACAGACCCTTATGGTGTAGCTGAGTCCATTCCCTCACTCCTCAATAACATGAATGTGTGCCAATTTTATTGCAGGCACACATCCGCCCCAGTTCATGTCAGTGCGGGCTCAGTCCAGGTCCGCCCACAGACTGATCTTTGCAGGGAGTAGCAAGCAATGCAACAGCTTGGTTTTTTTCCATCTCTGTTGAGAACCAGCCTAATGTTTCCTCTGAACATAAAACTATGCTAGATCATACAGCTGAGGGTTTAAAAGTCTATCAGAAATACTGTGCCACAGTGTTTTCAGAGTGACGCATATCCTCATTCCTCTTCAAAGTTAACATCCACCTAAGCTGTATCTCTCTGTACCATGGCTGAGTGCCAACCACGCTCTCAGCACGAGGCAGAGAAAAGGAAGGCTCAGCCCTGCTCCCAAAGAGCTGCCATCACAAATCAGGCACTGACAGCCTTGTGAAACCCATGGGAAGGCCAGCTCTTAAATCGTCACAGATTTACAGTTCTGAATCATTGCTCAGTGGCATCCTTACTGGAGAAATCTGGTGACATGGAGAAAGTAAGGCTTGAAGAGAAACTCAAAAAAAAAAAAAAAGACAAGACATTAAAGGTTCTGGCTCTGCACAGAACCCACCATCCAGAGAACTCTGTGCATGTCTACAAATATGGTACAATGGCACCACTGTCTATCATTTCAGGAACATGAGTATAAGGAGCATCCATGTTGTTTTGGGAAGCTCATTGTGTTAGTTCAGTGGGGATTTCCATGATTCCTGCTGCATTTTTCTTCGGCTTCATCTACAGCTCTTGACCCTTTCCCAAGAATTCTCTTGTTTCTTTCCACCTTATTCAGCATAACAGCACCAAGCGATGCATTTGGTTTTGAAATGTAACGAGTTGTTTGAACTCACCACCACCAAGATACTTTTCCTAGGGAAAAAAATAGTTACAAATATATAATGGAACATGTTTAATGACCAGAAGCCCTCAGCATCTCTGACTGATGTTAGCTGGAGTCTTCCCATTGAAATTAACACCATTTACAGCTAAATAAAGGCCAGGAAGGAATGCATAGGGATGAAATATATATTTTTAAATCTGTCCTTTGCTTAAAAATGAAAAAGTACCACGAAATTGAGATGGGGGTTAAATAAGTATCTGAATAAATAATGGCGATGCACTTAACAGAATTGCAGAATATCTTTTTAAGTAGTTGTTCAGTGCTACTGACGTTGACTGAACAACAAAGTAAAAATGTATTTGCCCTCTTCTGGTGCTAATTCTCACATAATGTCCTCCACAGAAAGATGCTGTGTTCACACTCTTAAACTGTTTTGATAACGTGGCTCCCTGCTCTTCTTCCCAACTGTTCTAAAATGATCCTTAAATAGAAACGCAATGGCTCTATATCTGTCCATGTATTTTCTTCTTCCAGCATGTATTCCAACAATAATCTTGTGTCATAAAACCAATAACATACACTATTACCTCTTGCTGCTCTGCGTTTGCCGTCCAACATTACTTCATAACCCTCTGAGTTTATTACGGGGATTTTTGTGAGGCATTTCTGGAAATGCTGATCAGATGTAATTCCACTGGACTGAAAGAAATATTTTTTGACTTTGTGCTGTTTTGTGTCAAAGCCAAATTTATGTCTGGGTAGATATTACTTCTTATTTTTGCCAGATAAGACAGTAATACAACAAGACCACTGTCTCTGCACTCCTTGTACTTGGGGATCATTGGCTTAGCAAGCTATTACTAACAAGCTGCTTTATTTGCCTCTCAGAAGCATATCAGAGATGAGATAACAAATGCCAGAATTTAGTTTTGTGGATCCTAAACTATTTTTCATTACATATTTAAGTTGAGAGAATGGAATGAATTAGCTGTTCATCAGGAATCTTTGCACTGGGACTGCATTTACATTTACATCTCAGATTTTTTTTTTTTTTACCTTGAGTTTGTTCTTTGCTACAGTGTATTCACCTCAGCATCTCAAGCTTTTGTCTTCATCCAAATGATGGCTTTCCTTCAACAAGTTGCCTTTGAGCTTTTCTGTAGATTCAAAGCTAAAGTTATTTATCTTAATGGTACTTAATAATGCCTCATCCTTAGGGAAGCTGGATTCATGAACTGAATCTATTGAATTATCACTAATAATAAACTATTCTGGGTCTTATTTTGGCCATATATCACACTCCTGAAAGAGTAGAATGAGATAACCTTTTACTCATCAATGGAGCAGACTTTGAATAAAATGAATTATGTTGTCCTAAGTACTGCACTGTTTACCTACTGTAAACAGGCATGATGTTTCTTGACTAACTTAGAGGAAAGACAGACAGCTCAGTCCATCCATCTCTGTTGTTTCTGTCTCCTCGACAAAAGTGTGGCCAAAAGCTGAGCCATGAGTTAGAACTTCATTTTTTCTCACGCCTCCCCAGTGCCCCAGCTGTCTCCTTGCTGCCTCCTACACACGGAAGTAAAAAATATGCAGTGGAAAGAAGAGTGACTTGTGTGAATCAGACTTTCAAGACAAAATATTTGCCTAGGTACAAGCAGTGTCCGTAATAAAAACAAAGCACATAAATCAGTAAGTCTTGGTGCTAGAAGACCTCCATGCCACACAGTCACCAGCCACTGGGTGTTACCAGTGTGGGAATCTAGAAGCAAAAATATTGAAGTACATAAGGAAGAGATCTTCACAGTTTAGTAACGTTGTGAGTTTTTTTAGCTGTTTGTTCAGTTTTGGTGCTATTATTTCTGTGTCACATGTCTGATGCATGAGCTAGAGTTACTATCTTGATTATTTAAATTATATTCACTACCTAAGTCTCATTTTACTGTTTGTTTTACTCATTCCTTAAAATGAGAAGGGCTTGTGGCAGCATTCTGCTTTAAACCACACAAAATAATGAGCACTTGCTGACTAGGCAAGAACTGCATAATTTCACTAAATACTAACATAAAGCAGAGAAGACACTTTGAGAAATGTAATCTGAAATCCTCAGCATTGTAAACCTCTCTTTTTTTGCAGACAAATTCCAGTGGTGCATCTTTTACATGATTCTCCCCTCTGTGCTGGGCATTGTCTATGTCTAAATCGTCTTTCATGTTTATTAAGAGTTGGCCTTACCCGGTGAGAGACAAAAGTAGATCAAGCCTCTGTCATCCCAAAACTTCACCGAAAGGGGTGAAATGAACAGACAGACTCTTGGCCTCACTGAAGACAACGGAAGCTTGTCACTGACTTTGGTTCTTGCCTATTAACTTCAGCATTTATTCTATTATGATGTTGCAAGAAACTTAAATCCAGGTTGAAATGGAAGATATCTGTTTTCCTGGTACTTCTCTTTCCACCTTAAATCTTTAAGTATGAGAAGTAAGCACAAAAAAGCTCCCTTACTTTGCCTGCTCATTCCTTCTTCTTTTGATTTAAAGCTTTTCAAGTAATTGAGCACAGTGATGACAGTAAGGAGTTGCTGTCATATGATTTGTGGGACAATTTGGCTTCCTCAAAACTGCTGGAGATCCAGAGGAACAATCCTGCAGACCTGCTGGTTTGTGTGGCTATTAACGTGGTTTCCATCGTGCTGCAGTTTACCACTGAAAGAAGTAGCCCAACCTGTAATGCTACAGCTTAGCATTTTGTCCTTACCTTCTACTTTAATGAAAATATTTCACAGCATGTTACCCCAGAAGCATTCTCATCAACCTGCTATAAAACTGCTCTGAGTCTTCTTACTTAAACCCTGAACGTGACATATCCTAGAGGTTTTCTGGGACCTGACTCTTCTACTTATGAAGTTAAACCTTGCAGAGGGAAGAAAGTCGTTGATTGCAGTTTCCCAGCCAAGGTATTAATGGATAGTCCAATCAGAGCATTGAAATCAGAATTGGGGCATCCATCTACATCTGGATGACACTTAATTTAAATAACCTCCTGTGACCCTTGTGTGAATGGCATTGTTCATGTAATTATAGACAGATTGATCTTGCCCATAAATCAGGTGAACTGTGTATAAATCCTTGATGTTAGGGAGTAGGATCTAGAATGTAAGTTATGTGCAGAAAGAATATAACATGCAGAATAAATTATTCCTGCCAGAAGAAGGTTGATTCGCTGAGTTCTGTTTGGTTTTTAATTTATAACAAACTCGCCCCATCTCATTTTTTGTACCTTCTGCTAAAATATTAAATGACACTATATAAAAAAAATCCTCTGTGACATTAAAGGAAACAGAGAACTTAGCCACACATTAATTATACTCAAAAATGTGGCATATAGCTTAATAAACCTACTTTAAATAACCTTAGAACAATTACATTTCTGTTTTAATTGGAGCAAACGAAAGCTGTGGTGCACACTTTCAGACAAACAATTTCTCATGTGGAACTGCGCTTTTCTGATGAGGTGCACTTCCTGCAGCACGTCACATGCCAGTCTCATTACACAGGCTAAATTAACCCCCTGGATATGATCACAGTAAAAGGCATTATGGGAACCAAGTAGACAGTATAGGCAGCTTCAAAGCAAAACCTTCTGAAGAACAGATTGGATTTTGCTAGGAAAATGAAGTCATTTATTTCTGTTTAAGGAAAACACATGGAAAGGACCTTATATGTTTCAAACCCAACAATAACAGTTTAAGATGATAAATGTTATTTTAATGATCCCTATCTACTGTTATTCGAATCATAGCACATATGTTTAAAACAGAAAACATCAAAATCTTCAAAGAAACTATTGACAAGCGAAAAAAAATCCCATACAAAATCAGAGATAGATTAATAGATGTAGTTTACTTAAAAGATATTCACAAACTGTTATAAAAAAACAGATTGGTCATAAGCGTTAAAGTTGTTAGCACATGCATCTCACAGATTCTGTTACGTTCCTTATGCTTGCAAACTGACTAATGATTTCAAGATTGCTCTCCAGACCGGAACATGACAATGTGTGTGCCGTGCATTACAGCTCTTTTTGCTCTGCAGCAGAATGAAGTATAAATTTTGCAGAAGAAGTGAGATGTTATCTCACAATCTGTTCTTGTAAGAAGGAAATTATATAGCAGCTTAATATATATTTCAAACAGAGATTCTTGCAGCAGATAGGTGAATGATATATTAAGTATACTGCCCTTGTATTTCCTTTTTTTTAATACTGTAGCCACATCTTAATATTAGTTTTGGTATTTCATTATCCTGTGGATTTCTATATTGAGAACTTCTGCAGACCATTTGGCTGTTTTCTGAAATGCATCTGGTTTTTGTTGCTTTTACAGTTTGGAGGCACTTAGGACCATGGGACAAGCTGAACAGCCAGGTAGACCCGTTGAAAGTAATGGCAATTGAGCTGTGCACTCTGAAACCTAATGGTACCAATTAAAAATGTTAATGCTGTCAACAATCCAGCATTATTAGTTGGATGGGGCTCTGAGCACCTGATCAGCTGTAGGTGTCCCTGTCCATTGCAGGGGAGTTGGACCAGATGGCCTTGAAGGGTCCCTTCCAACTCAAACCATTCTATGATTATCAGTGCTAGGCACAGGTATTTGGAAACATATTGAAGATGAACATAAAATAAAATTTGTTTTGCAAAAAAAAAAAAAGGCCACACCTTGCTAGCAAGAGGTTGATCTCTAACAAATCCTGGTAGACTAGAAACTTCGAGTTCACTTATCTTAGACTGTGAAAGTCCTAAATATTAACAGAACACCCAACTGCCTGGAAAATGTGTTCCTGTGCTCTTCTGAGCAAAAAGATTGTGCTAATGAGCTATGCAATTGATGTCAGATGACTGGGGAGTGAAGCTCCAACGCCATGTGATCCAGTGGTGAGGAAAAGTCTTGGACTTCCTGAGCGTTGTTTCTTCTGCCTGGCAGTGAGGACAGGAATAAATGAGCAACTACCAGTGAGTTCCTCTCCTCTATTTTAATCCCAAGATGTGCCCGGCAGGATCACGCTTAAGAATTTGGAAACACTGAATCACACTCTTTAATTGTTGTTAAGTAAACCTCCATTTGGCTGCGCAGGGTTTGCTTCCAAAAACATAATACAAATAAATAAATAAGTAAATAAATACATTGGAATTAATCTATACTTATAACTATGGGGTAAATTTACTCCAGAAAATAAATCATGAGTAATTTAAGAAATCTCTTCCCTGTTGCTACTCTTTTGTTGCAACAGAAGCTGGTGGAGTGGGCTTTGCACGTGGCTGTGTGTTTCAAATTTGTAATTCAACATGACCCTGAATGCTGTCACACCCACAAGGTGGTAATCACACAGCTTATGTCTATTTTGCTATTGCTTTGAGCAGGAGAAGATGGAAGGATTTGCCTTCTTCACCAAGTGTTTTAGTTGCAGTACTAACCTGATTCCATATGGTATTAATAGAAGTTCACCTTTTTTTCTTTAATTCAAAGAATGTCTGAGAACAGCATTTGATATTAGACATGATAGTATGAAAATATTATGTCAATATGTTTTCCATGGAAAATATTGCAAGAAAAGATGTCTTCTGTAGATGCTGGTCTCCAGGACACGTTCCCACTGTTCTGTCACCTGTGCTCCTGCAGTTGGGCAGTGACTGGTACATCAAATACCCAAACACATGCCAAAGGATGTGTTCATAGGAGTGTTCTTCATTGGTAAAATGCAGAGTACGCCATATTTTTAATGACCACCTTTCATTCCAGTATGGGATTCTCAAAGGCCTGGCTTTCTCAGGCCTTTGAAGACCCTAAATTCAGTGAGGCAGATGAGGGTAAGCAGGGAGATTCATCACTTATCCAATTCTCATTTTGGCATCGGTCGACGTCAAAACTGTGTACCCATTTCTCACTACCACGCATTACTATTCAAGATGTGAATCTATTCATGTGTCTCTACAAACATTCAGCAGCTTTCAGGCAGCCAGATCACAATTAGGAAGTCTGTCCATTCTCTCTGGAACATCTGTTCCAGGTAATAGGGACAGCAGAGGAAACACTAGCCTGATGCTGAGTATGATTAAAGGCAAATTTAGAAAAGAATCAGCTGTTAAGCACCATTCCAGGAAGCGCTGGGAGCAGTACTTTCCTGTGATCCTCTATTATTACTTAGATTCTGGCTAACCACATTGCACACAGCTCCCTCCTGCTCTTGCTCAGTGCTCTGGTCTGTCTCCGTCATGCACAGTCACTGCCAGAGATGCTGGTGATGTCATTGCAGCATGGGAGAATATGTGTAGTTCTGTCCAGACAGATACAGCTGCACAGCCTTAATACCTGCTCCACTTGGGTCTGGAAATTGACATTATCTCTGCAGTCCTCTATAGCTCCAATGCACCAAGGGCAGTTCTGGAAAATCCTATTCTCCGATTTTGCCTTCAGTCACCGTTCAAGACTCTTAATTGATGGATGGTAACTTTGAGGTGAAGCATGCCATTCATAGAGTGGGAAACCTTGACAAAATCTGCAAACATCAGATTGTGAAATGATAGCTCAGGATCTGAAGAATCAGTCACCAAACCTCCATGCTTCTTCCAGTCTCTCTGTCTTCGTCTATCCTTCTGCTTCACACCTATGGACAGGATAAAACACATCGTGAAAGGGGCAGTATGAAAAACAGTGGTGTGCTTACAGCCCACTGAAAAAGCTTAAAGGGCTTTTCCTTCTCAAGTTAGATATGAGCATGCTGGAGTGAATTTCATGCACGCTCAGGGAGAAATGTCACTCCAGAGTGGGTCTTCCAGAGGTGTGAATTGGTCTGCTTGCCCAATAGGAAAAGTCCCAATTGTACCTGAGCCCTCATTGTGTTGTACTCTGCAATTAGGGGATAGAATTGTGAAACAGCAAACTACTTTTTTATCATACTTCTTAAATATAGATGCATGGCAAGAGGTTTATATTTCCACTTCCAAATTGCAAAATGCATTTGCTTAGTATTCTCCAGGAGGCTTATCTTCAACAAAGCTCTGTGGATGTGAAATGTTTGGGTATAGAGGATACACGTGCAATAAACACAGTAAATTTATTTCAATCTTGGGATACTAAGGGTATTTTGTGAGAGATTTCCTTACTCTTTTGCCCAGTTCATAGCCCACTCTGGAGGCATTGTTATTCCACAATCCTTTTCGTATAGGCTTGTATCTCAGTGTGTGTTTCCGTCCTATTTGTGTTGTATCATTATCTCTTGCACCAAAAGATGCAGCTATGAAACAGCACTCTGTGTGCCAGCTCCCTCTCTTTGCTGTTTAAAATCCTGATGCTGAGCCTCCTGTTCCAGGTGATCAATGCAGACACAACCCTGGTGGATGGAAATTAATTGATGTGACATTTTACAATTAATTCAGAACACAGGGTTAATGTTATGAGGGGTTTTAATTATGTAGATGAAACCTCCTAGTTCAGGAATCCCCTTAGATGCAGTTTGCTCAAAGATGCAAGTGCACAACAGAGGGAGGCGTAACTCAGTATTTGCCTTGTCTTTGCCCTCTCTTCTCAAACACTGCAGAGATAGTGGACACTGACAGAATGAAAATGCTTGCGTAGGTTGATCTTTGGTCTGATTAGTTCTTATAAATTGGCAAGTTTTTGCAATCTAAGCATTCTAATGCACGTTTATTTTTACATGTTATCAGATAGAGTAAAAGAATTAGATTGTATTTGAGGTAATCTGGAAGGATGGAAAAGAAAGAAAAATTATCGCTATAGATACAGCTATTAAAATATTCAAGATGGTTGTTCCTTCTTTGTAAATGCAAATGCAAGAACCATAAAGCATATGGTAAGGGATGCTCCATCACTTCTAAAGCACACTTTTGCTAGTGTAGAAATGAATTATGTTGCATTCCATAATTCAGAGATTAGATTTTGAACATAATTAAGCATGTCTTTGAGACACAGGTACACATATTCACTCTATTTCAGAAATAAAATGAAGTGGGAAGCTACCAAAAATATTTTGTGTAAGCATTTAGATGAATGGATCTGCTAAGAATTTGCATAACATTTTGCTCATGAAATGCAAAACCTGCCATAAATCATAATTCAATTTATAACACAATTAAATGCATGTGTCTCTGTTCTCTTTTATGGTTGTTGGAAATTGTTATCTTGCATAGCTGAAGAAAGGGGCTGCAGAAAGCTGAGAATGGGCACATAGGAATAGAAAGCAAATACCAGGCAGCCACTTCTTTACCTGTTTGTTGTGGGTTTTCTTCAGCTGCCCTGTTCTCAACCAAAATAGTTCAGCGTGCTTCAGATTCCTTCTAATTTCTTATTTTATTTATGACACAGAGTGCCACCTACGTCTTGTGGGACTCAGGCTGTACTGTTGAAATTAATTGTGAGAACCTTTCCGCTATTTTAGACTTTTTGCAGCTAATGATCCTCAGCAAATCTCTCTGATGAGAAAAAGAAAACTGTAAAGGGACTAAAATTCAGTTTATAAAACTTACCGAAAGGCTCTTCATAAATTCTCACTTCAAACCAGGCATACGCCTCCATTAAGTTGGCAGCAGAATTTTTCTAACATGCTGTTTTTGAAGTATACTTTTCAAAATCCATTGCCATAAATTTAAACTTGTTCTAGTCCAACTGTTAGTTTTATTGTTCTGTCAGAACACATCAATCTTTTGTGGATTACAGAAAGATCAATTTTAGATATATTGAGGTTACATTACTTGAATCCTTGCATTTTATTGCATTCATTGACTTCACTAAGGAGAAGATGTGGCAGCAGGAATCTGGGAAACTGGAAGTTTAGTGCTAACCTGAGTAGTGAATATGAAAAAGGCCCTTTTTTTTCCCATGTAAACCACTGATCATTTTTACTAAACTAACTGATGTCATTTTAAAATCCAGCTTATATTACAGAATTAGTAAATTGAGGAATGTCATGCAGAGGCAGAATTGTTAATCATAGAATCACAAAATATCCCAAATTGGAAGGGACCTCACTGTCACAGAGTCCAGCTCGTACATCGAGTTCTGCTCCTAATGAGAGCCTTCATCCTGCTGTGCTAGTTTGTTTCTGCAGAATTTAGCTCAAGCCCTTATTTCTGAAGATGGAAAGGAATAAGAGAAGTTGAGGAGCATCCAGTGACTTGGAACTCTGCTTCTAAGACTCCAAAAGGTCTCCAAAAGGTCTCACTTCATGCTTTAGATCAGTGTCCTGATTAATATATCAGAAACAAAAAATCCCTTCAAGTGAGTAAGCTTTTACTGTATTTCAAGGTGAAACACGTGTCATTTTGAGGAGGAAGGCTTTACTTCCTTGTGTCATTTTGCTGATTCAGGTTCAGACTTTATGGTTTTAAGGATGGCAGTGCTTCTGTCAGTAAGGGATGTTAATGCTAGGAATGTTATTTAACGTTAGAACAATTAAATTGAATTAGTAAACTTTGTACAGAGAGCAAATCATTTGTTAATGTTTTTGCACCAGCGACTGTTCTCCTTGGCCTGATAATCAAGTTTCATTGTTTAAATTTTTGTTGTTGTTTATTATGTGGTTAAATGTACACAGACTTGGACTATACAGAACGTTAGAGCTGAAGGTATGAAATTAACCAGCACAGGAACAGTTGTCTGATTTCAGTTACTTTTCTCAGGGACAGGGAGTTCTGCCACTGACATTTCACCTCTAAGAGGATTTCTCCAATACTCAATGTCATTTTCTCTACAGGAAAAGCACTGTAGAATTTAACAGCAATAACTGTAGAGAACATTATAGAAATTGCATTTCTATACCTCCAGGACTGAACAGAGATTAATGTAACTTCCACATTCTTATCAAGGTATTTTATTGCACTTTATAGGAACAATACAATTTTCTCCGAAATGGGACAGTTTAAAGAACAAGGCTGTAATTTCCTTTACAAATGCTTTTAAGACCTTCTTATGATTGTTCATTTTTAAAATCTCATGATTTTCTCTATAGCTTATTTAGGCAAGTGTGGTCATCCATACGCGACGAAACAAAATTAAAAAGGGCACTTAATATTCCAGTTGCCAGCAGTTGTGTGGATGGGGTTGCTTAATACACACGTACTGTTCCAAACTATGCAAGACCATTGGATAAATTGAGTGCGATATATTAATGCAACTACAGTGGCAACACAGATCAAAGAATGTAGCTGGGAGGTCTTTTTAAAGTATGAGACATTATTAAGATGTCCCTGGTTTTGATTATACTAGATTAAAATATTTGAAACTTCACCTAGTTTCTTCATTTCCCCAGAAAAGTAAATTCTGTTGAGGAGCTGAATTTTCAAGGCTTCAGACCTTGGTGTTCAACTATTTTAAGGTGGAATTGCCATAAACTGGATAAATAGCCACATGACCTTTTATATACATATATATATTTGACATTCAACATATATTCTTATTCACTTCAAATTATTACCTTTTCCCTCTGTTTCTGGACTTTATTGATTCAGGGTGGATAAACCAGCTTGGAAACACTCATTTCTTCAAAGGAAATAATAATTGAAATAACCAACACAACACAACACAACTTTCCACCATTTAAAAGAAATAAAAACCTTTAGAAGTTATTAGTGCATGGCATGGGATGAAAACACATGGGGAGATACAAGTTCACGTTTTCCAACTTGCAGATCCAGTGCTGAAATTTCAAAGGAAATGTGTTAATGAGAAACAATTATAGTGTGCTGCAGTGCTTAACTGATCTATTTGTAGTTCCAGTGCCAAGATGCAGAAAACACATCTATGCTGAGCACTAGTATCAGTGATAATAGGGCTCTAAATTGGAAACGATCATTACAAAGACACCTACCAGACTCTTTCTCTGGTACATAATAACAAGATTGAGATAAAAACCGCTTTTCCTAATTCATTCACTTTCCTGTTGCTACACATCCTGTCAACATTTGTTTGTAATTATATTAATATGGAAAGTGAAGCACCCTGTTGTGCCTCACAAACAGTAAATATTTCTCATATTGCTATATGTATCTATTTTCACTTGGTACTGATAATGTGCTGTTTAATCTCTCAGTGAGTGTAAGGGTACTGACCGGTGCTGCCCTTACTTTTGCTGTGAGGAACCCCATCCCCTAGGAATTACGCTGCAACCAGCAGAGCTGGCAATGATCTTGGAGAAATGAAACGGTATCTAGTTTATTTCATGCTGTACTGCCTACCTGTTCTTTATCACAACGAAAGTAAACACACACCACGTATTTCCACCATTACTAGAACATACTTTAATAGCAGTGATGATTTCTTTCATCAGTTACCACTGTTACAGATCTCAGCACTGATATGGAAAGGCTCAGAACGAGACAGCAAGGAAATTGTTCATTCCAGATAAGTAGAGGACAGTTCAACTCATTTATGGATTGTTTCTAAAAGACCCTGCTAAAACTACCCATTAAGATAGAGAAGATGGGGAGGAGGGAAAATCAATCTCATTTCTCAACCTAAGCGAACAAAGAATTGCATGTGAAACTGAACAGAGTGAGTAACAAAGCTCAAACCAAACCCAAAGGAAAAGAAGAAAGAGCCTTATTTTGCATAATTATGTCTGAATTGCAGTAAATTTGACAGAACACGTTTCATTATAAGCCCTAAGGTCTTATTTAGATGGAGCAAAACATCAGATATACTGGCTGCAACGTGCTCTTTCTGGGCTAATCTGAAGTCTCATGGGACAACATGCAAGGGGACGGCATGCACAGTTGAATAGCTTTGGTTTAAATTCGGTTGTTTTTTGGCTTATTCGATACGTGTGTTACAAGCTATGGCAGCACTGTCAGATCTCTCTACGTTTGTTTCCTCTGGGCTTTCTTATCTCTAAAATAAAAATAAAATAGAAAATATGAATGTTATTCTGTTAAAAGAGCAATAACGTTTAACTCATGAATATTTGTAAATTGCTTCAGAGGACACCTCAAAAGTGCCCAACGCATTGTGTGTTTTTTTAAATAGTATTTTACCAATGTTACTGTGTTAGAGGTTTGGTTGTTGAACCTTTAGGCATGTATTTAAACTGATGTCACAGAGGTTCATGACAAGGCTTTCATGATCAGTATCATGTGTGTAATTTGAACACGGGACTTTCCAGAAACACAAAGGAACTGAGCTGTGCCCTGTTTCCTGGGGTAAGCTACTCGGAATGTAGCTTTTCCTCCCTAAAGGTAAGAATCTAGAAATATTGTCACCAAGGTTCTCTCAAATGACAGTAACGGAGTCCTATCTGAATGAAAACAAGTTGTATTTCCAGAATTGCTGATACCAACACGGTCTTCTTGTATTATCAGCATAAATGCCTGAAAACATAGGAATTAAGACTGCCAACAGAGTGTCCCAAACTCCACAGCACAAGGAGGCACTAACACAGCAAGATGTTAGAGAAACAGCCCAACATCTCATAGACAAAAAATAAATCAAAGATAAAGTAAACTTTCTAGATAAGCAGGAGCATTTTAATGCTATCCTGATAAAATTAATCTACAAGAAACGAGTAAACACAGCTTCCATACTTTCTCCATCTTCCAGAGAATTTACATCCTAATGGCTGAACTGTTTCAGGTTACTTATTGATCAAAGTACAGGAGTGATGTGCAATTTTTTGCCTTGAGTGACTCCATTAACTTCTACAGGACTGCTTGGGGCCACCAAGCACAGCTGAGCAGAGCTGCTTAACGATTAACAACCCTCACAGCGTTCCAAGGGTGTAAAAGAGCCAAGAGCCATTGCAATACAGGTTTGCTTTTTTAGTATTGCATATACACTACACATGACTGCCGCAGTTGTCACATGGGTTGCTTCCACCAAATCATGCAGCTTGTTAATTAGAATTATAGAATTGTTTGAGTTGGAAGGGACCCTTAAAGGCCATCTGGTTCAACTCCCCTGCACTGAACAGGGACACGTACAGCTGATCAGGTGCTCAGAGCCCCGTCCAGCCTGACCTTGAGTGTCTGCAGGGACGGCACCACCACCTCTCTGAGTAACCTGTACCAGTGCCTCACCGCCCGTACTGTAAAAACTTTTTCCTTACAGTCAGCCTAAATCTCCCCTCATTTCATTTGAAACCATTTCCCCTTGTGCTGTCACAACAGACCCCACTAAAGAGTCTGTCCCCTCTTTCTTACAGCCTCTTTAGGTACTAGAGGCCGCCCTCATGTCTCCCCAGAGCCTTCTCTCCTCCAGGCTGCACAGCCACAGCTCTCAGCCTGTCCTGGTAGGGGAGGTGTTCCATCCCTCTGGTCATTTCTGTGGCCCTCCTCTGGACATGCTCCAACAGGTCCACACCTCTCCTGTACTAAGGACTCTACATCTGGATGCAGTACTCTAGGTGAGGTCTTACCAGCGCAGATTAATTCTGGTGTTAGTGGTTCTTCACTTAAAGCCCTGAGATATGAGATTATGAGAAAGAGTATTTTTAGGTAATGGAAAGCCTTAAAATGTGAGGTGAGCTACAAATAATCGGTTGTTCAGCTGTACTTACTCTTAAATGTATGCACAGCATCAGGCAAACCACTACTTCTAAGAGGATGTGACACAGCTGTAATTCATATACATGCTTGAGAAGAGCGTGATTGCCTGCCTGAGTTCCTTGATTTTTTTCTCAAGAGCCCCAACAGTTGGGAGCTCAGGTTGGGTATCAGAAGAAGGTTCTTCACCAGGGGGCGGTGGGCATGGGACAGGCTCCCCAAGGTGCTGGGCAGCCCTGAGCTGCCAGATCAAGTTATCTCAGACATTGGGTCTGATTTTTGCGTGGCCGTATGCGAAGCCAAAGGCTGGACTCAATGATCCTTATGAGCCCCTTCCAACTCTGGATATTCTATCATTCTATGAGCAGTTATTACATTTTAACTAGAAATACAAGGAAATCAGTATTATTTATAATAGGCAAAGATGTCTCTGTGTAGCATGATCCACTGGAATCACCACATCCTCCATCTCCACATCAGATATGGGCAATCTATTTGTGACTTGAAGACACCACCACACCTCAGCTTTTCCCACAGGAAGCTGTAGGTGTATTGCACGCCCAGCTGAACCCCACACCACTCTACTGCCAGTGCGTTCATCCTGGGAAACCCCCGCACGCTGAAGGAGCGGGAGGCGACGGCCGCGGGCCTCGGCTCGAGATCTCTCCCTCAGGGGCCGCGCCCTGTCAGGACCGCGCCGCAACCACGGGTTCGAGCCCCGAGGGGGGCGGCAGCTCCGGGAGCGGAGCGCGGTGCTCCTATGGCGGGGTTCGGCGGGGCGGCGGCCGGGGGTCCCGCTCGGGCTCCGGCGGGTGCGGGCCCAGCGCACATGTGCGGCCGCCCGGCACATGCTCACTACGCGCGGCGCATGAGCAGAGGCGGCGCGGGGCCATCGGACATCTTGGGCCGCCCCGCAACGAGCGGGGAACGCCGCCGCCGCCGGGCCCCGGGGCGGGAGCAGCCCGACAGCCTCCGCGCCTCCCGCCTCGCCCACCCCGGCGCCGGCTGCCACCCCCGCCTCCTCCGCGCCGCTCAGAGCATCCCTCCTCCCCTTTGCGTTTGTCTTAATTCCTCTCAGAGACAAGATGGCAACGCCGGCGGCGGTAAACCCTCCCGGTGAGTAGCGCTGCTGCCGGCTCGCCCCATGTGGCCCGGCTGCACAGCGCGGCCCCGCCCGCCGCAGGCACGCAGCACCCTGGGGACGCGACGCGACGGGCGGAGAGCGGCAGCGCTGCCCCTGCGGGCGGGAGAGGCTGAGGGGTTCGGGGGGTCCCTCCTGAACCTCGGCCCCGTCCTGGGCTATGGGTGCGGAGAGCCGGGCGTCGGCACGCGGCGGTGCAGGTGGTTGTCGCTGTGTTTGCCAAAAGGTGCAATAAATGTGGCGGTTTTTTTTTTTTTTTTGTTAAAAACTTACGAAGAGAAGGAACTTATTGCAGTTTTCTCTTTGAGTTCTTTGCTGGGGAAGGCGTTCCCTGAGGTGGTGCTGGGTCTGTGTGGAGTGCCCTAGTGGATATTGCAATGATGCATTTTGGCCAGCTCAGCATTGGGTTGCCAGGTGTCCAGCGCTAAACACAGTGGGACAGCAGAGCTTACACTGGGCTCAGTACCAATGAACGCTTTCATCAGAAGTGGATCCAGTTTTATGTGCTTTAATGTCATGGTATTTCCTCGTCAGTTTCAGTTCTGATTGCAAATGGTGTGCTTGAGCGAATGCCAGCTAACACCGAAATGTCCTTGTAGCTTTCACCCCGAACCTAAACACTGTGACACACACAACTGGTGTATTTCAGCCAGCAGGAGTGAAGGAAGCAGGAGCAATCCCAATCGGACCGAGTTTTCATTTTAGAATTCTATGTATTAAATGAAAATCAATATTTAACAACGGGTTGTCAAGTGAGTTTTATTTAGCTTCCAGGCTACCATGTTGTGCATGATAACAGGATTTCACCATGCGTGCACATGGTGCCAGTCAGTAAGAGGTTTCGAACAGCTGAAGCTTGGTTTGCTTCTTCCTATCTGCTCCTCCTGAGCTATGCGCAGGAACAGCCCCAACCCCACGGAGGTCTGTGCTCTAACCGCTGGGTCTAGTAAATCTGGTGGCCCTTTGGCACCAGCCTCTTCCACCTGCTCCTGCCCACCTGCAGCTGCAGCCACCAAAGCTGTGGTTGTATGTGAGGTATATGTGAGCCTGAGGAAGACCAGCCTCCGAGCGGGGCCTGGGGGTTGTTCCTCTGTGACCCAGGGAACGCTCATGTTGTGAATTTAGGAAGAGGTTATGGGAAATAGGAGAGCCAGGTGTGTTGGCTGAACGCATTGCAGTCCTGAAACTCTTCAGCACAGATTGCAGGTCCACAGGAAGGATGAGGGAACGAGCTGGTTTCCTGAGGTGAATTAATGCGTGCTTCTGTAAGGCTGAGGTCACAACATGTCTTGTCGCTCCTCGGCTAGGTAGTCGGAGCAGAGCTGAGCTGAATGACAACTCATTAGCTCTTAGTGAGCCTCCCACAGTATCTGCGTGTGAATGTTGCTGTCAGACAAATGTAGCTATGCATGGGCAAAGTCAAAACGGGGAGATTTTGAACTGTGAGAACTGCAGACCTTCAGTGTTTGCTCTACCACAGACAGCAGAAGATAAAACTGCACAACATAGCTTGGTTTATGCTATATTTTTAAATGTGATAGTTGTCTTTTTCTTAATATTGTTTTATTCTGGACTAGCTGTGAAGCAGTACGGAGAAGCAGAATCAGAAGCTTTGCTGAGAGGATTTGAAGACTGCTGTTTTCTTCCTGGGCCAGATCCTCAGCTGGAGTCAGATGAAAGCAGCCCTATTAGTATTGGTGAAGCTGTGCTGCCTTATGCCAGCTGACTTCCTGATCCACGATGTTAGGGGAGCACAATAGAGAGATTAACTTGTTAAGCATCTTTAATGATGATTAGAAATTACAATATGATTAAATTTTTATTAAGCAATTGTCTGGGGTTCTAATAACATTTGGTAATTTAGGCAGGACATTAACCTACAGCTACCACAATACAAATACGTGTGGCATTAGTCATATCCTAGGTAGTGGAATGGGGATTATCAGATGCAGAAAGCTGGGTGTTCTGTGGTTCTGAGCATGAAAGTCCTTCCACGTGGTATCTCCTGGTGCAGAACCACATGCTGCTGTGTGGTGTTATCTCCTCTCGCATGCTAGATGCAGATATATCCATTTTTTCCTGATTTTCTTGGAAAAAAAGAGTTTGAGTTACAAAAACTCAAGGAAGTTGGAGCAGCTTGCAACCCTTCCTTGCTAGGGCTTGTGGGAGTTGCAGTGACAAGGACAGGGTGGTGACAGAGCCGTGGCCACCCCTGCTGGTAGATCTTTGTGGTGAAAGAGCTCGTCCATTGCTGCAGTTGGACGTTGTGCTGATGAAAGTGGGGGGCTCTGAGCAATGATCTGTATCGCTCTTGCTGTATGCTTGACCTTAGGAATTGGATCTGGTTGGAAGTACTTTGTTCATTTGTCATCATTTGGATGACTAACTGAAATGTGAAATGCAGTACAGGTGTGTGGGAAGCTCATCTGCATTGGCACAAAGCATCAGAGTTAATTTATTTCCTCCTGAAATAAGATTGGCATATTAAGTGGTTTTTAAGAACAAAAAAATTGTGGGGGTGTAACAAGCATTTCATAAATTACTGCTTGCAGCAAAGAAACTTAATGCCACATCTGTTTTAAATATATATATATATATATTTGGGATGCAAACTTGTCTGTAACTGTTGCTACTTTGAGGTCAAATTCTGCTTAACTTGCAATGAAGTAGATGATGTGGTGATTCTTGTATTAGTCCATTTGGGATGGAAATGTAGAACTCATAATGAAAGCAATGTTTTCTTACTCTGAGACATTACATGGTCTTGGGTGAAAAGTTCCTTTTCATTCCTAGAATATCCAGCTGGAATGGGAAATGGGAGAATGGTTTGTGTCCACCTGTAACTCTCAGGTATTCAACACAGAGTGGATGCCTTTTACTGCAACAGTAGTAGCAGCTTTGCCCTTCGTTTACTGTATAGACTATGCAATAAACTCCAAAATCAATTCAGCAGCATCCTATATGTTCTACTGATGGTGATTATTATGGGCTTTAATGTTTCTGGGATGCAAAACAGTAGTCTTATTTCTAAGATAATGTTAAAACAAAAATCTCAAAAGCTCAACGCTCATTAAGTAGTGGGAACCCATAAACCACAGATTCTTTCCTTCTCTTATTTTCGTATCTTTCTTGCAGCAGAATGTGCCCTTATTTCATTCAAACTGTTGTGAGATTATAGTGCCCACCGAATTGTTCTGTGATAGCATTTTGACCTTCAGGACTGTGTGCAGAACAGCAAATTGTATTGAAGTAATGCAACTTCTTGATACATCTTATCTACAAGATATCCAAAACATTTCATTTTAAAGTATCTCTCCTATCAAAGAGTATTTATTTAAAATTTGCATATGCAGCTTATGGTTAGTTTCAAATATTTTTTCAAATAGGATGATGTTTCCCTGTGCCTCTTAATAAAAATGCACAACAAAATGGACAGTGCTGATGCCTGTAATACCATATGGTTTTGGTGTTTTTTCTTTCCAGTTAGAGAAATTGCTGTAGAGATTAAGTAGGAAAAGAAAAAAGCAGCCATTTCAAAACAATCAAGGCAAATAACGCCTTTGAGTTAGTGATTATTGTTATTAAGAGGACAGAAATGGGGCTGTCATTATGAAGATGAATGCAGAGATTATGCTTAAATGGCTTGTGAAGATCAGATGTGTGTGTAGTTTAGGGTAATTTTTTTTAGACTTACTTCTTCATAACTGACAAATAAGAATGGGAAAGTGTTAATTCAGTGCTAACTGAAGAAAGTATAATGTTATTAAAACTTGCAATAGAAAATGGAAGGAAGGGCCTTGAGTTTAAGTCCCGGGGATTTAGATCTGCATGTAGCAGGGTCTCCTTGGCTGGCCAGAAGTGCTCTGAGAGAGATCTGGGAAAGAAAACTGGAAATATAGCGGTATGCCTTCACCCATTCAGTAGGATAGTTTGTGCAAAAGAATGGAGTTGTTGGACCAAAGAGGCAGAAATTTAGAAATTTCAGAGATCTTGGGTGTTGGGTCGGTGTACAAACAATTGGTACTTGTTTGTTCTTGCCAACAATACTTCTTTTGTTCCAGTGTAAAGCATTTCCTGTCACTCCATGCCTATCCCGCATTCCGTGTAAGGAGGAAAAGAAAATTGTGCAAGGCTGCTTTTGTACATTTTAGCTTCTCATTCTAATCCAGAGTGGATGCATATTGTCAGCAAAGAAATAAAAAAAAATTAAAAAATATATGAGTTATTCATCATCTACTATTGCGAAAACCAAAACCTAAAGGCAAATTGGTCTTGGTATGCAGGTATCTAAATTAATATTAGAGAATAGAGGGTGTACTTTTGGTCAATGAAATGAAAAGCATTGCCTTGTTCTGTTAGCACATTATTGGAAGATCTTCTGGCATCAATCTGATGTTCTTATATCTGTTTGATTTTCTTGCTTTTCAAATCTACTGTTTTTAATTGGTGGGGTAAACTCACATGGATCAAATTCGCACTTTGTGGCTGCTCCTAAAAGAGTCACAAAATATTACTGGATATCAGCAAATGTTGGCCTGGCACATGGATAAGTTACAAGGTTTGAAACTCGAAAGCCAAACATAGAATGCCAATTTTTTCAGAAGAGCTGATTGCAACTTTGCAACTCACCATTTCAAATGGATTTGTTCCAAAAAATGGCAAAATTAGTAAAGCATCTTTTGTACGTCCTGGCATTGCTGTTTACATGAGTTAATGGCCATAGTCGTGCAATGGGTGATGGATTAGAAGCCTCAGCTGTATTTCCTTTTCTGTACTCAAAGCAATCTGCACAGGGAGAAAGAGAAATCCTTTGTTTTGGATGCTCTACATTTTGAGCAGTGTTTCTAGATTTTCTGTTTCTTCTTCTTGTCTGCTGTTATTTCCATTTTGCCCATCTTTCTCCCACGTTTCTATCCTCTGGTTTCCATTCTGTGTCCCACTTTGCATCGACTTCTCAAAGGCTGTTGTTAAGATGTAAATGCATCCTGCAGTTGTACTGCTGCTTTCCTCAAGTCTTTCAGCAGCTTATGAGTTCAGCCTTTATGTTCTACAGATAGCATATGAGCTCCTTAAAGAAAAATCGTTCTTTTTCTGTTAAAAGTAGCAACTGCACTGCCTTTCACGTAATGGAGCAGGTACTTTAAGGTATAATGAGTGGCTCAAATTAGGACCATCTATTGGTTTACTTCTGCTCTATGTGTATGTATATTGCTGTTTTGTTCAGGGACAGCTCGTAATGTTAATTTGAAATGTTTGGAATTGGGCTGCTGCTGTTTTTCCTCATCTAAATGTCAGTTGCGTTTGACAAATAGAATAGTAAAATAATCATTTTATTCTCTAATCAAGGAAAAAAGGTGTCGAATTGTTTAATTACTGGTTTTGCCAGTGTACAGATGGGAAGGCTTTTCAGGTAAGTTGCTCATACAAAATGCCTGAAATGGGTAGTAATTAACAACTGGCTCTTCATTGGTATGTTAATTATGCTGCCATTTGTCCTGGTGCCTGTCCTTGTTTAAATGCTCAGTTACACTGAACTGAGGCGTTAGCTTCCTGGCAAACACAGAATGTATCAGAACAGTTTGACTCTCAGATATATGCAAATATTTTATGGGAAGCGGCGTGCCAGTAAATCACTGAGGTGCGAAGAACAAAAACACTGCGTATTTGTATTCCTCAGAGGTAAAAGCAAAATCTGTTTCTGTGGATAGATGGGCCTGATTTTGAAAAATGTTCTCCATTACGTTCCCAGTAATAATCCAGAACACAGTTTTATGCAAGTAGATGGCTGGAGGGACTTGCTACTGCTGGCTCTGCCTTCTGGGAAAGGTAGGTGGGTATCTTGAGTGCTGGGACACGCTCTCTCAATGCATGCATTTGTGCAACTGTGTTGCCTGTAACAAGAGGGATGGAAAGTCAAGCTGAACTGGAAACGCTTTTAAAACTTGGGCTAAAACAGGTTATTTTGTAGGCAAGGAGGATTAAAGTAACTTCTTGTGTATAGATCGTGGCAGTAGTTCCATATCTTGCCAGGATTTTAATTTGCTAAGCCTCTGTCGCATGGAAAGTTGCTGGTCTTCGCAATGCCCTGTATAGGCAGCAACCCCAGAAATTGGGTGCTGATTTTGTAACAGTAATGGTAGGAAGAGTATTAGGGACGTAAATTCTTGTATTCGCAGCCGCTGAGGAGGAGCTCATGTAACAGGAGCCTGTGGAGGGTAGCCTTGTGGCTGGATTCAGCAAAACACCGGTCACTCTGCCTGCTCCTGTGAGTCATGTTCTTGTCATTTTGTATGGGGACACCAGCAGTTTTCTCTCATTTAATTTTTTAGGGCATCTTTACGAGATTGCCTTGCCTTCTGTGCATTCTGTTCCTCTGTATATGCTCTGTGCTTTCTGTAGTGAGTGGTGATTTGGCCAGAAGAAAACATGCCTTTGTATTGAAAACTTCCCTTTATTGTTATGGGATTTTCAGCAGCCTTTGTAATACAATGGCCAATCATTGAAGGTATGTAAAGGTTTTAGTGTTCCTGGGATAAATATTCTTTTGTTAATTTGTCTTGTTGATGTTTTCATATAAAAAAAAAAAGGGTGAAGTTTTAATTTGCTGGGCAATCAGCCTTGTGAGAATTGCAATAGCTGCATTGAACGTTTGAAGTATGCATTTTCATTGTTGAATTTAAAGTAAATGAGCCATCACTGAGAAAAATACAGGAGTGTTTTCAGGCTCTTGTATGAAGACTGGAAAACAAGAATGCTTTCTGAATATGTGGGCACAGTCAAAAGGTGGACTGCAGTCCAAATAATTATTCTTCAGCTGCTTTCTTCAGCCTGCGTTGACTATGAGGCAGAGTTTGGGTGGAAGAGTGTGTGTCCACCTCTACTGCACCAGTGCCCAGTGTAGGAGTGGGTTTGGCCTCTCTGAGGATAACCATTAGCAGTTGAGGTGTTGAGGGCAGATTACTGTCTCAGTCCTCATGGTGGTGATTTCCTGCAAAGAAGGCAGTGGGCTTTAGCATTAAGAATATCTTAAATGAATATCATAGTCTTATCCAAAGTCACCTGTTAAGGAACGAGACTGCAACAGAGAATTGTCTTCCTTTGTTGTAGCTGATGGGCATTGTAAGTTACATAGGTTTGTAGGAGTCTTTTGTTCCTCTTGTAGGTTAATCAAGCTTGAGAGCTGGTTCTTGAATGAGGGCGGTTTTTGCTTTTATTTTTTCTAGATGAGATGGAGTGGATTTGTACTTGCTGTGAAGCTATGATCTTTGAGGTGTAGCAATAGATTAAATATATTTTATCGGTCTTTCACTCAACAAACAAGGAAACGTCAGAAATTTCCAAAGCATTTCGTGACTCAAGACTTTTTTCTTTTACATGCTGTACTCCTTGAGCCGTTTGAACCCTTTGGTTCTGAACTGAAAATGGAACTGATGCTTAGGATTTTAACATCATAGTGAAAGGTGCCAATCTGAATTTCTTCTACAGTGTTCCTATGGCCCGAGATAGACATTCAAGCCACCATATACTCTAAGCATACAAGCTAGCTTTCTCCAAAGTTTTCTCTCTTGTTGATTTGTATTTCTCTCTTTGGTCTCCATGTATGTTTTTAAAAAGGAGGCCATGTAAATACTGAAGTAATTTTTGAGGTTAAACAGCTGTATGTTGATGCTGTAAAAGAAAAGCTTAATTCTGTGGTACAATAACCCAATTAGAAGTAGATAGGTGGTTTTACTGTTGGCACTTCGGTTGGATAGAATCAGTTGGAGATCTGTGGGTGGAAAGAACATTTACATGAAGTTCATGCTGAATTATGTTTTGCTTGAGGAAAACTATTCATTACTCGCAGAGCTGGCACATGCTTTTTTTTATTCCTTCTCCAAAGTATTATCTGATGACTATGATGAAAAGGTTGATATGTCATTAAGGAATTGGCTCTGCCTCATCTACTGATGACGTGCAAAACCTCTCCTGCCTTTAGCAACACCAAATAAGGTGCAGGCAGAACACCAGTCCTTACCTTACCCTGAGAGGGTCGTGCCTGTGGGAAGTGTTTTGGGATGTGCAGGGCCATGGCCTTGTCTTGGGATGGAATGCGTGGAGGGTGGATAGCAATAGGACAAGGGGGAATGGTTTTAAACTGAGACAGGGGAGATGTAGGTTGGATATTAGGAGGAAGTTTTTTACACAGAGGGTGGTGACGCACTGGAGCAGGTTGCCCAGCAGGGTTGTGGATGCCCCATCCCTGGAGGTGTTCAAGGCCAGGCTGGATGTGGCTCTGGTCTAGTGGTTGCCAACCCTGCACTCAGTAGGGGGGTTGAAACTCGATGATCTTTGAGGTCCTTTTCAACCCAGGCCATTCTGTGATTCTATTAGAGATAGGATCAGGAAAGCCAAGGCGCAGATTGAGTTGAGGTCAATAACATCTCAGTGTTCAGCCCTGCATCTCCACCTGTACCTCCTTGATGGGATTGGTTTTTCAAGATGGGCTTTAGGACAAAATGTTCTTTCATCCTTGCTAAATTTAAAATGTCTGTGGTAATTACGAATAAGAATTTCAGAGACCAATAAATTCTCACCGTGCAGGGAAATTCTTGGCTGTTAGAAGCTGCCTGCATTTTTCAGTTTTATTGCTGGCTGGCTGCCTCCTGTCTGAGAGCTGACCGAGAGAAGGCAGACGTGTGTACAGGCTGTAGGCAGGGGTCAGATCTACTACAGCTTTCCTGCTCAGCCTCTGACAAGTCCTGTGACATCCCTGTGCCTGCTACCAGCCCTCAGATTTTTGTTTCCTGTTCTCCTGGCTACCGTTTGCCTGTCCTGCTTATAGGACAGTGTATTCTGGGGTGCTTTCTTCATATACATTGGTGCATTCCATTCCAAGATCATTTTAAAATAACATATTTGTGTAAGAGGGTGGAGTGCCCGTCCTGTAGCAAGTACGGAATATCTCTTTTTTTCCCCCTGGTAGTTATGCACTACTTGATAATGTTTTAATGACAGACTTTTACTGCAACCACGTTTATGTTGGTCAAGCAAAGAATTTTTTTCCTTTTGGGAAGAAAGGAGAGAAAAAGCAGTATATGTGTAGTGTGTGCGTATATATGTGTTTTCACCCTTGGAAACAGCAGATATTATTTATTCTAAGCACATAATAATCATTACTTTGTGTTTTCATTATATTGGTGGCTACGGTGTTGGGGTAGTTTTTTCTTTAGTGTCTTGGAAAAGTATAGACATGAGCACATGTGGATAGCTATTACATTGCTAAACTAGCTGTGATCCACCTGGCTGTACAACCTTAATATAGGCTTTACAGTTTATTTCTTGCTCTCTCAACTGATGATCGCTTAACCTGCCTTTGAAAACTTACTGGTTTGTTCTCAGCCAGATACAATTTCAATTAAGATTGAGAGCAAAATATTGATTGGTTCATGAGCACAAAAATGTAAAACCATGTGAAAAATACAGTTACACCGTGAAAACTGTGTGTCATTTTTCATGTGTTTGGTGTTTGCTTGGGAGCTGAATTTAAAAAATAGGAAAATGCGTTGTAGAGGGGTATGTGGTTAGTATGTTAACTCATACTAGTCTTTAAATCAAGTTAATGAGCTCTCTCTGGAAGTAAATATGCTTTCAGAAATCAAATCATGATTCTTCCTGATGTTGAAATGTAATGATAAGCTATTTGTGGTGGTGGTTTTTTTTGTTGTTGTTTTTTTTTTTTTTGGTATGAGCATTGGGCTGCTACCAGTTGTTGGCTTTGTTCTGTAGAGCTCCTGTTGCAGCTGGAACGTGACTGCCAAGTTTGGCATTCAGAGTAATTGTGTATGTCCTTTGTACTTGTCTGTGCTGCTCTTCTGTCAGCAAATACGGAAGTTAAAATTTAGTTTGATCAATATTTGTAGACAAATACTCAGCTTGTTTTTTGACAAACATCCAGTTTGTTTGTCGTGAGATTTTTTTCAGTGTCATTCGTCAGTTCCGTGTTTGATGTATCCACAGAACTGTCTGTATGCTTTTGGGAACAAGTGGCTTGTAATGGATGTCAAATCATGTTTAGTATAAATATGAGGACATGGGGAAAAATAGTTTTATGTATTTTCATTTGTGTAGTAGTTTGCTGGTTGAACCTCCAGTGAATTTTTGTATTTTATAATTCTGAAAAAGCAGTAGGAGCATGGCCTTTAGAGCTGATTGCTTCCCGAAGCAGAGCTTATCTGGAAGCATAATTGTCTCTCTTATTTTAAAACTGGTAATTCTGACTAAAGCAAAGTGTAATGAAAACTGTTCAGGAAATAGCTCTACGTGAAGAAGTTAAGTAGAAACAAGTGTTCCAAAATTCGTGACAAATTCTTGGGTGTGTAGTAAAAGTAAAGTGACACCAAGGAATCTTCTGCAGCCAAGCATAGCAGTGTTTTCTATGGACTATATGCCTATCAAGATTTCCCTTAAGCCATATCATTAGGGTGTTCTGTTTGGAGCATGTGTGGGAATGAAAAAGTCCAGAATGTAAAACAAGAACTGCAAGCACAGCTACTGTTGAGTTTCCCAAAGCCTGTGGGCTTTTATTGTTTTGGGTTTTTTTGTTGTTGCTCTTTGCAGACATGAAAGTTATAATGGTTGAAACTGCCTAAAAGGCAGAATATCCTGAACGGTGTAATTAATGATCCTGGGGCAGTGAAGAGCAAGAAAATCATTAAGACCCTTATTTGTAATTTATTATTTACTGTAGAAGACGTTTATCTTTTATGGAACTAATCTTCAAAGACGGGGTAGCTGCTACTCCAGGTTGATATGTCAGAGAACGGAAGCTTCAGAAGATGCTCTAAAGGCTGTCCTCTGCTGTCTTCTCTCACTTCTAGAGAGGAAAAAAAAAAAAAAAGAGGTGTTAATCAGAAGATCTCATTTTCATAGAATCATAGAACGGTTTGGGTTGGAAGGGATCTTTAAGATTTTACCTACTGGAAGTTCAGTAAGGAGTAAAATAAACTTAATATTTAATGTGCAGGGCTCAGGGTGTGTTTTTATAATGAATTGTGTGGCTTTTTCCTCCTCTACTTCTAAAAAGAAAACTTTGTCTTAGAAGTTGAGAGGAAGAGGAGAAATAGGAAACCACACTGTTTTTAGAACATTTTTTTATGATGCATAGTGATGTTCCTTTTAGGGTATTTCACACAAATGTTCTTCTTGCTAATAAACTGGGATGTGGAAATACCTGAAAGACCAATTAATTATTGTAACATTAAATAAGCATCGTTTGGTTGTTGATCAAGCAGAACTGAAGTCATTAGTGCTATCAATAAAATATTGTTTAATGAAAACAAGAGAATTCTGATTACCCAACAGTGCCCAAGGACACTGTAAATATACTGATAATTAAGTGCTTGCTAACAGGAGTTGTTGTTCTGAATAAAATGTAGAATTAACATACCCTTTTGAGTCACACATCAGAAAAATCTTTGTAATAAATAATAAAGGCATTTGAAGGACACGAGTAACTAATTTAGAGTGAATAATTTAAATCAGAGTGGTCTAAATTTTAGTCTTTTTAGTTGGACTGTGTTGTTCCTAGGTTTTCTTTGCTTGTCAAACTGGGTGTTTGTATAGATCTGTCTGCATTCCCAAGTTCTCAAGGCCCAAAGGTCGTTGAGCCCAACTTGGTCCATGCCTTGTAGGACAGCTCATGGTCTTCTACTGCAGCAGCAGCGGTCACTTCAATCTTCCATGGTGGGATTGTCAAACGGTTCCTCAGAAATACTTTGTTCATGTCCATAATGGTCTTCCTTCTCAGTCCTTCATGATTTGGCCCGGTGAAATGGCGACCGGAAGTGACATCTCAGTGTGTTTGTCCTCTGCTGTGTTGTAGTGGGCCAGTGCTGTCTTGGTCTGGCTCTTCAGAGTCATTCAGAGTTGTAAATTTAGGATGAATATTGTAAATACTTGTACCTGTGAGCTTAGACCATGCTTACCATATTTTTATGTAATGAAAATACATCGTAAGAATATCTATATTAACAGGGGACTGCACATGAATTCATTCATGAGGAAAATCTCTGCTCAGTATTTAAGGAATATCTTGTCAAAGTTCTTCCATCTTGAATCAAAAGTTATAGGCATAAATACTGCCCTGCATGCTCTTCAAATCAGATAGCTGACTTTTATTGTAGATAGTTTAATAGATAATATGGACAAGAATCAAGTAAAGTTGACTCTCAAGTCACGCAAGATGGTTTTCCTTTAAATTCTGTTTTCTTGCCTCTACCATTATAATTGTTTCAATGTTAATTTCAAAACAGTTTCTTCAAACTGAAGTTGAACTTGTACATGAATTAAATTGATTTGAGTTCAAGTACTGATATTTGGTAAAAATCTAGATCAACTAATACCGCTGGAAGAAAAATGGCTAGACAGGCACTAAGGAGCCAGTCTTTCTATTAGATGAGAAATAGTTTTTAAATAAGTAATCTGATTGAATAAATAAGCTGATTGAATAAAAATGAAATCTCAGATGATAACACAGTAACTGCTCAGTAGTTTATCTCTGCACACATTGTTATTTATTTCTCATAAAACAATTGCATAGGAATTTAGTAAAGTACATTACCTCATAAACTTCTTTGGAAAATTATGGCTTAGAACAAGAAAATGAACCAAGATGATGAGTTTGGGGAAGGAAAAGTAGCAATGACAATACAAAGCAAGTAATTGGTCATCAAGAGTAAAGACTTACTGTGGCAAGAAGTTAATTTGATTATTTGTGAAATAAACAAATAGTCGGAATTGGCTAATTTCTTACCTTCGTAGAAGAAGCAAGCTTAAGAATCATCGTGTGCCCTGCTCATCCTGTGAAAATGGCCATCCTGTCCCTGGCAAAAGGTTCATCAGGCTCAGCATGCCTTTTCCAGCATTGGCCATGCAGGTGCTTGAAGGAGAATAAACTCGGGGCAAGCATCTGTGGGGCTCCCCCAGGTCCGTTCCCACCCTCCTGCCATGTGTGACTCACCTCTCTTCTTGAGCCAGCCCTGATGTTTTTATGTAATAGCACTCAGCACTTTTCCACAATTTTGGGCAGGATCTAAAAGCCATATAACCTTCTAACATCCACAGCTTCCTGTTGCAGGGTGCTTGGAGCATCCCAACTGGTCAGGAGAGCTTGGTAAAAGTAATCCTGTTTGAGGCACGTAGTTGCGAGGACGTCCAGCAAGGGAGGTCACCTGGAGGAGTGCAGGAAATAGGGATGGTTGGATGGGCAGAGTGAAGTCAGGTCTTAGCAACTTGGAGGCAGATGCAGCAGAATTTTGTCAAAATTAATCGTGTTAGTGCTAATGATGGAATGATGTGAGTTGTTTGCTGGTGGTGGTTTTGTTTGTTTTTTGTTCTGCTTGCATGGGAGCAAGTTGAGAGCAACCCAGTTGGCTTTTTGCTTTTCTGCTGAGCAACAAAATGTCAACGTCCTACCAAGCCCTTTTAACTAACTGGTGGGATCTTCTGGGGCAGTACCATGTGCAGGTGTTTGCTAATTCAGTATGGTTGTGCCTGGCTTCTGCACGGCTTTAGCTTCTCTTGCAGCTCCCCGTTTACCTCCTGGTGTTTCGTTGGTTGAAATACAGCAAATGTTCTGTTTTAAAAAGGAGAAAAAATGTCCTGTACGTGAATTTCTAACGGAGTGCCAACCAAAACAAGCTAAATGAAACACACTTGTGAAACGATGAATTAATGGACTGAGTGTGATCTATCTCAGAGAAAACTGAAGGAAAGTCATAGCACTTAATTATTTTTTCATCTTGTTTGTTTGCCCAGGCTGGGCGTGTGCTTCTTCAGTTACTGTGAATTCACTAATGGGTTAGCTTTGGCTGCTCTGCTATGCAGAATGAGCCATAGGTTGTATTTGCTAGTTCTGACACGGTAAGTAAAAATTACAGAAAATTACTTTGAATGTTACCTTCTGTTTCTTGCGTACAACTTATAATTGTGCAGTTATTTTTGGCAAATACCAAATGTCAGAGGAGGAGGGAGGATCACCATTCATTTTAAATTGAAATGATGCATTGTGTGGGAAGCCTAATTTTTTTGTAATGCAGAATCATTTAATTAGTACTTTTGCCACGTGTCACTAATATAAATTGAAAAAATATCAAAAAAACTGGGGCAGATTAAGGCAGAAAAAAGCGATGAATTGTTTTATCAGTGTGTGACTGTGTATGTAGTGGCCTAAGACCAATGAGGGCCAAATTCAAACAGCATGAGCAGTACTACTGCTGTTGACTGCAGTTGTACTGGGACCCTTCAAGTACGCTAAGCTTCTGCCTCTTTTGTTTTAATAAATGTTCCTTCTCTACAAATTGACCTTTTGCAGTGAGAACCCTATTTCCCTGCCTGATTTGCACCCACACTTTCCCACTTGTGGCTGTTTATATCTGAGAGGCTGTAGCCAAGTGTCTGAAGTTTTCACTGCAATTCTAGATTTTTGGATTTACTTCTGACCTGGGCTTGGTGCAGGTAGCAGGTTTGGGATCTGAGGATCTCTGTCCTTCTGATGAGAATGTCCTTTATAATGTGGAGAAGACCTAAGTGCTGTTCTGCTCGAGTTAAATCCCTCTTTTCTGCAGTGACAAAGATTTATTAAATTGTAGAGGCTGGCCAGGCTCTGCATTCGGGTGTCCATATTCCAAGTTCATCCTGCGGTGATGGTGCAAGCCTTGTTTTATTCTATGGGAGCTTATTATTTTCTGAGACTAGCGACAAGTTTTTAGAACGGTATCCACTGAGACCTCTTTTTCAGTCTTTCATCTGTGTTTTGAATTTCCTCAACCTCTTTTAATTTGTTGGAGGGTGGGTGGGGAGGTGTTGAAGTTTAGCAGGACTTGTCAGCAAAGTTAGGTTTGTTAACTAATAAGGATGGAGGGCAAGGAATAGTTCATCTAAGCCAGGTATTGGATAGGACAAGAAGAGATAACAAGGTATTATGAGTGATAAATGGAAAAATAGGTAGGGAAAAATACATGGGAATATGTGAGGAAGTGAACTGGTGTCTTGCAGTTTGTCAGGAGGGTGGGAGGAATGAAGAAGGTAACCATCCCCTCTTCTCCAAACTAGATGGGTGCTTAAAGGAGGAATTCCCCTGAAGTAGACCAAAATGTTATTGGTCAGGGTCTACTTTTAATTTTTTGTCTGCATCTTGCCTCTTTTTGCATATCCTCACAATGCTAGCCTGCAAGACGTGCAGAAGGGGTGCTTCGTAC
Source organism: Numida meleagris (assembly GCF_002078875.1). Classification (NCBI taxonomy): domain Eukaryota; kingdom Metazoa; phylum Chordata; class Aves; order Galliformes; family Numididae; genus Numida; species Numida meleagris. The sequence goes on along the minus strand of NC_034417.1, from coordinate 12,089,041 downwards.
TGAGAGGCCAGGACTTCCCCAATGGGTCCCGTGGCCACAGCAACGAAGCACATAGGCACCACAAACACTTCAAACCCTGTGGCTTCACCTGCTGCTCTCCCCGTCTACTGGTGGGACATATTATATGTCTGATAGATTCGCTACATTGCCCTGATAGCTGTTAGTGTCTTTTCTGGGGTCATGGCAAAGGCAGTGGTCTTTGACCGTTAGTTAGGGCATCTCTTGTGTGGTTTCTGACTGTCTCTGCTGATCAGCTAGTCCCCCAAAGTGATCGGCTTAATTGGATCGTTTTTGCCCTTAGTATTCATCTGTGATGCAGAAGGATGATACATCTCTGATTTAAATTCTTAAAAAAGGAGCATTTCTTTGATAACAACTCACTGTGCCCTAATTTTTCTTCAAGATTATGAGGGGGCCTCCCCCCCTCAAAGTACAGACCATCTCGGTAGAGGGAAGATCGTTAAATTAAACAAGATTTATACATTATTTCTAAAAGCTCTCCCTATCTAAGTAACTGGTTCCAGAACCTAAATGGTTAAAGTAGAAAATGTTAGTAATTTTGCTGCAAATAAATTGATCAGTATGCAAGACGGTTGTCACTGGCTGAATCATGGTCCACAGTTAAGGTAAACAGATCTGTGATGACATTTTCTGAGCAGAATACCAATGCTGCTACATTTCTTCCCAGAGGTTTCTGACACTTCTTATATGCGGATAAAATCCCTCTCCAAGAAGGTGTTGCTCACAGGAAAGAAATAGCATCTTTGAAAGAGTCTTCTCTAAAGGTGGGATTTATTGTATTTCCTGATTTATTTGCTATGATAATTGTGTTAAAGAAACGTAGAAAGGGGTGTTTTTGCTTTCCTGCATATCCTCTCAGTGCAGTAGATCTTTCTGATGTGGAATCTATTTCAAGTCTCTGGCAGTGAAATGCAATAAAACAGTATTTAACAGAGTTATTGGGAAGAATGAAAATACTGTAATTTTTATAGTCTCTGTGAAAGAGATCTCTCGTTTTATAATCTCCATAGCTAACATGCAAATGCAATGACTAAATATATAGTTAGGTTTTGGCTTAGGTGTTTGTGTGAAATATTTTTGGCTACATGATGGCTTCATATGTTCATTGACATATTCTGAAGTAAGAGATAGGATTTAGTTCATTCTTAAATGTCTCTGTGCTCGGCAGAAACCCCCCTTTGCAATTGACTGCAATCAGAACCTCTTTGCTGACGTGCATTGAACTCCTGAATGACTTTAGGGTATGGAAAAATACAGTATCCGAAGAAGGTTTTGAAATCTGTTTTCTCAGAGCATATAAAATGTCTGTGGATATTGCAATTAAGGGGAGAGGGTACATGCATTATTGTGTATTTAGCCTTAGATCTACATTTCCTTTGAGGTAACTGATGTCTCTGTCATTCTATGGATTAGCGGGTAGAAATCTGTTACATTTGTGTTTATGTAAGCAGAATCTCATTAGTTTAATCAGATACCAGTATCTGCCTTTAGTCCTGTTTATTACACTAAATACTGGGGGATAGAAGAGCCCTGTGAGGAGCGGAGCATGCTCAGTGATATCTGACATGTCTGGAGCTGGTCCTTAAAGTTAAAGTCAGAGATCCCAAGTCTGCTGAACTGAGTAAGAGCTCCTCTAGGCTGGGGGCTTGAAGTTTAGGTTTAAGAGCCTTGATTTAATAATTCTCAAATGCGAGAGAAAGGTCCAGATGGACCCAGCTGTGTTATCCCCTCCAGAGGTGCTCATGGTTGCGGTTCACACGCGCTTGCAAGGTATCCCCACGCAGCGCTGAGCCGCTTTGTGTCTTTAGCTGTGTGAGGTGTATGCGAATCCTTACAGCTGTATCTCTGCGACAGTTTGAGATGAGCCTGGAGTTTCCTGGGGCTAGATCCCTACGCTTTATCTGTTTATTTTTTATGTACGCTTTCAGATTGTCTTTTTTTTTCCAGCAAAAAAAGAAATCCTTAAATAATTTTGGGGTGACATACGTTCAACACCAGAGAAAAGTGTAATATCAAGGCTTGAGGTGTTCAGCAGTAAATTTAACTCTGGATTTAAAGAGAAGGACTAATACTGCTTTTACGATGTGCACTGATGCTGTCTGGATTAGCATGGCTCCTCGGGGTGAACGTGAGGAGCAGGGCAGAGCCAGGTCCTGCACCGGGCAGGACAGTGATGAGGTGAGGCCTCGTAGGTCGTCTGCTCTGTAACTGGAAGAATATCCACTAAAGGTGTGTTCTGGTGAGTTTTATTTTAATAGCATTTCTTGTGTTCTTTGGCAGGGCTGTAGGTCCCTTTCTAACTTGGATGTGAAATACTGGGTATATTTTTCAGTAGAAAAGCAGTGTTCATTCGACTCCTAAGGAATTTCTTTCAGATTATTTTTCAGAGCTTTGCCATGATGGTTATAGATGATTCTTCTTGAACGTTCAACGTGACATTGTTATACTTTCTGAACATATACCTTTACACTCTTATTTTAATTTTGGGTGCAGTAGGCACTGTTTGTTTTACTGCTGTTACCAGGAGGAAAGTCCGCTTGAGAAGGTCTAATCTCAGAAAGAGAACAGCTTGTTTCCTAATGTTCACTGCTGCTAAAACACTTCTGTGGGCATCAGCGTTAACACCTGTGTGGACGTGGGCCTGGAAACATAATCCTTTTATTTATTTATCTATTTATTTATTTATTTGATTATTGTTTATCCAGCTTGGCCCCTGGTTCTGCAGTGCTGGGCTTTGATACTAGTTAATGCTGTAATGGAATAGCTTCATTTGCTTTTAAGGGGCTTCCCAAAAATCTGTGCTGGTGCAACTCGAGACATTTGCAGATTCCTCTTCTGATTTTTATCTATTTATTCATTTGCAGATCTGTATCCAATTCTTAGTCTTTTATTTTGTTTTTGGAAAGCTGACTGTTTTTATTATCTGCCCTCTGGGGCTGTTCTCACCGTGGTTGATGTTGCTTTGATGTGATTGACTCTGAAATGGACAGATGCATCGGGTGTCTTACATGCGGTTGTATATGTCACACCTGTTGTTCCTTAATGGATATTCTTCTGGTTTAAGGGCCTGAAACTGTACTCCCTATTAGTTAAGCTTTCAGGTATGTAGATCCCCTGATTCTGTTTCCCTGTGCTTGTCTGTTGGAAATAGAAATTTGTGAAGCCATCCTTTTAGAGCAGTCAGCGTAGTTCAGCTCTCCCAGGACTGTGGAGACAGGTTTGTTGGCTGTTTTGCATGAAAAGTTGGTTTCTTCGTTGTGTTTCTATTGATGATACCTTCACAGTAACTCTTCAGATCATACCTTGTTAGACAAATATCTGTATGCTTCAGCATAGCTACTTGAAAGAAGATTTGGACTCTGATACAATTGACCCTGTGGTTTGGTAAATTCCTCTAAACACTGCCTTTGTTTTTCTTTTTGCATTTGAAAAACATGCAGTTCCAGTTTTCCCTTACCATTCAAAATTCCCTGATTTCCCTTTCCTCTCATGCCTTCGTGCATTAAAGGCTGAATGTAAGAACAGAAAAACAACTTGTTCTGCTTAGCTACAACCACATAAATCAGGCATCTGACCAGAACTAAGTCTGCCTGAGTAATCAGGGACCTGTGGGAAGAGGTTTAGTCAACCAAATCTGGACACGTATGCATAGGATGGTGCTTCATTTCTCTTCTGTTGCTCAATAAAGTTACCTTAAACAATCAGCTCTTACTTCTAGACTTTTAGGTGGAGATGAATCCAATCTTGGTTTGTCATCAGTTTTGTTTTATGCTTGAGGAAAATGAAGGCACAAGAATTTCTCACCACAACTACAAATACAGTATTACTTTCACTCTTAAAATGTTGCTCAGTTGATTTGAAAGTTTTTTTTTTTAATGATTACTACTTAAAAAAAAAAATCTTCCTGGTGATTTATGCTGAAATGTGTTTCTGAGTGACAGGGACACTTTGCAGGTAGATTTATGGCATTTTTACCATCTGTTTTAACAAATGAGTCAGCAGAATGTTTGAAAATGGCCTTCGGTTATATTCATGAAATGTGAGTTTGAATGCTTCAAGTGAATTATCGACATTAGAATGCTGCGAGTCCTTTTTTTCTGAAAATAGTTTGGTCGGTTGTTTAGATGCTCGTGCTTTCATTTGTATGGAAATATGTGAATACACATTAATGCAGTGTTTCCGTGTACCAGAAGCTTTAGAGACAGCAGGACTCTATGGTATGGTAATCTAGGCAGAGCTCTCTTTGTCCTTGCACGCTTTTTTGAAAAACATTGGTTGAGTATTTTGCTGTTGCTTTTTATTTGAAAAGGAGTTAATAAAAGTAAATGCACTAGTAGAAATTCATGAAATCATTGAACAGATAAAATGTTATTATTTGAAATGCATAATGGATTTATATAAAGTGTGGCAGAGATGAAGTGCTCTCCAAACGTAATGAAGGAAACATGGATTCCTGCTTCCGTAATTGAAGTTCTGTTGTACTTATCTGTTGGGAAGAATAGCAGGATTTTTGAACAGATTTGCTTTCCATTAGCAGATATATTTATCTGTAGATCCGGATACCCAGCGAAGCTTAAAAAATGGTTGGAAGGAAGATGCGTTTTCTTTCATGATAATTAAATGTTGTGACTGTAGATTTTTACCTCCGGAGTGAGTGTAGTTTATCTGCATCTAAAAAGTTTTAATTGCTCACATGCTTTACAAGAGTTGCACAGAGATGGAATGTGCTTAATCCATGGAACAAGAGAAAAAAATATAAATACATTATAGTCCATTTTTATTTTTTAAACGGTAATAGACTGTTACTAATAGGTTGTATAAATAAATGCCGCTAGTGGTCTGAAGGTGTGAGGTGTGCTGTTGTTATTCCTCAGGTCAAAGATTTGAGGTTGAGGATCTCATTAAGCTGGGGCTGTATCATGAAATGATACAGTGGCTTGGATTGGAAGGGTCCTCAAAGATCGTCTAGTGCCAACTGCCTGCAGCGTGCAGGGCTGCCAACCACAATATCAGGCACTGGATCAGGCTGCCCAGGGCCCCGTCCAACCTGGCCTTGAGCACCTCGGGGGTTGGAGCACTGGCAAAGGGGTGAATGCCACCTGTGTTTGGGACTTGGGTCAGCTCTACGAAGTGCCATGAGGAAATACAGAAAGCCTTGCAGCTCTCGTGGGTTCAGACTGGTCCTCTGTATGCTACCGGAATGTAAAAAAAAATATAATAATAAAAAAAGCATCACCTGGTAATTCATTGCTACTCTAAACTCTTGACCTCTTTGGTGGACTGAGATGTCTCCCAAGTTTTATTTTTCTCAGTACTTACAGCTACATTTGTCTTGGAAATGCAGCTCTGCATATCTGTATGGGGCAGTTTAGCTATTGTAAGAGGTTGTTGGCCTTCACCTGACAGCCTCACTGAGAAGCAGAACTGTAGCAGTCTCAGGTAAACTGAAATGCAGAGGTACCTACTGTACGCTGTGTTCTCTCTAATGCCTCCCAAGGTGCAATTAATGGCTATTGACAAACCTAGGCTTGTCGTAAGGGGGCTGAAAATTTGCTTGGCTTTGATGGGAGAGCGTTCCTTTCTCTTAGAGGAGAAAAAAGGAAAGCTTTTCCCTGCTTATTTTTGAAAGGGCTTTTCTCTAATTTTGTCACTGCCATTGTCTCCTTGGGGGTAATGGATTAAAGGTTTTTCTCCCCCTCTTTCCCCGCTTTTGTCTTACAGAAATGGCATCCGATATTCCCGGCTCGGTGGCCTTGCCGGTGGCACCAATGGCGAGCGGCCAAGTGAGAATGGCAGGGTCCATGCCTTCCAGAGGAGGAAAGCGACGCTCCGGGTAAGGCATGTCTTCAGTGCTAAAACTGAAAACATCCATCTGTGTGTATGTTTATTACGTAATGTCGATGTAGGTGACTGTCTTATGGCATTAGTCACTGGTGTTCTGTTTTTCTCTTCAATGTATCTGCTCTTCCTGCAAGATCAAACTTGCTGATAAGAGTACCGTTTGTTGTTCTGCACACTTCAAAAGACTTTCAGATTTGGCAAAGCATCCAGAAGCAGAATTTGGATCCTGTGGCTGTTTTTCATGTAATGATTGCACGTTGCCTACATCTGTTTAATCTCAAAAAGAATTCATCGTGTGAATAAAGGTAGCAGATTTGTTCTTGCTTGTACATGCTGACTTATCCAACTTCATCTGAAAATTGGACATGGAATCTCTCAAATAGATGCTTTCTATTGAGAATGTTTTCTTTATAGTCCCAGGTACATGGAAAGCATAAGCAGCCTTTCTGTTCAATGTTTGTGGTCTATGACATTCTTAGCCTCACTGGAACTGCAGCAGTCTCTCTGGTTTGGGGAGAGGGGACCTAAATCAAGTCTAGCTTCTTACCTAGATAAGTGTCCTGCTAAAGAAAAAAAATCTCTTTTTATCCAAATGTAAAAGTTGATGTGATGTAGCCATAGCTTTTCCACATCGGATTGTTCTGTGGCAGCTCACAGTAATTTGTATTAGAAGAATGGTGTATCGAGAGCTGCAGAAGAACAAGCCACTCTCTAATATTATCAAAAATACTTTAAAAAAAATGATAAAAGCTTTATCACAAGTAATGATCTATAGGCGATTCTTTCCCAGAGATCTCTCTGATACAATTACACCTGCAAAAGAGATTGATTGGTCTTATATCTAGCCCTGAATATTGCGGTGGAAGGACTCAGCATGAATGGTAGTGTGAATACAATCTTTACTGACAGGCACCTGGTTGAGAAGCCTAATTCCCTGTGAGAGCCATCCAGTTGCAGGTGCCAGGTTGAGGAGTGGTGCTGGAGTCTCTCTCCTGGAGTGAGTTGAGGAGGGAGAACGTGGGCCTTACCTCGGATGCAGAACTGGGCTCGTGGAGTTTGTGTGGGGATGGGGGTTCCTTTGGCAGGATGGCGGGGCGGCTGGTTGTTCTCCTTTGTGTGTGCTTCCAGATGCTGAGCCAGTTGTATAAAATTGCTTGGAAAAATTACCTGAAATCTGTTTTTGACAGACATTACGTTTATATTGGGAAACATTTTAGTGACAGAGTCTGTTCAAACATGCCCTCAGAAGAAGAAATAGAGCATTAGCAACTTTTCATTGCTACGCAGCATGCATAGCCTCTTGTGCTTTTGAGTTAAAGGGTAGTTGGTCTCTTTTTTGATCATAAACCATGACAAGTACGACATGCTGGTTTGCAAATTGTGATTTCCAAGGGTTGATGCTGCTGACTGTGAAATCTTCTGATTATACTAAGTACTGATTTGATAATTAATTGAAGGCTGTGCTTTAAACATTGCATTTTAAATATCATCAATCTTTTTGCAAGGAAGGGGAGCGAGGGAGGATGGGAGGAGCAAAATCAAATTATTTGAAATGTATTTAGCATGCAAATTCAGCAAATAAGATAGTATAGATTTGCAGCTGTATCCAGACTGTGGTGTTTCATCTGTGCACCATGGCTCTAAACCAGCAGCCCTTCTTCAAGCCTGAGCCAGGAGTGCATTTTTTTTCCTTTGCTGTGCAGTATTCAGGCCTGGAGGGAAAGAATGCCTGCTGTGTCTGATGCCTTGTAGCGTCTCTTTGAACAAAGTTGCAGCTAACACTTAGTCTTTTCATTACTGCCCTGGTGGTACATCTTTGTGCACCTAAATCCTTGGGCATTTTAGAAACGAGTGCTTTGTGTCGGGCATAAAGGAATATAGCTCTGAACGCAGTTGTCTTTTCTAGCTTCAGTTATCTCTGAAAATTGTTTCTTTTCTCATAATTGCTGAGGCAAGCTGGCAGAATAATTGCTGCGTGGACTTGAATGTAGATCAGTTTGAGCTCATTGGCTATCCAGGAGGTGTTTCTGCGGTGCGGGCATTCAGCTTCACTGACAGCTCAGAAAAATATTTTTCCTTTCTACAACTTATACCAAATGCTTCATAGAAAAAAGTGGCAGCCGAGTAGCGTGTAAGCTAATACACTGCTGTGATCAATAACTTCCTCACATAAGGTAGTTTTTCTTCAGGTTTTGCTGTGTTAGAGGATAAGGGGCTTATTCTGCAGTCAGGGAAAGAGGGCTGAGTTCTTGTTTTTTTACAGTTGCACTGGTTCTGTTCCATTCCATCACACACTCTTGTCTCTTCTGTAACACAGAACTGGGAGATCTGAGTGGGTTGGACCTCTCCCCCATCTGTCCCCCCCACCTCCTGCTGCACGAGGGGCTGCAGTGCAGGCCCCATATACAGCTCAGCACTGCGCCCAGCTCTCCTCTCTGCCCTTTCCCATGCTGAACATACTCAACATTGCTTGGGAATTTTACATAACCATTTTGCTTCAATGCTCAAATCCCCTCCCATCTCATTTTTAACCTGTGCAGAACCTCCTTGTGCTTTTTTTGTTCATTTTTTGTATGGAAATGTTTCTAATTAAATAACGAAATATTTTTTGTTACATTTCTTATGTTACTCACACGTCTTTTTGAAGAAAATATATTTTAATAAGTACCTCATACATCAATTCCTTTCACAGATTGATGTGAACAGTGTGAAGAAGGAAAACAAGATTTATACTCTTAAAAAAGCGCAGTGCAGCTCTTTTTTAAAGTCTCTTTTTAATGGGAATTTTAAATGAAGATAAGATATTCTTTCAGTAACTTCTGAAATGGTATCATTTGTCTTCTTTGAGGCTGCTTCCACTGTTTTGCTAATGTGCAGTATATTCTATCTGAGCAGAAGATCTTATCTGCTAGGGTAGAGGAGTTTGTTGGAATATTATTTTTGTGTGTTTTGCTGTGTTCAGCTAAAGGTTGCAGCTGATTCCCTATCTTTCACTTTGTCTTACTGTAAAGCAGATGCAGTGATTCAGTCAGGAAGTTGAAATCGCTGGATATAAACCTGAGATTTATTTCATTTTGCACACCAAAATTATGAAACTTGTTTGTTTAACAAAAATGGGACAGAGACGCACTTCAATTTTTACAAGCATTGACGTTTTTGTGAACTTCATGTTAATTTTTTTTTTGCATTTGGGAAGAAGTTGAGATTTTCTGGTAGTCTAACAAAGCAAAGATCTTATTTAAAGATTTGAGACTGCTACGATTTGGTAGCAGACTGTGGTGAGCCTACTGTAAATATGGTAGGAATGACCTATGGTAGCTGAACCATCAGGATCTCATAAGAGAAACGGATATCCAGCCGCTTGGATAAAGCGATGAGTTACTTCCAAATGGATGAGTAGGGCTGTGCATACAGCATGGGCAGCAGGACTGAGCCTTAGGCTCTGATCAGTTTCTCTGTCATTTTCTGTATTCTATTTTAGTAATAATAAAATAGACTCAATGCGGTAGAACTGATATTTGATTAGGTGTGGTGATGTGGAAATTCATCGCTTATCACTCAATTGGAGTATTTCACTGGAAGCCAAGAGAATACCAAGGCATAGAATCCTCGTGCACTGGAGTGGAAGAGAAAGGGAATACAAAATGGATCCATCCCAAAGTAAAGCAGCGACCTGTTGTATCTCTGAGGAAGGGTCCCGGCATAGCACAGGAGATGTGGCCGGCCGCTGGAGGTCGGTGTTGTTCTGCACATCGCAGCTGTGAGGTCACTGCCAAGGGAAGTGAATTACGGACTGGATTTGGTGATAATTGGGTGAGCAAAAATGTAGTTTCTTGTGAAAATGATGATTGCATCAAACTTAACCAAATTAAATACGTATCTCTTTTTAAGTCTCCTTTGGGAAAATGGTTTTCTCCCTGCTTCCTCTAGCAATGAACAACCACTATTGCTATCTGGAAAATATTACTCTGCCTTTTCTCATACCGTTTCCAATTCCTCTGCATATTTGCTGCTTGTGTCCTGATTGAACGTAGGTTGCTGTGAGTCAGATGCAACTTTTATAGACCAGTCTGTCTTTGATATCAAAATAAGGAAGCAAGGCTGTACTGTCTAGCTGGAGCACATGCCACTGTATGTTCATGTAATTATGAAGAATTTTTACACTGTTGTTCCCCCACTCTGAATGTACAAATCTCAATTTTTAATTCAAAAGGTATTTTAATATTGAGATAAATATTATCACTTTGCACGGTTTTGCCTTTAGTATGACATACCTATTGTTAGCGTGAAGTGGTAGACGCATTGAATTGGTAATTATGTCAATTTATTACATTGAAATGTTAGAAAACTTAGAATGTGAAGAAACCCAACAAAACCTTTTGTAAAACAAAACCATGATTTCCAATCTACATGAATTACTTTTAAGGGACTGCTCAAGTCTCCGTCATACTAACGTACTTCCTGATTAAAATAAATACGTGAAGACAATAATTCTGTCTGAAAATTTTATATCGACTCAGTTCTTAGTCTGACATAATGCCAAAGTCACCTCTGTTATTAATGGGATATCTATTTGTCCACCTCTTCGTAGAGGTAAAAAATGCTTGGAAACATTACTTCTTTTACAGAATTTGTAGCAAATTAACATCAACAGGAAGGAGATAATCATACTGCCTGACATAGGAGAGTAATTTAGTTGGCTAATTCAGGAGGTTAATCTTCCCAGTCTCACTGTGTAGCAAGCAGAGAAAGGTTCCTGCATTTTGTGGCTCCCCAGAGCAGCCCAGCTGGAGGGCTGGGATTTGGCCTGAGGAAGAGCTTGTCTCTTCTATTGACTTAAGGACGTGTTGCACATGAAGCAGGTAAGTTAGGTAGACCCATAGGTCACTTCAGTGTGGCCTAGATGAGGAGTACCACAACGTAATTGCCATCTGCGGGCTGGTATGCAATTCTTGTGAAATGATTGGTAGTATAGGATAGGGCCAAACAATGAACAGCAGTTAAAATCAATAGAGGCAAAGTACATAATCTTCTCAGCAGAGAGATTGGGAGTTTATTCTGCTCTAGCTCTAATGTAATCTTCAGAATGAGGCAAAAACAGTGTATACCTGTAGAACTTCATATTCGTTAGGCAGAATTTCAGTTCTCTTTCACAGAGTCCGTACTGATTTCTGTAGGCTTATATTAGGCCTAAGTTCTTATGACCGGTTCACAGGAGCTGCATTGGTTTAGTATTTCCTATTATTTGCTAATTTAGGCAGTGCAGATTTTTGTGAAGCAGAGCAGAGTGAGGGCTTATTTGTTGTTGGTTGTTTGTTAACTTGTGTTCCTCGTATTCCTGGCTCCATCCTGAGCCGCTTCTAGGGGATCTGGAGGTTATGAACAAGACTGGAATGTACAGCCATTAACACCTCCAGTTCGAATACAAGCTAAACAAGACTGACAACTGCTGGCTTGAATGTTCATATCACCATTGCCAATTTTATGATTACATATTTGGAAATCTTCCTTTTACAGAATGGATTTCGATGATGAAGATGGGGAAGGACCCAGCAAATTTTCAAGGTGAGCCTTAATACGGAGCTGGCCAAATTGCTGGCTCTTTCAGTGGAGGAAGACAGCTGTCTAACTACTGCTGTTTTTAAGTCTGTTGGCAACTTCTTCAGCCCACAACCACACAACTTGTCCTAAATTCTAGTTAGTTTTTTATACGCTTCCTCTGCAAATCAGGCATACTAGCAGAAATCTGCAAAATGGAGTTATTGGCTTACGAAGCTGACAGTACGTTTGTGTCGTAATTTCATCTGCAGCTAAAAATTGCGATTTTTCCTCGTTTGACATAGCTTAGTATTTCAACTGCTATAAATGAACTTATTTGACATTGCTGAAGTTGTCTTTCTGCCACTGAAAACGAATTTTATTTTGAACTTAGTTCAGATGTTAAGTACTTGTTAAGACAGTACGACAGGTCTTAGAGGTGTGGATTGTTTTTTTTTTGAGATTAAAGCTCATTATGTACCACTAGGTGCAACTGGATGGTAAAAATTGCCAAAATAAATGTTATAGTTAACATGGAATACTCTATGCTAGAAATAAAAACAAGCATTAAAGCATCATTGCCATTTTTCACTTTTCCTTTTGTTCTGATCACACCACCTGCATTTTTTTCATCCGAAACCAAGTGGCTACTCTTGGAATAGGTGCTTTGAGGCCTGAAGATAACTACTGATCTCTCAAATTGTAATCGCAACTATATAGCTGCAGACATATTCAAGCACAGCTGTCACTGTAGGGTTTTAACAAGATCATCCTAGCCAGATTGAAAGAAAAGTATGCTGAAGATGTGTTGTAACACCATAACATAACCTACATTTTTCTGTTTTGGAACAAGAGTTTTGGTTTTGCCAAAGGTCTTTTTCAAGGTACAAAAATGCATCTTTTGTGACTACTTTAGCAAAATTAATTTCAACGGCATTGTGCCTTTCTTAGGAAGAGGAAACAAGGAGCGTGTTATTTCTTAATAAAATGTTGCATTGCTGCCTGTCTCTGGGACAACACATCAGAAACAGTGAAACTTTAATCACATGGGGCTGAAGTCTCATGGGTCTGGATTTCCTCAATAAAATTGGTATTGGTATGCTGCAAGTATCTCTTTGGGCATCAAACTTCTGTTAATTCAGAAAGGAATGAGATATCTGTTTACTGCTAGAGATATTAGCCAGTTTGAATTTCACTTCTATTTACCCAGCAGTTTCACACCTGCCTAACTTTTGCCAGTCTTTCCAACAAGTGGTACAGTGTAGATACCTCCTAGAGCATTTTTCTAAAGGCACCTCTGTATAATGCATTGCACTTAAGTGTGTGTCTCTCTGCCCTGCCGTGTTATCTGTAGACCATCAGTGCCCTCTGCTGAGTTGTGGTTGCAATCTGGAAAAGATAACCTCTTTCACTTCCAACACAGCAATGAATATTTCATGGGCTGCTGTCGATAGAAGCTCAGTGGTGTTTTCTGTAATGGTGCTGGCTGTGAAGTTTCCCAAGCAATGAGTGTACGTCAGTGTTTGCATAAATTCAGTGAAATATGTCTTCAACTTTTTTAAATGTACAAAGGAAGTTTTTGAATTAGCATGGCTTGGAAATTTCATTAAACTCCATGTTTTCTTTGCTCTATCATTTTCATGCCCTCATTTTTCTTGCTGTTCTTTGTAATAGTTTGCAGTTGTGAACCTCTTTGCTTTCTGCTGCGTGTTGACTTTCACAAATGTATAACCCTTGTGAATTTACTTACTTTCTTTTGTTTCTAGGTATGATGGTGATCAAATATCTGGTGATAAGGAAAAGTTTGCAAGGTAGGCATGTTTCTGAGAGGTCTCCTGCTGAGAGAAAAGAAGGGAATGGTCATATCCAAAACATCTCAGTATGTGTGCCTTAGCTTAGAGAGTTGGTTATTTTGTTTCTACGTGGGAAGATGATCAAAGTACTGCTGACACAGAAAGGATGGCCAGGTACAAAGAAGGAAAATCAAAAGTGATTTCCTCCCTTTTTTATTTTATATGATTCTGCCATTATGATTCTGACCATGACACTGACTGATCAAAAGTCAGAAGGGTTCGCTGATCTAAAAATGCTTGAAATCAGAAACACTAACCCTGGACCCACGTGGGTTTGGATCAGCTCCCACAGTTTCTCAAAATGTAATGTGCCTTCGAAACTTCCATGCAAAAACAAAGTTGGGAATTACAGAATTGGGACATCATACTGTACACATATTTATGAATGCCAGGGTTTCATGGGCAGGCCCTTTTGGAAAAGGAGCACAATCCATCTTCCAGGAGTTTTTAAATTTGAGCTAGTTTCAGGAAACTGTCAGAGTTTTGTTTGGTTGATCCTTTTCATAGCCAATTGGTTAACATGCTATTACTTTTTATGATCATAAATAAAATGGACTGTTGAATATTCTTATTCTTCTGAGGAAGTTTTGCTGTGCGTTTACTCTTTACAACGGTTGTTCATAATGATTAGGAGTATCGAGATACTTTAGTGGCAGATAGTGGGATATATATTTGTAAATGTAAAATATATGTTGAATATTTGTGTTCTCTGTCTCTCTTGTCTCTCAGTTACCATTTCTGTGAAAATGCTGAACTTAGATCAAGCTTTCATCATGTACAAATGCATTTTTCTTCCTTTTGTACGTGTTCATCTGTATATATATGCTGACTTGTACACACACACTCTTACGTATGTGCACACCGTCACACAAAATGTTCTGCTTTTATGTGCATACAGTCCAACTCCCACAAGCTCTGTTCTCTCCCGCAGCTGTACAGACCACACAAAGGCTACGTATCAGCCCTTTGAAATGGAAAGTTTAATTATTAAATTGTGATAAATAGCTAAATCGATATTGACCTTATACAAAGGATTACACTTGATTTACACATTTACACATTGGCTAGTCACTGCAGGCATACATGCCTGGATTGCTTGAGTATTGGTGTAATAGCATAGACACCAGTAGGAATAGTAATTGCATGTAGCCCTAACACATAGCATTTCTGGAGAGAGTGCCTCATGCATGTAACACCTATATGTGCAGGAAAGAGGATGTGTGCTGTAAAGCAGGGCAAGCCCGTGCATTCCTTTATTTCAGGAAGCAGCATACTACAGCTTGGATTTTTCTTCTCATTTTAAGAAAAGACTCTACTATTAAAGTTACTGCAAAGTGTGCCAAGCCTTTCATGATCATTCTTCGTAACATTCAATTTCAAAGAATGCTGCAATTTCTTTTAAAATTGTGTTATCGTACTGATGAATGCTGGTGTACTCTCCATGTGATCACCTTTCACATCTTGTTGGATCTGCCAGCGATCCCACAAGAAAATGCCATGCAGAGCTCATTGAAATCAGTGGAAGATGCTGCTTTGACATCTGAAGCATCATGTACCTGTTGTGTACTTGTATTTAGCTGCCATCTGACAGGTACAGTATGTGAAAAATAAGTTCTAGGCACTGAACCACTCTGGGTCTCTTTGGACCATCTCTCTCAGTTGTATGTACTGGTGTAATTCCTTGATAGTGATCAGACAGTGGTGATTTACAGTAAGAGAAAACTGAACTCCCAGATCCTCACTTCTGGCAGGCTTTGGTGACTGTCAGTTTTGAGAATTCTCAGAGTTGGCTCACCAACTCAGTCATATGTTTTCTATGAAGGATGAGAACATTGGAGCTCAGCCTGTAGCGGGGCAGCATCAAGTACTGTCACTGTTAACTTCCCTGCTGTGTTAGTTTGTTCTTGTCATCAATTCTGACCTATGTGTGATCAGCCAGATGTTTACTCGCTGTCTTTTGTATTTATTTTATATTTATTTATTTAATTAATTATTGTAGTGTTACACCCTGTATGGTCCCAGTCCTGCAGTCTGATCCTACAGCATCTCCCTGCAAGCACGTGGCCTTGTACTGGGATGCTGGACTTTGCACGCAGTGTTAGAGGACTTGGAGATCTATGTCATTAAGTGGGTGTTTTCAGCTGGAACACGGGGTTTTTTTCCCCTTCGTAGCGAGACGTGATCCAGTTGTTAGTGAGAGCTTTCCTCTGAAGGAGGTCTCCTATAAGCATAGATAACACCGTGAGCAAGGACTGGAAGGTGTGTGGTGCATCACACCTTCAGCAAATTTGGGACTTTGGCAGGAGTTGGCAGGTGTACCTCATATCTTTCTACTTCCATTATTTGTCCTTAAATCAAAGAAGGCTAAACAGGTTAAGAGATTAAGGCCAGAAACCAATAAGATAGGAATTTGAGTTTTTTCCACAGCTATAGGCAAATCGTCCTTCTGCGGCCTGGATTTTCTGGCTATAAACTGAGAGATAACAGTGCTCAGCTTTGTAAAGCACTTCACTCTCCTGACGCGATAGCTACAAAACAAGTGCAAAGTATTATAATCTCTTACCTCCATTTGAAAATCTCCCACTGCTCATGTCTGCCTTTCTGTTGGTTTGGTGTTTCTCTAAACGATCAGGGAGAATCATAGTGAAATTGAGAGACGCAGAAGAAATAAGATGACGCAGTACATCACGGAACTGTCCGACATGGTGCCCACTTGTAGCGCGTTGGCTCGTAAGCCTGACAAGCTGACAATTCTTCGCATGGCTGTTTCACACATGAAATCAATGAGGGGCACTGGGAACAAATCTACTGATGGAGCTTACAAGCCTTCATTTCTTACGGAACAGGTAGATCTTTTCGCAAATGTCTGTTTGTTCTAATTTGTAGTTGTTCAGGCTCAGTAATAAGTTTGAGGCAGCTGAACTGGGCTGTGATGAATCCCATCTGTAACAGCTGAGGTGCTTTACTGCTACATTTTTAGTGCAAGAGGGAAGGTGCACCCAGTTCTTGAAGAAAAACTGTGTTTGACTGAGCACACTGGAAATTCCTACCGTCTTCACTGTTTGTGAAGTCCTATGGGTGTAATGCGCATTTTTGTGGTCTGAACAATTTAAGTACTTACACATGTAAGTTATGGCTCAAGGCAATACTTTTTTTCTGTTAGAGAAACTGCAGCTGCTGCTGACTTCTCAGTATTCACATCTCTACTTATTTTGGCTTTCCTGAAGTGTGCTTCTGGAGGTGCTGTGCCATTCGACTGCTTTTTGGTAGTACACCGTGCTTACTTAACATTGCAACTTGGTTTTTGAACCTTGCAAAATGACAGAATTTATTTTAATCTCTGCTGATAATATATTAAAAGCAGGTCTCATTATCCTCTGCATAGTGCAGCAGTGAGTTTTTTTAGTAAGGTGCGCAGAATTGTTGTGCTTCTCTCTGGTGAAAAAGTTGAAGCCAGCAGTAGTCTTCAGTCTGTTAAGTATTTCTCAAGATGTGTTATTCATTTTTTTGGGAGCCTTAGCAGAATTCATTAGGCTATAACCCTCACCTTACCAGGTAGTATCTGCCACTTGCTCACTGTCGTACCCGAAATGGGGTTTGGATTGTCCAAAGCTCTGTCTGAGGTTCCAGACTCAAAAACTCATAGCTCTATGTTAGCAAGCCCTTGCATCCAGTGGAGCCACCAAGCAAGAGCTGTGAAGCTTGTTTTCTATGAATTGGGGTAATAGTTGTCATCTTTTCATGTGAGAAGTTTTCAAGCTCTGTTCACCAAAGGTAGCACTTCCACGTAATGCCTGCAAACAGCTGTTTGCGTATGCAGTTCAAGCTATTGGGTGTCTAGACCAAGTAGGTGTCTGAAAGTGAAGGACAAGTTGGAAAAGGAAAGCAAGAAAAAACAAAAACAGACAAAAGGGCTTGTTCATTTCTTTCCAATTAAATTATCCAGGACATGTAATTAAAGGATGAAATTGCCATGTGAGTTATAGCCCTTCATTTCCTCAGTACTCTTAAATAACTTTTAATTTTTTCTAAATGTTAGGTACCAATCATGCGACATACAGCAAGTTTTACTTTGTTAATTTTCCTAAAGTGACTTGAGATCACCCGATGAAAGGCCATAAAGGAGAACAAAATCTTGTTTGTTCCTGAAGTCAGCAATTTATGTCTTGCTGCAAACTTGAATGTGCCATTATTTCAATACTACAAAGAAAGCTTCTCTCAGTGTTTTGATCACCTACTAAAGTCGTTAAAAAATAACATTCTTTGTCACTGGCAGGTGTGTTATTTAATTCCCTTTTCATGCTGTCCTTCTAATCAAATCCTTTCTTTGGAAGGAACTGAAACATCTTATCCTGGAGGCTGCAGATGGGTTCCTGTTTGTGGTTGCAGCTGAGACCGGGAGAGTCATCTACGTATCAGACTCAGTGACTCCTGTGCTCAACCAGCCGCAGTCCGAATGGTTTGGCAGCACGTTGTATGAACAGGTTCACCCAGACGATGTGGAAAAGCTACGGGAGCAGCTGTGTACATCTGAAAACTCTATGACAGGTCAGACATGTCCAAAGTATGGTTCATTGTATTACGGATCCCTGCAGAGCTTTTCTGGCACTCAAACGCCTGTTTTACAAATCTCTTAAAAATTGAGTTCACTGAGATTAGAATGCCTTTTTCTTGAAGGCAGTGAAGTAATATAAGTCGTCTTTGGTATAACTACATTTTGTTTGACTTGAGTCAAATCACTTTCATATAGTTCTACCTTCAGACTTCTGGCTTGGGTAGGTTTGGATACTGAATTGTTTTCAGACATCGTCTGGAAGTCTAGATTGTTTTCCCTTCATCCTCAATGAACTTGTGACTTCTTTACAAATATGCGTTTCTTTATGACAGTGTTTATTTTGAAGGCAAAAATCTTCGTTCAGACTTTTCCATTTTCATAAAAGCTCCTTGTGGTTTGCTAACGGGAATCCTGGAAAAAAAAATTTAGTGTTTGGCAGCTGATAATCTGATGTGGATTTTAAACAAGAGTTCTGCTCCTGTAGCAGTGGCGTAAGTTAGCTAAAGTTGATAGTGTGTTATTTAACACAGAAAACTAAATCATACTTGTAGTATAATTCTGGCTTTTACAGTTATTCATCTTCGAGGCTGCCAATAGGGAACTCTTCTGTCTTTAATAGAATATGCATATGTCAGAGCTATGAGAAGTAGCTAAATCCTTTTTTTAACTCAGAATTGGGAAGGGGAAAGCCCAGCATCTCTTCTTATTCTTCCGCATAATGTGTTTATTGCTAAAAGCAAAAAAACATGAACAGCTACAACTAGGGGAACATTACATATAACCAAATCCTGATCAGTGTTAACGGCACATAATTTCTCCTTGCTTTAGTAGTTCAGACTTCTGACCTGGCTTGCTGGAAGTTTTGTTATGTTTCATAACTCAAAGGACAGTGAACCAGTTTTGAGTGAACCTGCGCACTGTTTACAGCTTCCATGTCAAAACAGTGCCAAATTCATGGTTTCCTGTGGTTTGAATATGATGTGGTTTTGGCAGAGCTTTCCTCTATTCATATTGAAAACTCAAAGCAAAATTCTGTGGTGAAAGTCCAGATGGATCAAAACCAAACGTATGGTTAGGGGAACCAGTACAGAACAAAACAGCTGAATTCTGTACCACTTTAAAATGTGTATGTGAGATTTGCAAAAGAACACAGTCAAACACAGTCACTGTTTTTACTGTATAGTATGTAACACATTATAATGCACATACCATCTTCCTCTAAGAGGAAGTCACTCCAGAACTTGGTTGAACAATCGCATTTAGACTTCTCTAAAGTGCTCTGTTGGGTAATAGGCTTAACCTGCAGAATCTAGAGTAGGACTAGACAAATGTAGAGCAGTTCTGAAAGTCCAACTGTGTTTCTTTCTTTTCTTTTTTTTTCTTTCTTTTTTTTTTTTTTACACTGATCTTATCTTTAGCCAGTGGAATGAGAACTTCAAATAATGGTATTTGTAGGGCTAAATCCGTTTTTTCCTGTCTGAGTCTTTTGGAGTTGTCAGATTGCCACAGAAATCTCTTAAATCAACAGCACAGGGGCAGCAAAAGTTTTCCTGGTGTGAGAGAAACAGCCAGTTTAGAGTCAGGGTGGCCTGCTTAACTGTGCTCCTAAAGCTGTGAAGTCCAGCTGGGTTTAGCTTCCTGGTTCCTTCCCAGGGACTGGTGAGTGTGTGTAACTACAGTCATTTAAAGCAAGTGCAAGTAGGAACAGTGCATAGTTCATCCTGACTATACTGGAGACATTGTGCAAGTTTTCCTGTGCAAAGTTACTGTGGTTACTCGTGCAGTCCAATTTTTTAGCCGTCTGAACATTTCAAGCTATAGATGCAGTAATTACTCTGCTTTTGAATCAGTCATGGACATCTGGTTGTATGTACGTGTCAACAGAAAGCCTTCTCAATTTGTTACATTAAACTAGTATTTTCTTGACCCTGTGAAGTACCATTAAATAAGAGCAGCACTTCTCTTTAAGGACTGTTAGCTGAGCATCCGTTTTCTTTCAAATAGCAAGCAGTAGGATGTCGGGAGCATCACTCACTCCTTGAGATACTCTGGAATGACTTTCCTCTCAAAAAGGTCTGTTCAACCAGTTCCACTTTCCTTCCTGTGACACAACCCGTATTCAGAGTAACAGCACAGTAACAGGTAGAAATAAATTGTAGTGAGCAGGAATAGCAAGTGCCTCAGTGATTTTTAGAAGCAAGTCAAGTGGGCAGATGCGCTTCCTCTATGTCAATGTTTACCAAAGCACTTGGGCAGCCCGAAGTCTCTCTAGGCTTTTGAAAGTTATGTTTCATGCAGAACAAAGGCCAATGCAGACTTGAAGGAGCTGTAAACTGCAAGGCAACCAGCCAGAAGTTTTCTTTCTTTCTTTCTTTACTTATTTATTTTCCTTCCCAGAGTGGAATTCACCACAGGCAGCAGGAAAAAACCACATTGTTTAGTGGCCTCTGGCAGTTGAGCGCAGGGGCTACTTAGAAGAAGGGATTTTCAGGTGAAAGAGTAATCAAGTGCTAAGATTTTTAATTTTACTCTCTTCCTCACCTTCTCAGGGTCTAATTGCCTAACACTGTAGCTTACCTCCTTGAGCCCTCAAACTGAGGAAGTAATGACAACATCTTGACAGAGGAGAGCCTTCACTTGCACCAGATCAGAGCAGTGTCCTCTGACTGTAGTTGTTATCAGCGCTGATCACTATCAGTGCATTTCTGGGGTTTTCCCAGTGCCTCGTAGCAGTCACGTCATGCATAAGATGCTCCAGACCCTGAGAACTTGTGAGGCTGCTATTGCCAGAGGGAAGAGAGAGAAAAGTTGATGGAGAAAGCAGTCTTCCTCTCACATTTCTACCCTCAGGAATAGGACTGGGACTGTGGTTGCATGAGCGTCTCTTTGGCAGTCGTACCAGCTTATGCAATGCTCACCTCATTTCACCCACTAATATTTTGGCGTTTATCTGGTACTACAGTGAGTCATGGCAAGGGGGCTGACCCAGCTGAAAGCTAACCTAAGCGAAAAACCCCTTGTTTGTAGTAGAGAGCTCTTAGCTTGCCTTGTCATGGGATTGCTTGAACTCTGTGCTAGCACAAAGGAGCAGGGAATAGTTACGGATCAGGAGAGGACAGGACTTCAGGAGCAGTAAAAGCATATGCCAAACTGAAGTGGCTGTTTAACTGTGGACTTAAAACCGTGATGTCTTTGTGGAGTTAGTTGCTTTCTCTATTTTTAACTGTCAGGATATGGGGAAGGACGGATAATTTCTATTCCATTTTATTCCCTTGGAGATTTTATTCCCTGGAAATGGAACAATTGTCTGCTTGTTCATTGTACATTAATTGCTAACACATTGTAGCAACAGGAAAGCTGAACTGTGATGTGTGTTTATGGTTTGAAATGCTCTAGAAAAGACAGCAGCTGAGACTTGATAGCAACAAATGGTCTTCCCAAGAAGTTTGTGTCATGGACATGATTAATCAGAATAGGGCAGATATTCCAAGTAGTAATGTATTTTCCCTTTTTGTTCCTGGAAACCTGCAGCTGGGAAAAGCAGATGACTTTAAATATACAGAAAATAAAACCAACAGTGGAATCCATTCACAAAGACATCTTTTTTCTTAGGATGCACTGACGAAACTGATGACTGTTGGGGTACGGATGCAGGTTCAGGGCTGGAGGTTGTGAACTGAGTGAGTAATGCACAGCATAGCGGACTCCTAATGCAAGCAGGAGGCTCTAAACCTCTGCAAAAGAATCTCTGATGGCACTGAACATAGAACTTAGAGTTAAGTATAAAGAAAGATGACTTCTGAGAAATACTTCCATTACATTTATTCCCCAGAACTGACTGAGGAAGTACTGTAGAAAGCCTGCTCAGGACCCTCATGTTCGGCAGCCTTTGCAAACTGTTTTGGCTGAGTAGCTGAGGGATGCTGAAACTGTGTACCTGTGACTGTGAGAAAATGATGAAAACCAGAACATCCACGACTTTCATCTTCAAGTGATTTAAAAATGAATAAGTCAGTTCAGTTGCTAACTGAAAAAGATTGAGGTTACTTCTGGATAATACTTGTATGCCAAGCATAGTCTTGGCACAGTATTTTATTGCCATATTTTATAAGTACAAAAAAGTAGAATTTTATGATGGAAATGGTGACTGACCACAGCAAAAGTTGAGCTGATAGGTATTATTTTCGAAGAAAAGACCATTGTGTGACAATTTGCAGTGATTCATGTGTACTATGGAAGTATGATTCCACATTAGTTGAACTAATGTGAGTTAGAGAATTGGAAGGAGGAACCTCTCTCGAGAGCCTTCAAGTAACGTCTCCTAGTGGTGGTTTCTGCAAATGCAGTTTTCTGTCCAGCTGCAGAGCTTGTTACTAAGCCCAGTTCATACATGGAGCCACCATTGATGGCGTAGGTAGAGTCAAATTGTCTGTAAAAAAGAGAAAAACAGTGTTAAACTCAAAAGAGGGCAATGCCAGAGATCAGTGGAGAAGCAAAGCAAAGCTTTCTAGAGCACTGAACGGAAGGGAAATGCTTAACAAACGGTAAATTACCAAATGGCAGACAAGATTAGAAGTAACTTCTCATTACTACAGATGCATTTCCTGAAATTCAGTGCAGGATTTTTTGTGCTGTGAGTTGTCTTGTACCTCCATGTCAGTTTTCCAAATCTGATTTCCACTTGATCTTTCATTTAGAAGATGTCTTTTCACACGTGCTGCTAGCCTATGAATGCAAACGTGACTTTGATTCATAGTAAATATTTTGAACTCTGTCTCAAATTAATGTTTGAGGAGAAAATCCAGATGATAGAAAGAAGGAGCTGGCTTCGTGTGCAAAATTCTTTCAAGGGATTCAAAAACTCACTTGAAGCATGCCCAGAAACTCTGCTCTGGCAAACAGAATGCCGTTATGCCTTAAATGTCGTTATCAACAGTGACAGTAAAACTCATGATTAATGAGAAAGCAATGCATTATCAAAACATTTGATTAATGGAATGACTTCTGCAATGTGTTAGCAAACCAGAGAGCTTCTCCAAATCCATTTTTGAAAATTAGGTCAACCCGTTTATTTAAAAAAAAAAAAAAAAAATCTGTTAGAGGTATCAGTGCCCGAAATTTTATACCAAAAAATATACTCTGTGTTCTGACAGATTTTCCCTGTCATCTTTCTGGGCTTTGTGGAAATTAAGATAGTTGCCAAAAAGGGATGTTTTTCTAACCGGAGCTGTTAACACTCCTTGAAAAAGAAAAATTCCCTTTTGTTCAGATAAGTGTGTCCTCATTGAGACACTTGACAAAATGAAGAGTGGTAGTAAAATTTGTTTGGGAATTTATTCTTTGGGCTTTGCTTCTGAAGAGTACATTTATCAGAGGTTTTTGCATCAGAGGGGCACTCTGCATGTAGAGGGCTGTTTCAACTGGCAGCATTTTATTTACTTATTTATTTTTACTTCTGTGGATTCTCTTAAGTGCATGAACTCTAAACAACCATCTGCCTCTGAAACGTGCCCAGCAGCTTAGGAAGGCAGAGTACAGAGAATTAAAACCAGACCTCGGTACTTCAAATTTTAACATCTTAGCACAGCATGACTGACCTAGTAAGACCGCAAGCCTCTGGACAGGTAGGGAATGAGTTGTATTATTTTTTTTGTTTTGTTTGTAGAGGGAATTTAATAACTACATGTGTATTTTATTCTGGGATAAAACAGTGGTTCTGTCATCAGATGTTTTCAGTTAACATCGTTGAAATTGACAGTCAGTAGGGTGAAGAGAAACAGCCATCCAGTAAATAATGTACAGCACGGCAGATAGGTGGAAGAGGAGGAGAGAAAGTTTCCATGTACATGGTATGAGATGTCCTGAAGTTGTTTGTCTCTGAGGGACAGCTTGAACCTTGATGCTTAATATTTTATGGGATTTTCCACACACCTACCCACACACACCCACTTTATTTCATGGAAGGGTGGAAGCCTGAGAGGGCTGTGCCAGAATTATGGCACCTGTAGGGGAAGGGAACAGAAATTTGTGAAAAAAAGCTCTCACATTGTTTGTCTGCTTTTTCAGTGTGTGAGTTCTTGGAACATACCACCACGGTCTTGTAAAGAATATAGACTGGTTCATGTGAACTGAATATTTCACATTTCAGTCTGATTTTACTGTAGAAAAGGATAATTCTGGCAGGAATCTTTTTATACTTGAATCTTGTAAACAACTGGGCTCGTTGCAGACAGCTACCAAATCACCATGTGATACCTGTTTTTCAGTGAAGTTATGTTGTCCCACCGGCATTGTGGAGAACGAAGAGGATGTTTCAGATGTAAGACTTTCCATCCATGCCAGCCCACTGCTGTGCCTTTTTTCCACAGGAAAACATCTGCTCACAACTTTGTGGACTGTTTGTTCTGGTAGCAAGAAGGTCAAAGTGCCAGCCAGTGACGGTGTTGGAACTTGGGCGGTGTGTTGCACAGGAATTAGTGGGCTTTGGGCTTTAGTCTTTAGTTCTTTTTACATATGGGATGAAGGAAATGAGCGTTTGCTTCCCCCCTTGCCATTCTGTTAGCAGGCAAATCACTTAGTACAGTAGATGGTTAGGAGCAGGAAGCAAGCAAGCTGTGCCTGTATGGCACATGCATCTTGAATATCCCACTAACGTGCTTAGAAGTGATGCCCAGTGCCTCTCTCTGTATTTCCAGCTTCTCTTCTGTTGACGTTTGATTTGATCTACTGCAATTTGCCAGCTTAGTGGGTAAATGAGGTTTGTCTCAATCTGTGAACGTGCTGGGATCCAGAAGGAAGACAAGGAAAGTCTTAAACATTCTGTGCATAACATTAGTTTTCTTTACAGTGGATTGGCCTGTTTTTCAGTTGAAGCAAATGGAACGAATTCTTTACTCATCTGTGGCTGTGACCAGTGACTGTGGTCGCGTGGTCTTACGGTGGTAAAGCTGAGTCTGGAATTTGTTTTTTTTGTGTTGGTCATGTGAGGAAAAGAGGACTTCAAGGGCCATTCCTACCCTTTGACACACTAGACAATACCACAAAAATAGAAGAACCAAGTCAGCTCTCACAAATAGTTACTTTCATATGATCATATCTTAAATGTATGGTACATTTAATCTCACTAACTTATTCCAAGAGAATTTTGTTTTGCTTTGGTCTCTGGGGCTGTTTCTGAGGGAAAAAAAATCCCAAATGGTGGGAGAAGCCAGCAATGCATGAAACAGTTCATAAAGCAACTCCTACACAAACACAGTGACCCAGTGGTCTGCCTGCTGCTGAGGCACTCAGATTGGGTGGATAGTGCTGGAAGGAAGACTAGTGCTAATAAATGGAATTTTAAAAATGACTTTGCTAATTTTAATGGTTGTTTAAAGTGGTTAGTATATGTTTTTACAATAAAAATAAGGAAGCAGCTTTGGACTAGTACTCTGAGACAAACGTATTACACCTGAATAGCATTAGGAAATGCTTTTGGGGTGGATTTTCAGGTGCTTGGGCATGCATGTGCAAGTGGGTTTTGTGGTTTTTATTTCTCTTTAGTCCTCACCATGAGTTTCTCACTTGAAAACTGCCATGTACTTAGGTCTGTTATCACAGATGTTTGACTGGATCATTTTCATTTACTGGATTTTAAGGCTTTTGGTTGCTTTTTGAATGTTCAAATATTTATTCAGCCTGCTCTGTTTTGTTATGCTGCGTTCATACATGATGAAATCTATGGAGTTAGCGATTTTTCTCCCTTTAAAAAAGACTAGTGTTTTACAAATACCTCGCCAAAGTGTTCAGTTTCTTTGGTTAGCACTTTGCCACTAAGGCAGTCTGAGTGTTCCTCTTGCAGCCTTTTGGACCTGGCCCTGCTTGCAGCCCACTGTAAATCTTGGATGCCGCAGTGGAAACTCCCCCCATGCAGCAAGGGTACAGTCCTGGCCTCAACACCTGCCCTGTGGAGAACCAGCTTTTCCTTCAGTCTAATCTGTGCGCTGTGCTGCCTCAATTAAGCTAATACAATGCACTACAATATTTTATTGTTGTGTGAAGAGTCCTAGCAACAGCCTGGAGAGGAGTGATGCCTTGGAGGGAGTCTTCCACCCCAGACTTTAAGCAGGGAATAACCACCTTATCTACGCTGCTGTCTTTCCCTCTTAGCTCCAGCTCTCCTACTTCATAGCAAAGGGACAGCAGTGGTCGGATTTCCACATTCTTTTCCCTTCCCACCAGTTTGCTGGTACCATGGCACTGCTTGCACTTCATTGTCCTGCCACGGAGAGGGAAATTCTTCCGCACATCGGCACGCAGCCAGCACAGTGATGCAGCCCACTGACAGATTTCTGTGGTTTGATTCCCAGGGAGACGCTGAAGTCACTGTCCCTGGAATTACTCAAGAACCATGGAGATGTGGCTCTGAGGGAATGTGTTTTAGTGGGCGTGGTGTGGATGGGTTGGTGGTGGGACTGGGTGATCTTAGTGGTCTTTTCCAGCCTTAATGATTCTATGATTCCAGGGTCCTGTGGTGTGTTTTAACATAATGCCTTAGGTCTGAACTGAAGTCACCGAACATATTCTTCATTCTGTTTCCATAGCATAGAAGCTCATGTAATTTGTGTCCTGAATTTTCAAAAAGAGAAGACCTGTAATAATGTTTTGCCACATAAACCTTATTTTAATTGAACTAAAGGAATAGCCCACAGCTTCCCTTAGCTTTTTGTTTTCCTCCTCCTCTCTCACGTTCCTTTGTTTAAATTTAGTTCTGTACACAGCAGATATCTCACAAAGTCATCCAGCTTTCATCATTTATTTCCTCTAATGGACTGTTCCATCATATGCCACTGAGTTGTGGAACCACCCATAGCCTAATTTTAGAACTAGATGCTACTAGTTTTTACTAATACAGCATATATTCCAGTTATTTAACTTAGATATTGAAGTACAAGTCATTCAGAATGCAAGAAGATGAAGCTTTTTTGGCAGAGTGTATTTCAGTAGAGCTTTCTGCTGAGCATTCAAGTGAAGCAAGTTGTTTAATTTAAAAGCTACTTACAAGCTTTATGTATTTATTTATTGTGCAGCTGTGAATGGTAAAAGAATAAATTATGTTTTTAGAGTTAATTTGGATGCCTCTGCTGATGGTACTTCGGAGTAACTGATTCTGGGGTTGTAGATTCTTTTTCTAGGTGTAGAAAGCCTGCTCTGTCTTTTGAGGAGCTTTGTATCTTGGGTCATTGGCAGACCTAAGCATGATGATTTTCTTCAGCTCCTTCAGATGTATCTGATAGTTGCCAAAGAAGTGCTGCCGCAGCGGCCCAGCTCCTGGAGCCATGAAC
Organism: Numida meleagris; assembly: GCF_002078875.1. Lineage (NCBI taxonomy): Eukaryota > Metazoa > Chordata > Aves > Galliformes > Numididae > Numida > Numida meleagris. Next base: position 12,061,910 of record NC_034417.1, on the reverse strand, counting down.
GTGGTGATGCTTCTTTGTTTAAAAGTACCTGCAAAGTTCAGAGCACAGCTGGGTGAGACCTTTCCCAACCCTGTAACAATTCTGCTAAGCAAGTTTAAAAAGACAACGGAAAGATGGAAATCAGAGAATCACCACCCCACTTTACAGGGAGGGTACTGGAAATAGAGATGTCTAGGGAGAGCTCACACATCTGTATGGCCTTGGAGAAGCCATTCTGTTTAGCACGCTGAATGTTTCCCATACATAAGATAACTGTTGGTGAGAGTTCCAGATACACTTAGTCATTAAAATGTTTTTGCACTTTCTATGTTATAACTTAACTTTTAACATGTGCTTTGAATTATTAGCTTGGTTTTTTTTTCTCCAGTTTTTCCAGGTCCTTTAGCAGAGAAACTTGCATGTGATCTCTAACACTGTCCCTTCAAATAGTCCCTTAAAATTAATTCGACAGCATGGCTCAAAAGCCCACGTAGTTTCCTTTTTAATTTGATTAAAAGGATGCATATTTGCCCAACACTGTGGAGAATTACATGATGCAGACTGGTTAGTCAAACATGAAGGCAGGCGCAGCGGAGACCTCGTGAGCTTTTATAAGAACAAGTTGTATTAGGCAAACAGCTGTGTAATGTGAGGGGTTTCTTATTTAAAAACAAGGAGGGGGGCAGGGAGAAGGCTTTTGAATTTCCCTTGGACTGGTCATTGTCTCCAGTTGGTAAGCAGGAGACAGATGGATTTTTAAAAATAGCTACATTTCAATTGCCTTACTACTACTACTTTTTTTTCTTTAACTTTGATTGCTGCTGATTGGATCTGTTCTTCATTCTATTGTAAGAGTGTCATAACTTGACTCTAATGCTTATACAACGCCTTTAGCAATTAGATGATGTAAACCTTAATACTGCTAGAGAGGCTCAAATAGCCCTCCTGAGAAGCTAGGCCAGTGAGAAAAATGAGCTTTGATGGTTTATAAATATAAGTGGAACATTATCCATCATTAAGGGATAGGTAGTTGGGGAATTTTTTCATGAGTGCAGAGGGAAAAACGAGCAGTGAAGAGCATTTCCTGCTTCTAAATAGTGTCATGAACATGGAGTATTGATTTAAGTGAAATTTATTGTCCTTATTTGGGCAATTCATTTCAAATTCTACACTGCTTACACCAAGAGGTTATCACTGGACATAAAGCCAGATAAATCAGCCACCCAGCCTGTAGTCTTCTCTTGGAAGTGTGATCGTGTACATTTCTTGTTTAAGCTGATTATGCCCCGGTAAGCACATAGTCATTGTGAGATTTTATGGAATTTCTGAGAATCACTGTAGATTATGTTATTGAGAATTATTATCTGCAGCTACAGTGTGTTGAGAACTCATATTGCTTATGTGAGCTTGGGCCCTGTACTTCCCGCTGCTGGCTGACTGCAGGCAAGTGGAAATGCATGGATCTCCTTTGGAAGTTACTTTAATGTCTGCAAACAAGAAGTACATGCTCGCAGCCAGTTATTCATTCCATATATTGATGTATTTATTTGGTATATTAGTGATGCTTTACAATATAGTTGGCCGCAGAGTGGGATCTGAAGCTGCTTCCTGCTGTGCCTGTGAGAGCAGTGAAGCCCCATGCCTGTGACAGCTAAAGTGGCCTCCTAACAACTGTGTGGAAGGCACTGTCATCTTCAGAGCAAGTGCAACTGCATTTTATCCTTGCTATCCCACACACTGCTTGGTTGATACAAGTGCAGGATAATGACAGCTGGGAAGCCCTGTGTGGTCCCTGACTTTGCTCCAGGCTGCATAAGGCTGGCTGATTTATCACTTGCATGGTGTTCTCAAGGGATGTTGGTATATCATCATCCCCGTGGCTCTGTTCTTCGAGATGTCTGTGGTTATTTTGCATGGCATGGTTACTCTGCAGGCTTGCCCACACAGCTCTGTTGAGCCACATCTCAGCCGGATGCCTACCCGTGATCTCCAAATATTCCCTATTTTCCATGTTAAATGTTAGATGGGACAATGTCAGGAAAGACCTGCAGCTTGTTCCTCTACGTCCCCAACTGTGATACTCTGCACACACGTTTTCTGCGTATCTGAGAATTTCCAAGTGCTGGAAACACTGCTGTGATGGTAGTGGTGGTTGTGCCCAGTACACTGTTGTTCCACACTCCTGGCTGCACTATGCCTTCTCCATGCCCCGCTCCACCTAGGTGCCACCTCCAGCCCTCCCAGTCCTTCTGGAGAGATGTGGAGACACTGGAACCAGCACGTATTTCCTCCATCCACCTCTGCATGCTGCTGTCATGCTCCTTTTCAGTAAAGCCTGAGGATTAAAACTGCTTTGCATTGAGCCTGTTGGATGCCTGGAGATCCCAGGAGAGGTTGCACCAGGGCGGGAAGTCCCGTTCAGCAGAAGAGAGAGGGATAACAGTAGTAGTGTACAGCTGTGCAGGTAGGGTGAAGTCTCCTGTGGTCAGTTCCCATCACTTGCACAGTCAGAGCAGCTGGGAAGCAAGGCTGGAATGTGTGCATGGGGATGCACTGCCAGACACCTTCTGGGCAGAATCCAAGGGCTCCACCCAGACCCTCACCTACTTTCCATGTGTGAATTTAAACTGTGTGCACACTTGAACAATGCAGCTGCAGTACATATAATACATCAATCTGAAGTATGAAAAAGAAAAGAGCCTCCAGTCTGCTATGAACCCATCTGTTCTGTGTCATTACAATCCTGGCAGCAGTTCCATGTGGCCGTGCTGCATCTGATTCAGGAGAAAGTGAGTGTGCTAGGGAACGGCTCTGCCTGCACGCCGGGGTTGTTTGTGGCAGGGCGTTGTGGTGAATGAGTTAAGCATCACGAGTTAGCAAATGTTTTGTAAAAACAACCTCATCGAGCTCTTTATTCTAGAACTGCGCATTCTTTGTGGCTTCTCTGTGTATTTTAAAAGCTGTCAAGAACTAGTGTTTTTGTCACAGGTTTAAAAGGTGATTAACTGTTCAGTGGATATGAAGTAGTAGTGTTAAAATAAGCAGCAGATTAGCAGGCACTGCCTATGAGATCTGCACTGCAGGCTCTGATGGGAGCGAGAGGAGTGCTCTAAGTGTGAACCCTGCTCACTGTGCGTAGTTCTATCTTTGTGTTGAGCTGCTGCGGGGATGCTCCCTTTTTGGAAGGTACTTGGGTGACCGGCAGTGAATTCCTGAGCTGTGGCATTTCCTCTCAATCTGAACATATATTGTTTTATTTGTATAGTGTGAGCCACCTCTGGTTTTTATGAACATGATTCCCTGGAGGGAGAACCAGTTTTGATTCTTAACGTATTCTTAGGTAATCTGTGATTTCTTTTTTTATGTTGAAACCCACAGGGTAGAAGCTTATTTATTAAACTTAATAGAGCTTAAAACACTTGCTGAGATGCATGAAGTATGAGATACAGTTGTATCCCTTACCATTACAATGGTATAAATTTTTAAAGTCTTTTTCTTTTAATTGTTGAATTAATGCAAAATAATTGGTTTGCTCTGTCATGAGCTTACCAAGAGTAATTTAATAGATCAATTTTAGGCTGTCTCAGCTTCTTATTGAAAAGATTTTGTTTATATATTCATAATGCATCTGTTGTTTTCAAGAAGAGTTCTGCCAGCTGGAGCCTCACTTGGTGTAAAGCCGAGTGCTCAGCAGTAGTTGGTGAATATGTGCAAACTGCTGTTGGGGAGGAGAAGGAGTTGGTCTTCTGGACCGTGATTGCTTGTCCAAAGCAGTGGGCAGCATCTTGTATGTGTTCGTTTGCAAGGCTGGGCTTCTGTGTGATGGCAGCTGATAGCTTTAGTCAAGAATACATCTCTGCTGCTACTTTCTGAATTCTTCACGTACTGATAGATAGCATCAACGAAGAATAAGTCTTTTGTTTTCTGATATTCCAGCTTACATTTGGATCTGTGTTCAAAAGCCTCAGTACTTTGACCATCAGTTTTCTTTTCTTTTTATTTTTTTCCTCTTGCTTTCCTGTGTCCCCGTCTTGCTTTTTCCGTTTTCGTAGTAATATAAAGATGTTTTTAGTTTTCATTGGGATTTTTTTGGTGCAGTATTCCTGTGTTCTGTTTGTCTTCCCTGAGTAGCCTGTGGAGTATTTCTGATGAGCACAAAGGTATGTTTTGTTATTTTGTCCAAACCAAACTTAGTTTATCCTTCATTTTATTTTGCCTGGAAAGATGTAGACAATCCAGTGGCAGAGAATAATTATGAAATGTCTTTGTCCTGCAAAGAGCAAGTTAGATACTATCCTCTAGAGCATGAGTTTGCTGGGTTGCTGGAGGTTATTGTATTGAGGGCAAGGTGAGACTCCTTATATTAATTCAGATTTTTTTTCCTTACTAACTCTGATATTCTGTGCAAGGCAGCAGTCCATCTACTCTCATGAGTTAGAGGAAGATGGAAAATTTTATTGTGAACTTTACCAATAGGTTTTTTTTATATGCATGATGCCAGAATATTTAAAAGTAAATGCTAGTAGCTTCTTGTTATAAAAGAGGGGTATTTCCAAACTGCAAACTCCAGTCCCAGAGTTGGATACCATACGATTGCTTTTGAGACAGACATTTACAAAGCTACTTGCCCAAAACTCATTTGCAGAAGAATGCCCTCACATAACAGGCCCTTCTTTCTAATTACAGGCTGTGGGATTCTTAGGAACTAGAAATCCAGCAGGGCAAGCATTTGTGATAGAATTAGGTGTAGATGTCTGTGGAGCTTTGATTCCACCAAAAAAAGAACTGAAAGACTAATAAAGAACAGACTGTGTTTGATAATCAGGCTATAAAGCCTAGCATGCAGTGCTTATACATGGAGGAACAAATTTTCTAGCAGGCTGGTGCTATTGTATAAAAATGGACTGGAGCCAGACTCCCAGATTTGAAACCCCATGAACTCCTGTAGGCCCAGACCAGTCCTTGGCTTAGGTTCATCTCAACCATTGCAAGCACAGAAAAGATATTTGAACATTCCCAGTAGCAACTAGAGGTCCAAAAGAAGGAAAATACATGCATAATCTATTGACTATTTGCACATACAAGGGATTTATTACTACCACTTTGAACATTTCTCCTCTTGATAGTTTTTAGAGCATCTTTGAAAACACACTGCAGCATAACACAATGGGAATGTTCCTAGCATGTGTCCTCACTGGTTGAATTGGTTGCTAGCTATTCTCTCCAGTGGGAAGAGCTTTACTTGACTTTTCTATTTCACTCCAGTAATTAATCTCTTGCGCATCGTCCTCAACTGCGTTGCCCACTCTTACAGCCCTTTCCTGTTGTGGTGGAGGACATCAGCTTCCTGGGTTGCATGGTGGATTCTTGCTCAGAAGACAACTGGAGTATTACAGGTTTAAGCTGTACTGCCATCTGAGCACTAATGGATAATTTCAATAAATTGTCAATTATATCCAGACTAACTGTAGTGATTTGTGTGTTGGTTTTATAAGCTTGTGGTCGTTTATTTGCTTTCACTTTTGCAGTAGAGTAAACTCTGGTTTTCTCTAAATTGTGCAGCTGCTGCAAATAGTAATAAGATGGCAGTGTCAGACACTCATCCTGTGCTTGCTGTGTCTGAGTGTTGTCGTTGAAGCTGGAGAGGGGAGAAGTTTAATGTGTAAGAGAACTACATGCAATTACCCATTTATGTGGAGCTCACTGGGGATTCAGCTGCGGGTGGCAGTGGATTGCATTTCCCTTTTAAAATTGCTCCACTTAAACTAGAAGAAGAAAGAGGAGAAAGTGCACATGTGCATTGTTCAGTTAGAGGAAGTTGTCAGAGCATCCTGAAATGTTTCTTATAAGACTATAATTACCAGCTTGTATATCAGATGTACTTTGTGCAGGTGTCCTGTGGAGAAACCTAAGCGAGTGTTTATCACCAAGGAGGCAGCAGTAGTGTAGAAGATCAGGAGCACACAGATAGGAATATTTTATGGCTCTGTGACAGAGCTACCATTGCAGCATACCATCTCCTTGGACCAAGCTGCGTATGTGGAATGAAGTTGTGATTTCAATCAGTGTGGGACCCCTGAGGTCCATTGTGGGAGCAGCTGCCATGAGTGCTGGGTGATACTAAAGCAGGTAGAAGTTGATTTTCTAAATCCTTGCTGGCAGAAGTGGAGTCCTCTTTGCAGAGTCAGGTGCGGAGTGACGGCAGAGCCCTGAGAGAAGACATGGCTGTGCCTTTTGTCTTGAGACCAGGCCACGCTGTGTTGTTGCAGCTGCAGACTTCCTCAGCAGTAAGAAGTTGTCACAGATATTTTGGTACAGCTCCAGCTTGTCCTGACTTCACCATTATCCATCTGTCTGCACTTCTTCAGAATTGTCTGGTAAAAGCTACGTGCTGTAAGTCACAGTCTGGAAGTGCAGATAGGCTTTTAGGGCAGTTTGCGTGAAGTTAAACTGAGAAAGGATAATGCTGTGTCAAAATTGTCATCATTGAACACACAAGCTCTGCGAACAGGGAAGGTTCTTAGCAGTAGTTGGTGTGTATGCAATGCTGTGGACAGGCAGAGAGAGCGTTAGGCAGTTCCTTTTTCCCAAACTAGCATTTACCTGTGGTACGTAGCCATGCTGGTTGCATACTCATATCAATCTCATAGCAAGTTGCTGCTCTGTTTCCTCTCCCAGATACACTCTGCACACCTGATGTCCTTGATATTGATAACTTGAAGCTCCAGCAGAGCTTCAACACGCTTAGGAGGTGCCTCTTCTCCCAGGGATGCTGGCTGCTTTGAGCTGAACCAAGAGCTTTGTTCTTCATCTATTCAACTACGGTTCTATTCAACTACACATTCTTAAGAGAATTTGAGCATTAACTTCTAATGATATATGTCACAAATTGTATATTCTTTATCAGTATGACAGTTGGCTATGTATTGTTACAGCACACATGGCAGGCTATTGAAACAAGCTGTTGAGATAGCTATGTCATACCTATGTACCAAACACTTCTCTGACTCATACCCTCCCCCCCACCATCCCCTGCAGTGATTTTGTAAGCCAGTGCAAAATTTAGACCACTGTTTGTTATCTGGTACATATTTCTAAGACATTGCCAAACAAAGTTGAGTTTAAAAATTACGATTTTCTTGCTGGGGGCTGCAGGCTTGCCAAAGCCATGCATGCCAGCAGTTTTAAGCTTAGCAGCCACGTAGTTCTCAAATGTAATTATAGATGCTTTTTGACAAAAACTGATAATTTCCCATTAGCTGTTTGGGTTACATTTACATTACTGCTTTTCCATTATTAATATCACGTTTAAGAATTTGTTTTAGAATGATGAAAAAATAAAGTGCACAGAAAACAGCTCTTCTTTCATTTATGTGTATCACAAAGTTAATGTGTTCAAGAAAAACACTTTTAGTGGTTTGCCTTGGCTTGTGTGCCCATATGGACAGCACGTATACTAATCTTTAAGCTGCTTTGTAATGACTTCATTCCCGTTCTTGGGTGGAGGTAAATACTCTCAGTGAAAATAATTCTGCAATGCGTATAGTTGGCAGTAGAGTTATTTCAGAACTGAATTTTTGGACAGAGACTTTTAAGTAAATCTGATAAGGAAGACTTTGACTGTATTCTGTATGATTTCTCCAGTTAAGCACAGAATGGGGTATCTTGCTATACATTTGGCTACTGTTCTATCTTAGTACAGGCTTAAAGCTGGTGGCCATGATTTAGTTGTCTAGCAGCTGTTTCCGTGCATTTATCTTGCCCACTGTCACTTTTGTGGCCTTATCCAGCCCTGAAGCATTGTGGAACTGGGCCAGTGATTCATTTCTGGTCCATTTCTAGTCCATGTTAGTACCGTGTAAGATTACATGTTCATCTGTTAATAATTGAGCTGTAGTCACAGAAGTCAGTTCTATCAACTCTTTGACAGAACTGCATGCAGTAGTTCCTACACGCAGTAGGAACCCGGGTGATACTCAGACGCTCCTGCTGCTGATCTAAAGCTTTTTGTAGTAACCCCTGCCTTTTGCTTTGACAGGAGAGTGCAAAGATTAAGCCATGCTACTGCTCTGCTACCTTTGTTTTTATTTTTCTGAAGATCTCCCCGAGTTACTGTAGGAGCATCAGCCCAGCTCTGCGCCCATCTGTCCTCATTGCTGTGTCTATCCCTGACGGGGAACTCTTGATCTTATGTATTCCTCACCATCGTTATAGCCCTGCATCTGTGAGGTGTTGTTATGATAGGTGTTCTGGATAGACGTGAGAGCACAGGGAAGGAGAAGCAGCTGCCAGGGAAATGCTGCACGTTGCTTTATCTGCAGTTCTGGGAAGTACTGGAGCAAGAATATCAAGTCAAAAAACTTTTCTTGCTGTCGTCATCTTCCCTGTCTCCAGACATTTGACCCTGCCTTGACAGTTGGTCTTAGGCTAGTTGGGGAAAAACAAAAAAAAAATTATGACTCAGCTTCACTGAGACCATTGGTTAAGCCAGCACATAGCAGATGTGAGGCAAGCATCAAGCTTTCTGGTAGGCTTTTTTTTTTTTTTTTCCCTAAATAGGCTAATAGCATTAAGTTTATGAGTGTTTTGTCATCTTCTTTTATAGTAAATGGGTTTAAATTTATGTACTAAACATCACTTCCTTTTCTTGGCTTTTCTAGGTCGAATCCTGGACTTGAAGACTGGAACAGTAAAGAAAGAGGGTCAGCAGTCCTCAATGAGAATGTGCATGGGATCAAGACGCTCTTTCATTTGCAGAATGAGGTATGTATTTACTTGATACTCCTGTTGTGATATTCTCAGGTTTTAGACGTCAAACATCTGGTTACTCACTTTTGACCTTGTTTGAAGACTGAAGCTGTAGTGACATACTGCCATTAAGCATTTCCAGAATGCTTACTTTTGTAACATAGCAAAACTGAAACTTGTTTTCCTTTATGATTAATGGCAAAGCAATACCTCATTTGTGTTGCAGTTGTTTTTTTTTCAGTGTGGGATGTTGTATGCTTTCCCCAGAGACCCTCACAACAACTTCACCCCCAGCGCATAAGCTGTTGTCTCCTCTGAACTAATTATTTGAATCAGTGCTTTGGGAACAGAGCTTTTGCAAGGGTAATGAAAGCCCAACCCTGTGTGGTTTTGTTTTTTTTTTTCCAACCAACTGATAATATTAAAAGAATCTTGAAGACAAACAGGAATTCAGCTGCAAATTTGCCAGCTACGGAGGAATGAACCTAAGCCTGGTATGAATTAACTGGATGTCAGCTGGTTGATTCTAGATACATGAGTAATTGTTGAAGGGTTTTTATTTTGCAATTTTCCACCTTCTCCTGTGTTGCCTGGGCTTCCTAAGAGGTCTGCCTGCCCAATGGCTCTGACTTTTTCTGTGCAAACAGGATAACTCTCTGTGGTGGTGGTGTGGGGGGATACGTAACTGCATACACAGCCTAAATCCAATGTATACTCCGAGAACAGATGATGCAAAATTTGTTTTGGAATGAGTCACACAAACCGAAATATTTGACACATTACAACAGATGTGTGGTTCTTTTAATTGTGGTGGATGCTCTTTGCACCATGCAAGGAGGCTGAATATATGGCCTTTGAAAGGGGTTTATATACTTCATACCTTCAGGATAAGATTTCAAAACTGTAGCTCCTCTTACGTTAGCTATCCTTGATCCATGCAAAGGATCCCTATGCTTTAGTCATTATAGTGATATATGCAGGCCATTGACAATAATTTAAGCCAATCTTGAGTGTTGGAGGATGCAGCAAGAGCTATATGTTTTAACAGAAGTGTTCATCAGACAAGGAGAACATGTCAAGATGAAGGGAAAAGGGCAACGATCTAGAGACCTTTTCTCACACCAGCTTCTTTTCTTAGTGCTCTGCAGTACCTGAGGTTATAGTCTGCAGGAGTAGCAACTGCATATGACCTTTGAAATTCTCAATCCAGTATACTGTGCATATCCTGTCATGTAATGTTAGTGCTATTTTTTTCTATTATAGCTTGTTAGGAAACAAAATATAGTGGCTTCAGACAGATTTCTTTAGAGACATTAGTCTGATATTTGCTGTTCAGTAAGCATCTTTTCTTCTCTAACAAGGACACAGCAAAGAAAGTTGGGCCGAGTGTCCTGTTTACTACTGTTCCCCAGCTTTTTAAACAACAATTAAAACTGCAGTTATTTCTTAACACTCTGATTCTGGAAAGTCCAGTGCATGAGGGTAATTCTAGACATTCCAGTATCCCCATTGTTTTTACATTCTGAATCTTACTTTAATTATTCATTCTTTCTCATTGGCAGTGACCGGTAAACATAAAAATAAAAGTTTAAAAAAGAAACAAAATTTGTTGGAAGAATGGTTGTCAAATAATGTGAACTTCCCTTGTGATTGCTTCTTTTATTGCTATTGTTCTTTGTGTCAACCGAGAATGAACTGTTTTCATCTTTCAGACTATTTACTGAGCTTCAAATGGATTGTAAAATTATGCTGTTAGGCATAGTTAGAAATACCACAAAATACACAAGAACAGATGTCTGTTCTGGCAAAGACTGGAGTAATGTCTAAAATTATAGCTGGTGTGTAGCAGTTGTAATGCTGTCCAGGGAAGCTCTGATACACTGAAATTATTTTGTATGGGTATGTGGGGGCCTGATGTACTTGTCTAGTTTTCGCCATGCTTTGTGGTATCTAGAAGTGTATCTATTCTTTATCCACTCTTGGAATTTCTGTTTCAAATAGCCCTTAGATTCGGAGGGTTGGGGGGGAATCTTTATCTGTTGTTCTTCATAAAATCAAGAAAATATTTGTACTGCACCCAAAAAGCCTGGGCTGTGAAAGCGGCAAGTTCTGAGAAAACATGCATCTAGGACTTCGTGTCAGAAATAAATATCCATAATTGTCTGCTTATATATACTAATAAAGATCTTAAAACGCTTTTTCATCTCAGCTATTTATATTCAGTTTTGAGCTCTTTCAAATACTTCTTTACTTCTAGGTGTGGAAATGCTCCTCTGGATCACTTACCTCTGAACAGAATAACCACCATGAGGAAAAGATACAGGTACTTAATTTACTGCAACAGTCAGTTGCTATAAGAACTCTCATTTTTCCACTAGAGTAGTGCTCAATCAGAGTGCAACCTGGACAAACATCTGCATTAGCATACAGTGCAAAGTAGCACTGGGTCACAGGGAGGAGAACTTGGTACTCAGTTCAGCTGTGGCAATCGCTAGGTCTTTGAAATCATGGGCAAGTCAGTCAACTATTTCTCTTAACCTGCTCCGTCTCTGAAATAAGCTTCATTACATTTCTCAGAGAAGTATGGTGGAAAGCAGGTGAGAATTGAATAGCGTTGTAGTACGGCACTTAGGGCTCACAGTAGGCTGTTTCTAACACAACGTACAGATATCAGTAAATTGCTAGTAGTATAAAAACATAAAGCTATTCTGCATGTCAATCAACACGGTATATTTGTGTTTCCTTTTCATTTAGGAATGGCCTTGGCCCAGTAAAAGAAGGTGAAGCACAGTATGCTGTTGTCCATTGCACTGGCTACATCAAGGCTTGGCCACCAGCAGGTGTGTATCTTGTGGGCAGAGTGTAACACACTATCTTCAAGAACTTGGGAACCTGGATCAGGATCCCCTTGCTGGTACAGAACCAGGCTGAATTTCTGTAAGGGTAACCCCTTCTATCTGATCTGAGAAGCGTTTGATATCAATAAATCAGCTGTTGTTACACACTCAGAATCTCAGGGTTTTTCTACGTGAAACCCTTCTCAATTTCATTGCCACAGAAAGCTGTAGAAGAGTTGTCAGTAACGTGGGATTGCAGTAACTGAAGCCAAAAGATTTCAGTCTGATAGCCAGCATAAAAATGGCCTCGTTTTTAGAATGTAAACCCAAAGCACTGATACAGCTAGAAGAAAACACCTCTTATATTTAAGTACCAAGTTGCAAGAACCCATGTATGAAAACGTGTAATTTCAAGTTAGGGGCATAGATCTTTACTTCAAAGTAGCGGTTTTAGTGGAAAATGTTCAGCCATTGTGATAAATTCTGTTTTGAGGCAGTTTTTCTGGAAAGCAAGTCTTGATATTTTTCTTTGAACTGGAGTTTACCTTCTATTACTCAATATTGCATATGGGAATATTTGCATTTGAAAAATTCCAAGGGGAAGCAATGGAGTTCATCTAGACATCATCATGAACTGGGCTGGCTGACCTTGGCATTTGCAGTAGTTGAAGAGGGCTGTTTCAACATAACAGCACCTGACATGAATCGAACCTTGAGTCGTCCTGCCCTTTTGCGGTTGTATACCACAAGCATAAATCGCATTTATTGAGGAATTTTGAATGCTAAAAGTGGTTTGTACTGTGCCTGTACGCTGGTGTGCAGATACCAAAATATGGGTGTAAACCTTGTGTCTATTTCCTGCTGAATTGCGGTTTTGTATTATATAATCAGTTACCAGTGTTTTTCATCTTTCAAACTGGTACACACTTAGAAGTCATCTCCTGTCAGCCTTGTCTTTGCCCAGATAAACCAGCCCTCTTCTAATCTCTGCTCTCACTATGTGTTCTCTTTTCTTTATCCGTCTGTTTTAACTTCTCTTTTCAAAATGTAGGTAATCAGAACTGTGGACACTTGTTCCAAGTGATACTGTAGTGATACATAATGAAAATGGTACTTCCTGTCCTGAGAGGCAAACTGTGATATAATCTGTTTCTCTTCTGTATTATGCATCCTGTTGGCACCATAAACCATTTATTATATATTTATATCAGACTGCCTTTTCCTTAGTTTTTGCCAGCTGAGGGTCTTCATAACAAAAATAGCTTTGAATCTTTTGATTCATAATGTGAAGTTTCATCCCAATTCTATTGCTGTAGTTTGTGACAGTTATTAGTCCCCAAGTGCATGCTTATGCATTTTGTAATGTTGAATTTCATTCCGCTTCTATTACTGCACTCCTCAAAATCACATGGTGATCCCCCTATGATATCCCAGTGCTCCTCCACAAAGTTAATGCCTAAAAACTGTAGCGCAATCCAAAGGGATGATTTAGCTTTTAAGAGTCTTATGTGGAATTTCAGTGGTCTTTTATGTTAATATCCAAATTGTTACTCATCACAGTCATGCCTGTATATTTTTCAGGGCATGTACTACAGAATTGAGGCATCTTTCATGAGTGTTTGCCCTCATACCTCCACAAGTCTTCCCCAGTTTGTGTTGGTTATTTTCTTATAACCATTGTCTGTAGGAGCTGACTGAGAATACCCAAGGGCTAAATTGGCTCCCAGTATGTTTGGGTAAATCAGTGGCAACATTACTACATTTGTTCCCATTTCCAGTGGTAATTCAACCATAATGTGCAAAGCAAATGAAATAACTGTACAAGTAATTTAATTTGCTAAAGCTTTTCCTACTTTGTAATAAAATCACTTTTGTTCAAGCCAGGTAGCAAGTGGCAAGCCCTGGCCTTTGCATCATCTCGGCATTCTTGGGCATAAGTGGGTTTGTGCCATGCCTCAGCTGGTTTATAAACCAGCCATGGAAAGGATCGTTTTCATTTATTTTTCAATTGCCAAGTAGACACTCCAGTTTAAACTCCTTATCTTGTCCTTTCAGAGCATGCAGTGTGGCACGTGCGTTATGGAATTGATATGCAACACACATCACATTCTTTCACATGAACACAGTAACGAATATTTAGCAAATACACTTAATCTGCACTTAATTTAACACCTGGTATTTTCTCTTTCTGTGCTGTATTGTATTGTCCATTGTCAGTGTGCTGCATACTCTGTGTATCATGATGAATACTGATGTAGAAACACCAAGACAAGAACTGCTTTGTGATCAATGTTAGTGTTACCTACCCTGCATTTTTCCCTTTTTTCTCACCTTTGTGGAGCAGCAAGACTCACTCACTTATTAGCAAGCTGCTTCTAGCCTCTTTCACTGTGTGAGAGGTGGGAGAAAAAACAGAGGAAGCATCATGCCTCATCCTCTGCCCAGAAGAGAGCAGGGAGCATGCAGGACCCATGGGCAGCACCTCCTTCAGGCATTTCCTAGCCAAGCAGACCAAGGAGTGCTGCAGGCTGTGCTGTCTCTCTGTCTTCAATTGGAAAAGGAGCTATTTGGCTGTTCTGAGAGACTTGCCTCTGGGTGAGTGAGCCACAGAGAGAGGATAGGACTGCTTGGAGCATGAGTCTGGTTCAGACTGGGTGCATTAATGGTCTCATCATTGTCCTTCATTGTGCTTGTGACAGAAGGGTAAAGCAAAGTTCATGTACAAAACCCACCATAAATTATGTATTTCCTCATAAATTACATCTTGACCTTAGATAGACTCTGCATCAAGTAAGCTTTGTGTGGAAGTCACATTAAAAAAAAAAAATAGTCAAATATTTCAGATTCCAGCTGGTATGTTGTTAATTTCTTATGTGTAGTGTGTGTTAAATAAGTAATGATAGTGCAGTGTTGGATTATTTTGAAGGAGGTTAAAAGACCTCTTGTTTGAAACTGGCTGCATCCCAACTCCAGCCTTTGTCCCTCTGTTTCCCATGCTAGAAGGCTGTGTGATCCTTAGCCTGGGGAATGCTTCAAGCTCCTAACGAGTCATAAAGCTGAGAAATGCTGACCTTTTCCTCATTATTCAGTTTTAAACTTAAGCAAGCACTTACTTTTCTTCATTTTTTCCTCCAGAGCATCATACTCCTGAAAGGAAATGAATCCTATGTGGTCCATATGATATTTTCCTAATAGTTTATTTTCATGTCATAACAATTGATGGAAAATATTTGGTGGAGAGAGAAGATACAGTCCGTTGAGTTGTTGCTACTTTTCTGTAAATCAAAAACAGGACCTGCAGGAAGAAAACATTGCGAAGAAAAGGCTTAGATGGATCCTTGTTTCAAAAACTTCAAATAAAGAGTCCCAGAATAACGTTGAATTCAAATAATGTTGAAATCTTTTTCTTTTTTATCCTCATTTTTTATCTTAAAAAAGAAACATTTGGGTCTTCCAAGTCAGACTTACGGTAACGTCTTAACCACAGCATGCCAAAGCTGTTAGGTTATTCTAAAGTTTTGGCAGAATCTGGACATTTGTGCAGAAGTATTCCCTCTTCCAATACAAAACAAAATACTTGCTTGAATATTCTTTGCACTGCTGTCACGTTTAAAGTTCTGTTTAAAGAAAGAAAGAACCTCAGCTTTTGTTGGGATTTTTCACTAGAATTTTCTTTGATATATGGTAATTATCCACAGTTTCCACTGTTGTGTATAGGAAATAATCTTGTGCAGTGTAGTTTCGTGCCCAGAGTATAACTGCAGCTGTAATGATGGAGAGAGGCACTTACAGGGAATGGGTAGTGATAATGGAGCACTTAATTGCGTCCTTCTAAATACTCACAATTAATTTATTTTTGACTGTAGTAAAGTGAAACCACAAATCCACTGACACAGTTCTGTGTCTCAGAGAAAGTGTGGGGCAGAAGGCTGGAGAAAGAAGGCAGAAAATGAAGTCGTTCTGTCATTAGAGCCAATTGGAAGCTCAATGGGAAAACTAAAAAGTTCCTTATGTCCACACAAACAAATGCCGTTACCCTGTGGGAAACTGTTTGCTGGCATACAGGACACTTGGAAATTAAATATAACCTATAACGGCACAGCGTTCTATTTGTGCTGCTCAGTTGCAGGCTTAGCTTTGCAAAATGTTGATATTAACTTGAACAAGCATAACACTATATTTATTATTCAAGAGAAGCATTTATTTGGTGTTGAGAAATAAAGCCTCTGTCAGAGTTACACATAAGGAATGTGAATAACTGATCTGTGTTTATTTTGTTGATGCCTCGAAGAGGTCAGTGTTGCTGTTGCTCTCCTGAATGCTTTTGAAACTATTTGGAGGTTCTGATGGTGCTTGGTGAACCTAAGGAGCAATATTATGTTGTGTTTGAGAGCTAGACAAACCAGTATTAAGTGCAAAGCACATGTATTTAACTGTCCTCATTGGAGTATGCTCAGTAAGAAGTATACTAAAGCAAAAGTAAATCTCTTCTAGAAAGCGTCTTTGTACAGAAGCGTACACATAGTTGAATCTTCTTTTCCTCTTATGAAGATTCATAATCATCAGTGACAAAGTAAAGAAAGTGATTTCCATCTATGGAGTGCTATCAGTAATAGCACCTACACTACAAACAAGTGAACAGTCATTTTGGCATATCTTTGCCATAGGCATTTTTAGGGCAGGGGTAGTAGTTCACTAGGTCATGTATCAATAAATTCCAGGCAGATTGTTTTTTTCATTCATAGTCTGTCTTGTGGCATAAACCAAATAAATTTTCCAATGTGTTATATGGACCAAATGTAATCCATCTTGCAAAAAAAAAAAAAAAAAAAGTGAAATTTAGATCAACAGCTTCCTGTGCCAACACTTGAGTTCCATCAGAAATGGTGTTGCTTAGCTAGGTTTAATTTTGGAGATTGTTTATTTTTGCTCTCAGTTTATTTGGGCAGTAGTGAGCCTGTACAGAGTTCCTAAAAAGGAAAGCGTTGTTGAAAGCTGCAGAAAAATGATTATGCAAAGTGGAAGCCATCCAGCTGAGTATCTTTGCTGTCTTTTGCAAAAAACACACTGTGCAGCTAAGGAAATGATTGAAAAAACCAACGCAGGAAAATACTTCAAAATTGTCCTCTCCAAATGGAAAACTCCATTTAAGAGAAGATCTTTGGGTTAAGATTATCCAGCCAGAATGCCTAAAATTGTTTCCTTAAAAACACACGTAGGCCCGCTTGAAGTGTAGGCCCCTAGTTGAAGAGGCCCGCTTCTCAGAAGCAGAAAGCAGCCACCAAGAAAAGCTTCCGAAGGGGAAGGACCTGGAGTTTATCTGTGCTGTCTGTGAAATCAGGGCATGAGTCAGTGCTTGCTTCAGGTGTTGGCTTTTATGTTAGTTTTTGAGGCTGGCAGTTGGGCCTGCAGGTTTGCCCCAGTGCAGGGTTCGGGCCCAAGGCAACTCCCAGAGGGATGCAGTCCTTGCTGCAAGCCTCCAGCCGATGTCACGGCCGCCTTCTCTTCTCCAGTTTGCTTTCTTTGTGCGATTGTTTTTGTACTCTGCTGCAGTCCTTTCACATCAAAGTCAGTGTCCTCACACTCCTGCCTCAACTGCCGTATCATTTCATTTACCCTGCTCTTGGTTCACCCCTTTGTTCACAGCTTTTTAAGACGAAACGCTGCTGCATTCTCAGTTGTCCATTTTATACCTATTTAAAATGAAAATTGGTCATGTGGAGGAGTCTGATTTTAGTTTCAGTAGCTCAGCCTTCCCTGCCCACCACATGTGTGTGAGCAGATAGCCACATGTCTGCCAAAATTTTGTCTGAAGTAGACACAGTTTTTAGTTGATGTTCCGTGCTGCTTTTTCAGGGTAATCTTCTCTTTTTTCTTAAGATGCTGCCAAGTTTAATTCCTTTGCAGAGTTGAGCTGTCTCTGGCTAATTACTGGGCCTTTTGTTGAAGAAATAACTCTGTAAACACAGCAAGGAAGAAAAAGAAAATAGTTCTGTAATATGTCTCTGAACTGCAGGTTTACGTCAGTGGTTTATGCTCTCAGATAGATAAACGACTGTCTCAGAGCACGGGACTTAGCTGTTTGGAGTCTTTTCTGTAGTTTGCTTGAAGTGTAGAGAAAAGAGAAAGAATAGTGATGTGTGAAATGTTGAAACATTGCTTTGTGATTTAACTGATTGAAGGGCTTGAAACTGCAGATTGTCCTAATTCCAAGGGTGTTCTACATCCAAATCAGGTGAAGGGCCTCAAGTGGAAGCTGCGGTTCCATAGAGGGACCAATATCATATAGCACAATGGGAACTGAGAAATACCTGTAGAAACTGATTGTCAGATAAGATAGAATTCTTTCAGTACAAAACACGTAATTCAGAGACTACTTCAGTTCATTTACCTGCACTTACAGACACTTTTCAGAGGCATCATTTAAAAAAGTTGTATGCTCCATCCTTTTTATGGACAAGAGATTAACCTATGGTGGGAAGTATACATCTTGAGAATAAAGTGGTGGTTGTTTCGTAATTGGTAACTGCTTTGCAATTAATTCCATTGGTCCCTAAAATGCATCTTAAATGATTCACTGCCTATTGTGACTGAATTCCTTGAAAAGCATTGTGAAAGAGCTCACAAATAACTCA
This sequence comes from Numida meleagris, assembly GCF_002078875.1. NCBI lineage: Eukaryota > Metazoa > Chordata > Aves > Galliformes > Numididae > Numida > Numida meleagris. The sequence continues at coordinate 12,043,711 of NC_034417.1, read as the reverse complement.
AAATAAGTCAGTAGTGTCACTATTGGAAGATGTTTTGCAAATCCTCCATAGGAAACTGGTATCTCAAAACTTGAGTTGGGAAATAGCCTTACTAAGGCTTAGCCAGCATGTGAGTAAACAGAGCTAATCTCAGCTTTCCCATTTGTGAAACACTGAGATGGAAAACAGTACACATGTATGTTCTGAAATTTTTCCTCTGTTTATAGTAGTTACTCCTGTTACACAACTGAAACATGTACTGTTAGCTATGCATCCGCATTTTTTCAGTCTTTCAACGTAATGACCCAGATTTAGTCTATTATAGAAAAAAGTAAAACCGTCTGTTAAACATTAGCATGAAGCTCATGTGCCTTGTTTTGAAAGCTGATGATAATATATTATTCACAAAGAAAATTGAGCATAGTGTGCAGTGACTGAACATATTGAAGTGACAATGTGATTCCAGTAACGTGCTGCAGAGCAGTACTTATGGAAATGTTGTTGCCTATCTCAGTGTGTCATGGAGTTTTTGTATCTCCTTTGTCTTCAGCAGCCAAAATTGTTCAGTACTTGCTGTGTATGCTTTTGAAGTGTGTAGGATTAAGCACAGCTTTGAGGGAACTTCTGATCTGAACCAACTGATAATGCCTGGATCTTGGACAAGACGATCACGTTGTTTTGTATGACGTAGAGCATCTAGAATAGTATGAAACCAGGCCTGCAGCTTCACTGCTTATCCCCGTTTCCTAATCATAACAATATTTGTTGTTGTTTGCTTTAGGAATGACTATACCAGAAGAAGATGCTGATGTGGGACAAGGTAGTAAATACTGCCTCGTGGCAATAGGAAGGCTTCAGGTAATGCCAGTCTTTCCTTCCATGAACTACTTCAGAAAACATAATCAGTATTGTGGTTTGGTACCTCCAAAACATAATGTGCCTTGATGTCTGTGTGTGCAATCAGTGGCTTTCTTAGAACACACTGACAGAAGAAAATGAAAATTTGATTTTGCTATATATGTGTGTCTCATCTAACAACTGCAACAAAGATGCTCCCGGAATGCGCGTGTATCCCAACCTGATGTTCTGTAGAGGACATGGGGATGGGATATTCTAGATGATAAAGAACATGGGAGCGCAGGTGCTGCAATGGCTAAAGTGGCTCCCAAAGACAGTGATGTGCTCCCTGCTGTTCTTTGATCCGTTCTCTCTCTGTCTCTGGCTAATCAATTACTTGAAGAGAGATGATTGCAGGAGTTGGTTTGAAAGTGATAAAGCAGTCAAGAGGCACTTCACAGATAATAACTTTTTTTCTCAGCTTGTGTCATTTTATGTATTCATACGCATTCATGATGTCAGCCAAGAGAACAGTGAGAATAAAATTTTACTTCTTTTTATCCAGACTGTTGCAATTGATGTATTATATTTTCTTCTTTTGTCTGTTGCTATAAGAGTTCTGTGCTGGAGCTAGAGCAGTTAAAGTCAATCTCCTTCACCACAGCAGGAAAGCAAGCTTTTGTCTTAGCAGTGTGGGGATTCTGCCATGAGTGTATGTGTTCGAGCCTCTTACGTGATCTCTTGTTGGCCTGCACTCATTGCCATCTGCTGTGATGGCATCACTCCTTTTTAGAAGGTAGAATGACCCTTCCTTACAGCACGGGTGCCAAACCTGTCTTATTTGGGGTGAGCAGCCTGCACATTGCTGAAAGTGTTAGCACTTCTGCAGTGTATCTCCATTGTGATGGCAGACCTACGAAAATATCGCATGATGTTTACTAAGTTAATCGTACTTTTATAATCAGGGTAATATATTCCACTAATGGAGAGGAGTAAGTTATGGGGATTCGTATGTTAGAGCTGCCAAAGAAGGCTATTTCCGAGAAAATTGCATTAGTAACATGTGGAGTGTCAAAACATCTGTTACATTAGAGAAGCCAGTGGGAATATGTGAGGGAGGGGAGGAAGAGGCTTTGGGGATGGCTTTAATCACAAAGAAGTCAAGGTGCAGAAATTAAAAACTGTGCTCTGTAACAGTAAATTGAAATCTTGCATACAGTCCACTGGCAAATTTGCTTTGAGACGGCAAAAGAAAAAAGTTTTTTTTTCCTTTTGGTTTGGGGCCTTGTTAGTCCTACTGGCTCTGAAAGTTCTAAGAAAAACAATGGTCTCATTTGTAGTCCCAGCAGGAAAGATAGGGTATGGATAGGCCTGGTTGCACAGGTTTCAGGCAGAGGGCTGGAAGTGCTTCGTTCTGCGCGGAGAGCTGTCTTCATGATGAGCAGCCACATAACAGCATAACCTACACCAGCCTCTGGAAAACTTTGCTCCCGTTGTCTGGGGGTTTCAGGTGAGGTTTGTCTCACCTGACTGCGGTTATCTGGAAGCTGAGTGTTCGGTCTGAGCTGGTCCTGTTGGATGTGTTTACAGGTAGTGAGTTGGCCTCTTCTGTAGAGTGACCTTCCTGTCCTAAAACAGCAGGCTCTAATTGTCCTCTGGGAGGCTCTCATTCTTGGTTCACAAGGGCAGGGACCAAGAAGCCTGACTTCAGTGTGGTCCCACAAAGCGAGATGAACCCAGTCTTATTGGGAACTTTGGATGTACTTGTTTTCCTGCTGTGCTGTTAAGCCTAGGAAAGCGCCATGGCATGAGATAATTGCACTGCATACTAGCATTAACAGCAGGTCTGTGTCAAGTATTCATGCTGTCAATTTATTTATGACTTTCCTCAGTAGTTAGTATTCAGCTGCGCGAATGTGAGGTGGTTGTTCTGTGTACTAAATGCTGTGGACTTGATTGATCCTAGGTAACCAGCTCTCCGGTGTGCATGGACATGAATGGCATGTCAGTCCCAACTGAGTTCTTGTCGAGGCACAACTCTGATGGAGTCATCACCTTTGTTGACCCCAGGTGCATCAGCGTCATTGGCTACCAGCCCCAGGTCAGTGAGCCCTGTCACTGCCGAGATGAAGTAGAGCTAATGAGGAGAATTCTGTTTGCACATTAAAATTGAAAGCAGCAAAACATGCAACTTTTGTAGCTAACAATCCATGTGCCGTGAACTAAATGCTGTTCATTTTTCTTTGCTGACCATGGTTCTATAAAATCCAGTTTTCCCCTTTGTTAGGAGGGTTGTCTTTTTATTCCTTTCAGATCCAATTAAAATCCTAACAGCAAGATGCTTTAAATCTTGCACAGTTAATACATTCTGTGACAGAAAGTTAACAGTGCTTGGAGAGAGTTTTAGTCCTGTAATTCTTAACTTCTGGCAGTCTCTTGAATTGTAAGGAGAGATCATTTATGGCATTATTTTCCTTTAGACTGACATCTGCTCCTCTCAGTAGGAGTCTGCTCGTAGAACTGAGCAGAATAACAAATGAACTTCTGACTACTGTGACCATCTCTCAGATAACTCTCAACAGTTGAATTTTACAGGCAAAAATCATATCTTACTCGTTTGTTTTCTCCATTTATTTTGATTTTAGGTAGTTTTACGACGACTGTTTTTTTTACAAAAAAATAGTGCCAAAAATGAGTTTTAGTAGAGTGTCAGTCTCTTCAAGACACCATTTCATGGGTATTAGAATTAACTTGTTTGTGAGTTCATATGTCTGTGGAACTGTACAAATACAATGTGAGACATGATGCCTACAGTGATGCCTACACACCTCGCTTGTATGTTCATCTCTGGTTAACTGAGTAGTCCCATTGAGGATGATGGATCCAATATCTGCAGGGGTTACTTGTGGATCTGTGCATGGAGTTGTGTTGCAGTCTGGGCTTTATACACAGTTTTTTGGGTTTTTTTTACACAGATTTTGTCTTATTCTAGGATCTTCTTGGGAAAGACATTTTAGAATTCTGCCATCCTGAAGATCAAAGCCATTTGAGAGAGAGTTTCCAGCAGGTACTGCATCCTGTTCATTTTATTCTGCCTTTTATTTACTTACTTATTACTGCGTTATTCAGAGAAATAGCTTTTATTTTACATTCCAAGGTATTTTTTTCCGTTATCTAGGAGAAGGAGCAGCAAAATATAAAACAATCTGTTGATCTGTAAATAAACAGTTAAGCCGCATAAACAGTAGTTTAAGCTGCAGCATCTGTTGGCTCTGTTTTCAGAAATAGATCACCCGCCCTACCTTCCTGCGGGTGTGATGGTGCAGCTAAACCTACATGACGGCTTGCTGCCACCAGGAGTCAGGTCCCACTCCTCGTTTCTGCCATCCCTGACCTCCCCACCCTTCCTACTGTCCTGATGCCATCACAGATGGACTTGCCTGGTGAGTTAGCGAAAGGACTGCTTGATTTTGCATAGGGCGAGCTTTCGGATGGCTCAGCTCCCTGAGCTTGTGCCTCATGGCACCAGTGGTGCAAGAAAAGCAGCGAAAACACATAGGCTGCGGTTCAGTAAAGCCCAGATGATTGATTCCACTAATTCATCCAAGAGACAGTGACTGAATGCTGCCAGATAATAACATGTCAAACATCCGTCTGTGATTGTCTGAGTGCAGCCTGGGGCTCAGGAAGGCTGAATAATGTTCTGGTTAAAGGCTCAGTCCTCACTGTGCTTGCTGGGAGTACACGAGGCCACGGGGGCTGCTGCTGTATCCTGAAGTCAGTTCCTGAGGGCTTTGCTGTCGCTGCTCAGCGTTAGGCATGTGCGTAAGTGACTTGCTGGATCAGGGGTTTGTGTGATTTTCAAGGTCATGCAGAAAGGCAGCAGGAAAAAAACACAAATTAGAAGTGAAAGTTCCTGTTCTCTCAACCTGTGTCCAATCTATGAAAATACTGTGCTGTTTCTTTAGCAGGCGATTCCTCTTTCTGTATATTTTTGTTCGGTACGGTAGCAATGTGATTGGGGCTGTTATTTCAATCATGGAATAAAAGGCTGATGTAAACAGTTCAGCTATGCACCAGGTGGTTTTTATTTCTAAAGAATGTAAAAAAGTAAAGGTTAAACATTAGCTTGGGATCTTTTCTGTGCTATTTTGTTTGTGTGCACTGCTGGAAGACAGTTCATGATTTTCCCACCAGTGATCTCAATGCTTTATATATTATTACAGAATTAATGTTTGCTTTATTCATACTTCAGGACAATAGATCATTGAGGTTTATTTTATTATTGTTACTTAGGCCTTAGAAGTCTTTTTATTCAAAAGGTAACTGATTTCCAATAAACTGTTTTTTGTTTTTTCCTCCTCCAAACCCTCTAAAACCTGATATTTTTAATTTGCTGGCAGTGCCAGAGCCAGGTTGGTGCCTAACAGAGCACGGGAGGAGGGGGAGGGATGGTATGCAGGTTTTGGTCCATTGCCAGCATCCATCTCAAAGGTTTTACTTCCTTGGGAAGATAAGTTCATTCATCAGGGTGGGAAAATCAGGCCAGAATGAGATATTCTCCAGGCCAAGATCAACAAATAGAGTTTGGTATCAAAGGATCCAGAATGCAGCTATTTGATATCCAGTAGGATTCTGTTCAGATTGGAACTTTTACACAAATTCTGTTGTTTTTTTTTTTACCCTGGGCGTGGTAGTAGAAAATTGTTGATTAAAGAATGTCGCACACTGAGAAAAACTTTTTTTTTAATGCCTTATGAGTCATTATTCTCAATTTTTCTGGGCAATACTAATACTTTTTTTGCACCTTTTTTTTTTTTCTGTATTCTTTCTATTTAGTCCTGTAGCAGTTGATCAACTTGAAATGCCAAAAACAGAATTGGAGCATATTTCCTAACCTAATTGCTTGTTGATGGAGACACAGGGTAAATACTGGGTTTCTTCTGAAATAACTACTTGTAGGAAATACAGTGGATAAGGAGAGAGAATCCACAGCAAGATGCGGCATTTATTTTCATTAGGCCTCCCTTTTCCTTCCCTGAGACCCAACAGGTAGCTTGGTGGAAGAGTAATAAAAAATAATCAGTGCCAGCTGAATTATTTTAAACCATATAAGCTTTCTTCTGACTTAAAGCCGGGATTATTAGATAACTCATACAATGCAGTCATAGTGCCAGCGTGCAGGCTTTGTTTCAAGCACTCTTCTTCAGCTGGATGCTCGTCACAGAGAAGGAGCAATCCAGGCCTCAAAGTCTGGAGCTGGCACGTTTGTTTCCAGGGTTGCTGGGGCCCAGGACCTCATTGCTCATTTTGAGACAAGCCGATGTTACATCATCTTCACTGCCATCAATGTCTTTGATTTTATCCATCACACTGAGAGACTGATGGTAAAATTTCACACCTGATACCCAGCTTTTGACTTCAGTGAACCTTCAGCTAGCAAAGGCAGTGTTGGAAATGATCATTGCCAGATCCCTGACTTCTTATAAGCAAGTGTGCTGTCCGAACAAGGAATTAACTCTCCATTTTCATTAATGCTATTAAAGTGGGCAATGCTCTCTTATTGCTCTCTCCATTCAAATGCTGGCTCATCATTTCTTCTTGTGAAAACAAGAAGCAATTGTTTCTTTTTAGCAGTTTGCCATCCTGGTATTTTTTGGTGTATACTCATGGATGCTTTTCTCTTGATTTATTATGTGGCCTGTTTGTTTTCACATTCGGATTTTGGATTTCCTCAAGAACTGTCTTTGCTTGTGATGTGTGAGATCCGACCAGCTTTGTATAATCATTGAAATTATTTCCAGTGGATATTCTTGTTTATTTATCAGCTTTAAATTACTTCTTTTGGAATGGTCTGTTTTAACTTTAGGTATCACAGAAGTAATCTTCAAGGCTCATTTCAGCAAAGCACTGCAACGTGTACTTAACCATAAGTGTGTGGTTAATTCATTTATATTCAATTATGCCCTTAAGAGCAGTTTAATTTAGCACATGCTTAATTCCCACTATATTTTAAGCTTAGCACACTGCTAAGCATTTTGCGGAATTAGGGACAAACCGCTTTTGTGTTTTCACATCTGTGGTTATATCTTTATGTATCTGTTTCCATCCAACATAATTGCTGGCTTCTGTGCATCCTTTGCAAGTTCTTGTTCCCTGATCTTCACCATCGCTGCATGATCTTGCTGGGTCTGTTCTACACTGAAAAATTCACCTACACGTCAAAGAGGTGATGAGTATCTCCACTTCTTATTTTTTTCTTTTCTTTCCCATCAATTTTTCTCTAATTAGTTATCTTTCTCCATTCAATTATTTCTCTATTCTTTTTCTTCCGTCCCTCTAATTAGGAATAATTACCCATCTCTAACTATTTTTCTTCATTCTGGTTTATCGCTTCTTGACAAAATGTAGTCAAGTTCTTCATCCTTTCTCCTATCCTTGTTTGCTTTATCTTAGGCAATTTAAATACTGTTTTTAAATACTGCTACCAGTTCATTTGTTGGGAAAAATAAGGTGTAAAGGGAACTTGTCAGCATTTCGACAGGAAAGCTTATTATAAGGAAACAAGTGTACAAGATAAGGATGATTTTTTTAAGGCATTTGCTATCATTAGGAAGAGGCAGTGAACAGAAGAGATAAGGGAGCAGATGCTCAGCAGAGCTCTAGCTAGGTGGGTGCCAGGCCAAGTCACTGAACAGAGATTTCTGAAAAGGAACTTGATAGGCTTTTTTTGGATAGTCTTTCTTAAAAATAGCTTATGGCTCCTGCTAGCTTTGTGTCTTGAAGTCTGCATGATGCAGCTGTTCTTAAGCTTCAAGGGCAGGGCATATGTTTAAACTTCCTCCACCGTGGAGTTGAGCAGTCACTGTGATAGAGAGTACATTTCTTGAGTAATCCTGTGACTTAGTGCAGCAGTGTTTGAGAAGAGGAAGCGTGTCAGAATGTGGCATCAGGTAACCAATGTCCCACTGCTCTCACTTATTATGAAAACAGAAGAGCCTTGCAATCTGGAAGATGGGCTGACAGACACTTGGTGGCTCTCTTGGCAACAGAAAAGCTTGACTGCCTAAGCAACGCTTTGAGGTCTTTTGTTCTGGAGTAGTTCTGTCTTTAAGCAGCATTTAGGAAAGATGACTTCAAGTCGTGCTGGGGTAGTTGAAGCCCCCCACGCTCTTGTGCATCCCTCTGTCAGAGGTTAATGCCCTGAGACCAAGAAGGCTGAATGAACAGAAATGTTTGCTTCTCAGCTGCCACTGAGTTAACACCCAGAACCCACCATCAGTTTCCACTCATGTTAATAAGTGGGTACAAAAATCGTAGTGAGTGAGCGCCTGTGTTGGCTTTGCACTCCGTGGGGAGGAGAAATAGTAGAATTAAATCCTGCAGGGAAATATAAATCAGAATCCCTGTGGACAGACTTTGATAGGTAGAGGCGCTCACTATGTAACGTTCAGAGTGTTTCAGGATCAGATATTAGTCATCTGAAGACAGATTTGGACTTGTAATGTGTTCGGGGAAGAAAAAAAACAAAAATAGTCACAGTGTCTATTAAAAAAAAAAAGAAAAAAGAAAACATTTCTTAAGTATTGTCCTAAATGTAGTGTGATTTAGTATGTCACACATATGAATTGTATAGCTAGATGCTCAAGAGGAAAAGCAGACAGGCAAGCTCATGAAATGTATTTTCTTGTGGACTTCTGTTCTAGGTGCAATGTTTAGTTTATGGTATACGTATACATGTTTAAAAGATGCCTCAGTTTGGTTTCTGTGAATCTCTCATGATAAATACTCCATATTAAAACTTTCTTAAAGCTTCCCTCTTGGGATAACAACACAACCTGTTGGTTCCTGAATCTGTATGCTCCTTATAAGCCGGCTGAATGAGTGTCTTATATAACAAAGCATGGGGGGTTTAATTCTGAGGGAAATAGCTGCAAACGTCTTTCAAATTTTGGTTACTGTCTCTTTGAATGAGGAATATTCCTGCTGTGTCCATAGCTTTCTGTAATTGAAGTTCAGAACACTCCGGTTTCTGCTGCTTACTATTCATCTGCACAGCAGATAGCAATCTCCTTTTATTAACCTTTCCAAATGGTTTTTCAGGTTGTGAAACTGAAAGGTCAAGTCCTGTCTGTGATGTACCGTTTTCGTACCAAAAACCGGGAATGGATGCTGATCAGAACCAGCAGCTTCACTTTTCAGAATCCTTACTCCGACGAGATTGAATACATCATCTGCACCAACACTAACGTAAAGTATGTGCCTTTCCAGGTGCTCATGTATATGCTTTGGAAAGAACTGAAGTTTTTGGTGAACTTTTTGCTGTTAGCACTGTAAACGCGCGTTCGGATTTTTATGTTACTAGCCGCATTTTGCTTCTCTGTAGCAGTCTGTAGTAGAGCTTTTCTGCATTGTAAGATCATGCAGCATAGCTGCTTCTCTCGTTATCCTGCAATGCTTCCAGGGCCTGGCTGCACCAGGAGAAACCTCACTATCTGTGATGTCATTAGACAGGCCCCTTGATTTCAGTCCAAGCTGCTTTAAACTAGCACGGAGCTTCCACCAGCTGTCATACTGGAGAAAGGCTAGCCAGATTCCTAAGCCAAAGAGAAAATTACATGTGTGCATTAATATCACACAAGAAAACAAGACACCTGCTTCTTGTTCATTGTGATCATACTGTTACATCATTCCGGGTGTCTTCTCCTTGAGCTCTGCTTCCTCTTACAGCCTGTAGAAGCTGGCAACATGATTTCCTAGCTGGCTGGATTGGGAAGGGCTCCTACTCTGCTGGTAACATCTGGTGGAATATCCCCAAGTATGGGGATAGGTCCAGCCCCTTGTATGAAAAGGGGAATGAAATCATGTTTTTGAATAAGTACTTCTAAAAATCTGTCTTTGGAAGGAGGTTGAATTAGTGGGTATCATGTTCCATAGCTGATAGAACTGCTTCTAAGAAAAAGTCTTGCTAGTAGTATAGTGGGGGTTTGTCACTGTTTAACTGGGCAGAGAAGATTTTGAAGCCTCCTGAGTTCTGAGCCAGCAACTGCAGAAGCTAATCTGATCTTGATAAAGCTGTTGCTTTTGTAGTTGTTGTTTTTTTTAATTTCTTTTTATAAATATTTCCTCTTTCCAATGTAAACTCAATCTATTTCTAAAACAAAATCTACTTCTGGTCTGACCAGAGTTTTTTGGTGGCTTGTTTTTTGCCAAGTGTTTAACTTAGAGGAAATTAGTAGATTTAAAATCTCAACCTGTTAGACTGTATAATGGAAATGCTGAATGAGCAGTCTACTAGTGGAGATGCATGCTGAGAGCTCTGCTTGGAAAACCAAAGCCCCGGGGCATTGGCATTTGATCTTAGAAATCTCGTAAGTGTCTCTGCGTGCTCCCTGACTTGCTCCTTAAGAAAGGTATTTGGACATGACGCATACCTGGGCTAGAAGAGCTGTCCTTTCAGCATCTTGAAACCCATCATTAGAATCAATTTGCTTACATCTTTTGTGCTCTGGAAGCTAGATTTAAACAACCAAACAGTTCACTGAAAACGAGAGTCCTGAAATCAGAGTTAATCATCTCCCTGTCTGCACTGGTATTTCCACATGTGTGTTGCCCCATATTTCTTTTCAAAATGATTTCTATTTGCAAAAAAAACAGGCCAGCAAAGTTGAAGGTAACTGCTGCAGTCTGTCCTAGGATGGCTTAATTGTACTTTGTTCCCAGGAGTCCACGGCTCATAACGTGGAGCTGCAGACTGCATTGTGTTTACTCTGGGAATGCTTTTTTCCGAGACTCCTCTATACTGTTCAGCTTGGCATTGCAGCACTCACTGAGATGAATAGAATTGTGCCAGCTTCTGGCTCTAGTTTTATTTCTTTTGCTGGGTCTGAATAACAACCCAGCAATGCTGCCCTAATATGGAAGTTGCCTGCTGCTGCTTTGACAGTGGATGTTCCTTCTTTCATGTCATGTTGAAAATGTTCTGGACCTATGGCAAGATACAGCCCATTATATGTCTGCTTTTGAATGGTAAAAAGAATGCATTATTCAAACTGTTCTCTGTTTTTCTCCCTATGCTCTCACGCTGCTCAGACAGATGTCCAAAGAGAACTCACTGTATTGTAGTGCTGTTCCTGCCCGTGTGGGGATTTATCTATGCTTTTGCACATTTGGGATCACGTTTTGAATTCTGATTTCCTAGATGCCTTGAAGTATTATTTGGCATGGTAACTGCTGATTTCTGCCTCCTCGTTCAGCTCCTGCTCGGCCTGGTGTTCGGTTGTGTGTAGCCATCCCGACGTGTCGGTGGCTGCAGCCAGCGCTCCGGGCCCAGCAAAGTGCTTCACCTGGAGACCAGGCACCGCTGCCTTCCACTGCACAGCTGTAGGCAGCTGCACGCAGAGACCCTTCATCTCTCGCTGTGATGTAGCCAGCTCCAGGAAATACAAGTTTCAGCGAGTAAAAAATTCAACAAGCAATTTTAAAAAGGCAATGTACACCACAAATCTAGGCTTAAATCCTTTTCTAACTCAAAATAATTTAAAGCCACAATGTCTTTCTCTCTCTGTCCGTGCATGGCGTAGCTCTCATTTTCTGTTGGTCAGCAAAGACTGTTTTCTCACAAGACTGTAGAGGGCAGTGGTGGTTCCAGTTGTGGAGGGATTCATTGATTATCGTTTGTTTGGTTTGGTTTTGCTTTTCTATTTTTTCCCTTTTTCTGCTCTGAGGATTTTCCTTTCGAGCTTCAAACAGTCAGCTTTCCAAATCTGCTTTTGGTGCCGAGATTATTGAGAGATTGGGTTCAAATGTTCACTTAGTTCCTTGCAGAAAAAAGAAAAGAAAACTTCTCTCAGTTTCACTTGGGTACAGTCATCCAAGAGAAACTTCCTGGAGAAATGAAGCATTTAATGTTTAGCATTTGTGCTGTGTTCGGCTGAAAAGAAGAGTCACCCATTCAGCCACATCTTCCTGTGTATTTGGGACTGTTTGATTTCCAGAAAGAAATAATAATTGGGATTAATGTTTATCTAACATAAAGTACATAGAGCAGCGTTCAAATGAAATAATCTATCGTGGTGACAAAAGATTTTTAAAAAGTCTTCCCAAACATAGGAATCAGATATTTTTCTGACCTTTACGGAAATACTGCTGTTTGGATTTTTGTCAGCCCTGAAGTCTTGTGTTCCTTTGCATGCGTTTATGAATCCTCCGGTTGCCCTGAGTCTCCAGGTTTTCATCCTGGAGCCAGCTGGCTCGGGTCACCGCAGGAGACAGCCTGCCGATGAATCAGCCGTGCCTAGGGGAGAGCTGCTCCCCGCTTCTGATTCTCTTGGGCCAAAATGCTGATGAGATCAATTTTGATAAAATTCCTGTCTTTGGTAGGGGTGTTAAAGGCTTTCCCTGATCCGTGTGCCATCTGTGGGCTATCGGATCCGTCATGACATGTGTAAGATGGGCCCTTTCACAGCGATGTCTTTGAAACTAGAGAGTGAGAGAGGAGTTTCAAGAGTTTGTGATGGAAGACTACATGAGGGCAGTCACAAGACTTCTGTTACTGCCTTTTTGTCCAGAGCAGGTCCGGGAAATGTGTGTGCCTGTATTATGTAAAAATAGCATGGTAAGGATACAGTGCTGTGTCCATATAGGTACTATTAAATTTAAAGTCCAAATCTTTTTATTGCTTTGATGCCTGAAAAAGGAACAGGTAAGTTCCATGTTTATATAGAGAGATGAATTCAGCTAAAATCCTCTCTAATGTCAGAAGGAACTTTTCTAGAGTATTTTCTTTCAAATGGAAGTAAATTTGAATTAACTGTTAAAAGCTTCCGCTTCACAGAGAACTTTCTTACTCAAGCCACACGCTGTCCTGGTTTACTGGACCGATGGGTGAGCCTGGAGTTCTGCAGTATGGGCTGCAATTGTTGACCTGAGCAATACCTCACTTGCTGTGTTGGGTATCATGTAGAGCCCAGAACTTTTTCTACCACTTACTCCTTCAAGGTGTGAAACCGAAATCGAAACCAAGGGTTGTTTGGGTTTTGGTTTCAAAACCCAAAGGTTATGGAATGACCTTGAATGAATCATAGAATTGTCAGATAGCAGTTTCAGTTTTGCCAAAACTGATAGCAAGCTGCTGTTGGATAGCACCTTACAGAAACAAGCTAGCACCCAGTGGCTGAAGGGATGTGATGTGTGTGTGCTGCCATTCAGTCAGCAGGGCTGGCTGAGTGGCAGCACCTGGCATGCCCACAACAGCAGTCTCCAGCTCTCCCTGTTCAGATGCTCCAGGAGCTGCTGCGTGGCTCCTTTCAGGCTTCAGACATCATTTGGACTGTTCACACAGTAGCAGCAAAGATGCTAACCTGGCTTTGCATTCCAGTCTGAATTAGATGTGGCGTAGCTTGCACAGAGCTCAGGGAGAAACACTATAAAGTATTTGGTTTTTATAAGAAGTGGATTTAGTTCACTGCTGTTAGCGCAATGTGATATCTGTAATGCGTTGCATGGGTATGGTGTGAATATTTAATGAATATCAGAGATGATAGAGAGGGGCGAGGGAGCACTGAGTTAGAGGACTGCCTACAAAACAAATAACTGGTAAGCACGCTGTTTGGTTTGGCTCATTTGTATGTATATAGCTGAATCAAGAAAACATGCTTTCTACGGAACAGAAGAGGCCTAATGTACTGTTTATTGACACACGCACCAAGGCATTGGTAGTAAAAACAAATGAAACAGTGTAATTAGCTTTCACGTTAACAACAGGATTTAATGGGTGTTTATTGTCCACAGGGCGGTATTTAGAAAAACTTCCCCATAGATTTGCCATGATTAAATTACCTCCCATAGTTCTGCTCGAAGAGTATGCATTTTATGCTTGCAGAACAGAGAATTTCTTTGCGTTCCAGAGGTAATTTTTTAGGAATTCTCTGTTGGCTAAAACAATGTGGAAAATCCATGCTTCTTTGATGACCTGAAGGAGTGACATTTTTGCTTGTTACTCATGGTACAAAGCTGATTCTGTGTACTATGTGTTCTACACAGTAACACTAGCAGAATGTGTTTGGCCATCTGCTCTGATCTTGTGTGTTGCAGGTCACAGATTTTTGTCTGATTTGCCACTGAGCCTAATAGAAACTAGTGCCTGTGTGAAGTATTGCATGGAAAAACAACAAGTCAAGACTGAAAGGCATCAGGCATGGAAGAATCATTCATGTCAGTAGCTTGTTGGAGTGGTGCCTCCATCCCTATCATGTTGCTCCTAGTTTATTGTTTGACTTGGTCTCTGCATTTGTTTCAGTCATTTGACGTTTGAATCTACCTAGTTCAAAATTGTAGAGATTCCGATAAAAATCTAAGATTCAAGCCTGTGACCAAAATTATATCCTAGTTATCCAGAGCTTTGAAATCCACAACCTTGCTGTTTTGGAACTTCTCGTCTGTTAGGTGACTTTTTCCTTCAGAAAGAGCTCGGAAGCATACATAACTGCAACCACTGCCAAGTATCATTTGCAAGTATCAAGCTCGCTAATCCAGCTCCAGTCTCGTCCTCATCTCTGAGCTTTAGCCTCATTTTGAAGGGTTTATATTTCCTTTGGTAACTCGGCAAAGAGCATCATTGATACAGTGTGCATCCCTAAGCTAGAAGTAATCTTGCTGATTGTGACCAAATGACAGAAAGCAGCTGTTAATGGAATGTGCAAAACATTCAGGTAATTTCTCTGTGGAAAGAAAATTAAGCAGGGGAGGGTGTAATCCACAAAAGACAAAACATTTGATCACAAAATATTCCTGTTCCACTTCTGTGCCACTAAAACCTTTAACCAGAGTGCTCTGCAGGGGTTCAGATATTCTTCCTCAGTAAAACCCAATAGCATTTCTTGAGGGACTGTTCCACCATTTTCAAAGTCAGCAGCGTGCCAAATGTCAAGTGTTGTGTCCTGTATTATCTAACAATTATGGAGTGTGTTTGGATGAGCTGCTGCGAATGGGGTCTCAGCGCTGCCTGGGCAGGTGGCTCTCACACTGCTGTCCCAGCTGGGCCTTGGGACAGACCTGGGTTTGATGTCTGAATTTGTCTTTTCCAAACTTACAAAGAGAGTGAAGAAAAGGGTTCAGAATATTGCTGTGCTAAGTGCAGGACAGCTGTATAAAAGATATGTGTATTTTTATAAGTAGTATTTGTGCATGTAGAATGTGAATATGGCTGACTGATCACCACCTGCTTGTTGTCCCTACAAGTCTTCATCTGTAGGAAATGTCACCTGCTGGTTGTTTCTTGTGACTTCCAATGGTTTTGTCTGTTGGTATTGGCTAATTGTTGTAGTTAAGGAACAGTGCCTGATGCTAAACGCGAATCAAGTGCATTTCAAGCATCTGCAGATGCTAGAGTTCTTTGTTCTGCCATACAGCCCCTAAAATTTATTGGCTCTGGCAGTTTCTTCTGAAGTATTTTTCTGTTACTGCTGCACACTTAATTTTTCCTAAGTTCCTATAATTGGATTAAGGCTATTACTTCCAGTGATTCTTATCTCATTTAAACAACTGACATTTTTTCTGTTCTGATTAGTGTTAGCAGGAGACTTGTGTTTTCTATAGCGTTTGTCAACACAGATTTATTTTAGGTAATGGCTTGATTTACATAGTAGTACAACTAATGTATTTCTTGATGCTCACTTCCTTAAAAGCTTTCAGAAATGAGATAGGATGTGGACTTGGATCCTTAGGAGAGTAGAACCGAAGAATATGAAATAGGTTTTATTACAAAGAAGGATTTACATTCAGTTCTAGCTCAACAGACTGTTCCGTGTGCTATTCAGACAGAGTTTGGATCACTTTTTTCTTACTAACTGATATAGTTCTGCGTTGGTGTTGGTGGAGTTTTCCTCTTTACTTCAGCAGGATCAGGGAAGAGGTTTGTCATATTCATCCTTAACGTGGGGAAGATGTTCGTGGTGCATTAAAAGTGCATCCTTAAGTCCTGTATAAGGAGGTTGCTTTCCATCCTCCATTACTTACCTACCCATATTTCTGTGCTATTACAGAAAAACTCTTCATGTGCCCTATTACATTCCTGTGGTGCAAGGGTTCTCAGTGTGAAAGCTTTAAAAACAGATGAATCTCACAGGAAAGGACTTAATAAATAACAGAGAGACATTTTTCTCAGTATAAAATCGAAGACTGTGGCTGTACCTTTTTTTTGTATCTTGACTGTTTTTTGTAACAATATCATTTTGTCTCCTTTGCAGGCAGCTTCAGCAGCAGCAAGCAGAACTTGAAGTACATCAAAGAGATGGGCTGTCATCCTATGATTTATCTCAGGTGAAGTTTCTCAGTTGTTGTTATATTTGTACCTCTAATCTTTTAAAATGTAAAGCATTGTCAGATTTCAGCAAAATTAAAGATGCACTGTGGCCGTCCCTGAACTCTTTTTTGTGAAATGTGATGGAGGGAATTACCTTCCTCTGTACATCTCAACAGGTGCCTGTTCCAAGTATACCAGCCAACGTTCATGAGGGTGGAAAGTCTGTGGAAAAGCCGGATGCTATCTTCTCCCAGGAGCGAGATCCTAGATTTGCTGAGATGTTTGCTGGAATAACTGCTTGTAAGTGGTGTTTAATTTTTCATCCTGTTTCAAGTTTGGTTACGTGATGTGGAGCACAGCCTTGGGAGAATGTCTAAATGGGCATTGATCAGGGAGGTTACCAAGCAGTCTTAAGATAAGCCTGCAATTTTTCATCATATCAGAAGCTTTTACATTGATGTTTTGCACTGATAGACATCTCAGAAATAGTTACATTCTTCTATATTTCATAAAAATTACTGTGAGGACTGAGTGCTCACCGAGTGCCCTCAGTGAAGGATTTCCCAACCCTGTTCCGGGAGGTAGCAGCCAACTTGTCAGTTGGGCAGACATAGCCTCAAGCTCACCTCAGCCCTGACAGACAGAAGTCATTGAGAAGACTGACAGCTGAAGGGGTCATCTGAAATCTATCTGTAGGAAATGAGGCTCATCATTTCCACCGCTCATGGAGGAACTTGTTAATTGTTTATTGTTCTTAACTGTCCCCACTGAAAAATAGAAGTTTTTACATTTGTTTTAAATAAATCAATGTGCAAGTGTCACGCAGCACATGAAGGAAACAACCCACGGGGTTTGGCTCCAGGGGTGTTGGGAGATGACCTCACTGCATTGGTTCCTTGTGTCTGTCATGGCCTTTTCTAATGGAGAAGACAGTGCAACTGCAGGATAGCCCTGGTACTCTGTCCTCCTCTTGCTGGAACTTCTCTGTTATTCCTGTTCATCCTTTTCTGCCTGCTCTAACAGTCTACAGCTGAGGCCATAAAGGGGGTCCATTAGAAGGTAGCAAGACTCTAACCTTAAACACTAGAATATGTTTTCCCAAGGAAGAACATTCTGCTTTTTGAATGCCTCATTGGCTCTTTCTCAGGCAGCTCTCAGCTGTTTGTGGGGAGGGGTTAGGGTTAAGGGTGCAGCAAGCTGTGAGGTAGCCGGGAGGTTATGTTCTTGGAAATGCCATTTCTCTTTTTATTCTCATCAATTTACAGGGTATGCTTTTTTTGGTCCATTCACCCTGTCTGAATTTCTCGTGGGAGCTGTGATCAAGGTCTTCTCTGAACGATAAAAAGAAATGGTTCTCAGTCGGAGATGAGATAGGCTATCCAAAACCAATATTGACAAACCTGCGTGCTGCTTGCAAGACATTTTCATTATGTTGATACCAGATCTCGTGCTCTGCTATGTTCTGTAAAAATACAGGTTTGACATACAGGCATTGTTGGATAATCACCTGCAGCGGCCACACATAATTAAAAAATGAGGTTGAGGGAGGAGAGCTGGCTTCACCCATTCATACAGGTGCCTTGTGGTGCAGTTCTTACAGAGGTGTTCATTCTGCAGGCAGAAACACTGGTCCTGCTGCCAGAAAAGTAATGGCTGACCAGTAAAGGGACCTCAGTGCAGGGAAGGGAGTTAGAAATCATAAAAAGGATGCAGGTAAAGCGTCTAAGCAAAATCGATATACAGTGCTGTAGGGTAAGGGCAGTGAAGTAGTGTGTCAAATCATGAATGGGAATATGACTTCTTAAAGCTGATTTAGCTGCTTGCAATTAGTTTTGCTGTTCCCTTTGTCTTGGCTTCATCCTGCAGCATGGACCCGCTAGCTGCCATGGTAACTTCTGTCCACTTGAGGAATTCGAGTTCATTTAGGGCATTCTCAATATTGCTGTTGAGACATTTTCAAATGGCTGAAATAGCTGCGGGATTTTGGCCCAGTCTGTTCCAGCCCTGAGAGCTTGGTATCCCAGTAGAGAGCGGCCTTAGAAAATGAGAGATGTCAAGCAAGAATTACACTACTGTAAAAGGGGAAAAAAATAAATAAAAATAAATAAATAAATAAATAAAAAATAAATAAAGGCAAAATCATCTGCCCTTCTTCTTGGAGATGTCCTTACCCCATCCCATTCTTAATTAGCTTCTCCTACTGTATGCACAACTTTCTCTAGCCCTTGTCCCCATTTCTCCCTGCTGTTTTTATATCGGAGTGTAGGTTTGCAGCCCAGACTTGCTGTCTGTGCTGAGCAGGATGTAGCCAGTGAGGGGTTTCTACAAATTTCTACACTGAAGAGGAAAAGCAATGCCAGCTTGCATCAGTAGCATACATACTCCTTCTCTGAGGTTCTTGTGAGGTAATTTGAGGTGACTTCTTCATTTGGGAAGGAGATCTTAGATACTTGTTAGGAAACTAACGTAATAAAAGCTTAGATAACAGTGAAGAGGTGGTGTGTATTGGAGACCTTTGGTGAGCCGAGCTCACAAGATTTCTTAAAGCTAAAGAAAACTAAAAAATACTTGTACTGCCTGTGAGCTGTGTGGGCCTTGTGTCCAGGAGGGCATCGTGAGTGGGAATCTGAAAAGAGCAAAGGGGAATCTGAGGAGGCAGACTTGATTTGTGGGCCTGTTAGGGGTGCGTAGCAACAGGTGACTGCAAAGCCGTCTGTGAGGTGTGGGATGTTTTACACTTGAAGATAGTAAAGGAAAATGGGGAAAGTGAATAAAGGGTGGTGGAGCATATCTTTCAATTCTTTTAAGAGAAGTAAATACTAGTGAGGTTTCCCTGGGCTTTAGCATAATGCAGTGCAAGAAGATTAAATTAAGGGACTGAATGGCATTGTTTCCTGTCTAATTCAACTGGAGATTGATCTCCAGATGCCACATTAAGAGCAGACAATAACAGTTAATAGCATCTCCATGTGCATATTACTCACTACGCTACTCTGTCTTCCCACACCACTACGATTCCTGCACCTTGTGGCTCCCCCAAGCCACACATAGAATCCTTGGCTGGATGGGGCAGGGGCTCTCTGACACAATTCCTTGGTGCATTTAACCCTGCTACTACCTCCATACAAACAAGCTACAAGATCTGGAGCAGCTTCCAGTGGGCACCACAAAGGTCTGGACTGTGTGGCTACAGAGCACGTAGCAGTGTCATGTTCCATGCAAACAATAGCATTAATGAGGTACATCCCGGGGAAGGGCTGTGAAGTACACACAAACCAGCTGTGCCTCTAATTTCATATTGAATTGTCATATGGCTCTTTTGTGTCATAATGCGTTCCACGGGGCTTTTTCATAAAAGTTTAAGAAGGGAAGAGCAATCCCTGCTGTGTATATAGGTTGGTGTTTTCTTGAAATAATTTTTCTCGTCCCCTAAACATTGCTTTTTCTTTGATTTGCTTTTCTTTTGTAGCAGATAAAAAAATGATGGCCTCAGCATCCACAGCAGGAAATCAGCAGCTGTACTCACAGGGAAGCCCATTTCAGCCAGGACATTCAGGAAAGAGTTTCAGGTACTGTAGTCCAGATCCTGAGCACGTCAACTTACAGCTGAGTGGGAGCTGTTTCCTTCAATTTCGTGGAAACCACACCAACCTGTAGCAAAAGGGCTTTCTTTGCACGTATGAACTTTTCTTCTTGTATCCTTTTTCTCCTACGTGATGTCTCTGCATCTGTGCGGGGCTTACAGGCTGAGCAGATTCAGTTCTCCCTGATAAAAATAGTAATACCTACTGGTAAGTAGGTAGTTGTCGCTGTGATGGTGTCATTGGAAAAAGCTAAGAAGCAGTGACAAATCTTAAGGTTTGGCAAACAAATCTGAGAGGTGCTGGGGCCGGTTCACATGTTTGTGTGATGAATATTCACCCAACCTAGAAAGGTGAACAGATTTACCCAGAGCTGCCAGTACTTGTGCAGGCTGCTCTAAGAGCTTCATTTGTCACTGACCCAGTCTAGTGGACACCGCTATTAAAGGGAACAGAACTTATATTTTAGAATGCCAGTATGCTTGATAGTTCTGTAATGTTTTTAAGTCATTTTTCATTCATACAAAATGAACAGTTCGAATGTGATTTTGATTCTGAGAATTTCAGTATCTGTAATACTGTTTGTACGTTGAGAGTATATCCTACAAGCTGGGAACTGTTTCTGTTTCTTTAGTTCTTCTGTGGTGCATGTGCCTGGTGTGAACGACATCCAGTCTTCTTCATCAACAGGCCAGAATCTGACACAGATATCTCGCCAGCTAAATCAGAGTCAGGTTGCCTGGACAGGAAATCGTCCACCATTTCCAGGACAGGTATCAATCAAAGCTGCTCTGTTTTCATAGTCATTAGAGATTTGCAGCCTCTCTTCATTTGACACAAGAATTGCTAAACCTCATTTATAATTTGATTAATTGTACTTTACTTCTATCATTTGTCCCCAGAGATAAATCTGTTCCTTCACTTCTGTTCCTTGACAGGTTATAGTAATTTGAGACAGCAGCCCTATGTGTAGCTGCATTTAGTTTGTAATAGTGTTCAAAACAGTGACAGTCGCTATGCTGACATAAATTCCAATAGAAGATCTCAGTCTAGCACTTATTTTTGTGTGTGCGCACCGATTTACTATTAGGCTCACACATTAATTCTTTCTTGCATCCAGCAATATCACCCACAGTTAGCAGCACAGTCAGCAAGTGGTACATACAAATGCAGGCATGAGTTCAGAGCAGAGGGTACTGAATCCATTGTCCTTCCATTATCGCTGCCCAGTGCTACTCACTCTGCGATGCATCCTGGAGGAGACAGCACATCTTTCCCTGAGATGCCCCCTAGCAGCATCAGGGTTGCATTAGCCCAGAAATCACCCCTTGTTCTTGTTAACAAGGAGAAAGTGTTTCAGAACAAAGAATGAAATAATCGTATTCTATCTATCATTAGTGCTGTTCTTAATCACTGACTTTCCACTGCTTGGCAGGCTAGAATGGCATCTTAGGCTGGGTGCTAAATACCTCTTGAGTAACTGAGTTACTTCCACATTAAATACAGTGATGCTGCCCAGCCCTCAGTGTGCCATGGTTATTCTGTCACACCTGTTCAATCAAATACATTTGTAAAGCTGGCTCTTCTTAGAATCCTCCATATTATTCAACAAATGACGTTAAAAAATGACTCATCCCTCTTTCTGTCCAAGTCAACAGAGTTTAAATGTGAGAAATGAGGGAATTGGAATTCATTCATAGTAAGTAAATAGTTAAGCCTTGCAGAAGTAACACATGCTTTCATTGTCATTGTAAAAACCTTTAGAAATGGACGATGTCTTAGGTTGGAACTGAGCTGAAGAATTAATAGCATCTCCATCATGTTATATGCCTGTTGAGATCTCTCTTCCTCCCCCAGGTTCCTTGTGTTTGTCTGAGAGTAGCTTCACTTGAGCGCATTGATTGCCAATAACAGCTCACATCATTAAAAGCATCTAGAGATGTAATCACCTTTAATTTCTATTTGTGGAACTGACTAGGCAGTGTGTTTTTCTTGGAACTGCTTCATTTGTTCATAATGCAGGAGATGGGAAATAGTTTATTAGCAGATTTTATCTGTAGTGTTACATGTTGCCGTAGCTCATGGTTTGGATGACATGCTTCACCTCCCTTAGTCTCAGCGTACATCTCAAAGCAGCCTTGCAGTGTTTAATCATTTGTATAACATTCTTGGAGATCTACGATGAAGCCATTATGTAGGTGAAAATGACAGCAAGTTGCTTTTTAATACTCTTGAGTTAATTTGGCTGCCCAATTAAATCTAAGTTGGACTGTTTATTCCCTTTTCCCAGGGCTAGTGATTCACACCACCTCCCCATTTTTTTACAAGGCAAAATAACTTTGTTCCCTGTACTCCTTTGGAAGGGAGAGAAAGCAGATCATGATCTTCTTTGGCCAATTTTCCCCAAGCACTGGTGACTTTAATAATCTGAAAACTCTATAATATTCTACAAGACAGACAGATAACTGTGATTTCTCTGTGGCACTGCAAAATCAAAACACGTGGCAACTAATTCTTCATAGCTCTTCAGCTTGAGATTAATCCTTGTAATAGAGGTGAAGGAAATCTTGTTTTTACCAGTAGCTTTCTTATTGACTACATGTAAATTAATAAGCAGAAGAGCTGAAAATGTTGGTCAATAGCTTCTTGTGTTCCTTATGCAGCAATATGTTGGCTTTGACAGAAATGAAACGGCTGAGATGGGGACAATGTGCACGTTCATATCTGCAGGATTTATTTAGTCTTTGCTGTGTATTGTTAAAAACGTGCGTCTGTTGAGGTGCTCCTCAGCAATAAAAATTATTCTTTTCTTTCATCCCCTGCTCCTCAGCAAATTCCATCTCAGTCTGGCAAGGCTCAGTCATCTCCCTTTGGCATTGGAACAAGTCACACCTACCCGGCGGATCCATCGTCGTACAGCCCTCTGTCCAGCCCAGCCACCTCTTCTCCGAGCGGGAATGCCTACTCCAGCTTAGCAAACCGAAGTGCAGGGTTCGGTAAGTTTGGAACGAGGTAGCGCAGAAATGCACATAAAAATGAAACATTGCAGCATTAATTTAATTGAAAATCCTCCGGCTTTTTCTTTTGGTGCATCAGTTGGGAAGCCTGAGGTCTGAAAAGGTTCTGCTCACCCATTTTGTGCACAGCAGACTACGATAACCTGTTCCCTCCATGATGCATCCTCTACATCCAGGAGGCTTCAGAATGCTGTGACATTTCGTAATACGAAGCTACATTTTTTTTTTCCCCTGTAAATTATGTCATGAAAGATTCATAAGTTGCTTGCATCACTAACACGTCTTCCCGAACTGTAGCCAGAAGGTTCAGTCTCTGTTTGCTTCTAATGAGAACACTTAAATGGCATGGTCAAATTTACCTTCTTTCAACTTCAACTTCACTGACTGCTTCGTGTTAACCCCTTGTCTGGGGATGGCATTTGACTGGATGCGGGATTTTCTGTACCCACACTGCTACCAGCCTGATCAGAGAAAGTGCCATCTTGGGAAATGATTTTCCTATTATATGCTCACTTAGTGGCTCTCAGACTGTGACCCCTTTGTGAAGATTTCTGGACTCCAGCAGCACAATAAGATTCAAGAGTAAAAAAAAAATTAAAGATTCATCAGTGATAAACACACATGGAATCCATGAAAGATGTTGCTGGCTGGTAGTGGTCTCCAATTCCAGAAAATTTAGGTAGCATCATGCTAATGTGTGCAGTTTTTCAGTTCTGTCTTGGAGGCTATGATGGGAGCAGCTCCGTTGCAGATCAGCCTCACTGAGTTCAGACCTGCGCTGCATTGCTTGGAGTCAGTACAGTGAAACGGAGCTTTTCCCGCAGAGCTTATTCATGACTCCATTTTCATTTCCATTAGGCTTTGTACATTTGTTTATGAGACAGCCTTGCATTTCAGGCCTAAGCTACTTGGCAAGAGCCCTTTCACCTAATGAGAAACATTTCCTGACCTACATCAGTTTGGATGCTATTAATAACATAGCCTTCACAAAGATGAATGTCTTCAACCTCTGGCTTGCAGTCACTGTTTTGCTGAAAAGAAGCATCATTTGCCTCACTGACTTAATTTCAGCATATTCTTCTGAGAAAACAAATATTGCAGTTTTCCTTTAAAGGGTAGCTTAGATGAATTTTATTTCAGCCAATAAAATGAATGTAGGATTTCTGAGTCAGCTGAATTACTGTGTAGTGCTGTCAGTAAGGAAGAGCTGTAATTGTCTACTTCGGATGTGATAGAAATACGTCACTGCAGCCTGTTTACTCTCCTGTAAAATGTTCATCTTACCTGTTTTGCTTGGTTTAGCTGGTAGTCAAAAGGATTGAAGCTCTGACTATGGAGCAGTAATTGATTTGACACCATTGAGTCTGATTATCGGAGACCTGACATAACATGGTGCATGGAGGTTTGGTATCCTTGGCGGAGGGTGCTGATAATCTGGGACAACCAGATCTGCCAAGCTTGGCTGTCTGCAGTGTGGGGAAGACAGGCAAAAATAGTAGGAATAACTATTAAAAAAAAAAAAAAAGAGAGAAAATATTTACAGGAAAAGTGTAAGCCTCTCAGGAAGCTTTTTAAATTGCTGAATCTTAGAAAGAGATATTGAAAGTAATTAAAACTATCCAAAAATGTATGAATTTGGGGCCAGTTTGTAGAAGTACAGGGTGAAATGAATTCGGCTTAAGTGTGAGCTGTGACTGCTCATGCAGAGTGTGTGTTATAGATGACTGAATTAACGTGTGTGGCATCGTATTTTTTTCTGGCAGGTTATTTGGGAGAAATCCATCTCCTGAAGTCATCATTTGAAATGTGTTTGCCATAAAACCTTGCTGTTCTCATTACTTGCTGTGAAATTTACACGGCCTTAGTCTTTAAAAGAAATTATCAGCGTAGTAACATGATAATAATTTGCTATAAGCTGCATGTTAAATAAATCATTTTGCAGCTGTAATATTGGCAGACTAGACAGTCTAGCAAACAGCACTCTGCATTTAATACAGCAATGTCTACATTTAACACAGCAGAGTTGTTGCGTGTTGATCTTACTATTCTTACATCCACATATAAAATCTGTTAGTGTGCTTCTCTGATGAGAGCCATACACCCACTGCTGTAGCAAGGATTAGACTTTTAAAGAGATATTTGGATACTGCAGTATTTTTTATTTTGTAAGTGAAGTGGGAAATGAATGGCACTCAAGGTCTTTTTTGGAGGGTCATTTGCAAACATGGGCATTGGTGGATGAAGTCTCCAAAGCAGCTTTTCAAGGAGCTGCTCTCTGACTTCTGCCTTTCCTCTCTTCTTCCAGCTGAAGGCGGTCAGAGCAGCAGCCAGTTCCAGGGGAGGCCATCCGAAGTCTGGTCCCAGTGGCAGAGCCAGCATCACAACCAGCAGAGCGGAGACCAGCACTCGCACCCGCAGCCCAGCCAGACCGAGGTGTTCCAGGTGAGCAGAGCCCAGCGAGCCCTAAGTCCCTGTGTCACTGCTGCTTCACATAACGGTGGCTGTTGATGAGCTGGGGTGCTAGCAGGGCTTAGAGCAGTTACCTGTTACTGTGTGCTGCTGTGGGTTTGCATTGCTCATGCCTGCTGTTAGCTAGAACAGACTGCTGACTAACAGCTAAAACTGTCTGTTGGTTTTTTTGGTGTTAAAACGCTGGTTTCCCTGTACTTGAGGCATGTGTATTTTGCAGAAAAGCCATGAAATAGCTCTCGTGTCTTTCTTACCTTGGTGCTGACCTTTAAAATCCCAGTCAAGTTCAATTAGACTTAATTTTAATTCTCCCTGACAGTTCAAGCAGGAAGGGAGTCTGATATTGCATAGATAGTGTCCAATAAGTTTTTGAAGCTAAATCCAGTTAGATATCAGATAGCTGGCAAATAATCCTCTTCACCTACCTAATTTTGTTACATCAAGTACAATTTTGGGCCATCACTACAGGTGGAGTGAGTCTTTATAAGTTAGCTAATAAGTTCTTGTCCTTGTATAACTTGTTTTTAATTTAGATGAAGACAGTTTGCAACAAAACAATGGAGGCAAATGCAGAACAGACAGCTCAAGCCTCAAGTACGGTTTTGATGTGGGGCCCCTGGTTATTTAAACAGTGAATTTCCCTGCAAGACTGGGCTCGTGCTCAGTTGCTCTCAGGAGCACTGCAGAAGAGGCATTAGCCTGAAAATGTTCCTGTGTGAAAGCAACGGTTCATTCTCACAAACAAATAACATCACTACACCTAGAATGCCTGTCTGCATGCCATATGGCCCAGGCAAGATGAATCTGTTGTATCTCTCCCTAAGCAAAGTTTAATCACTTTGCATGTACTTTAACCTAAAAGCATCTTCAGGGTAATTCCAGTGGAGCTGATAGCAGCAGAATTCAATGGCCTGCAGAGACACAGGGCTCTCCCTCCAGGCACTGTCTTGCTTGTGTCTAAGACAAATGCCATGTCCCAGCAAATAGTTTATGAAATTATGGGAAAGGAACGCCAAGGATTAAATGGGAGAGAGGAAGAATTGGACTCGCCTGCAGAATACTTGCAGACAAATTTGCATTTGGAGGGGTTTAAGGTAATAACTGGATGTGATGAGGAAGTTGGATGAGCTCAGTTGAAAGGCTCCAAGAAGTTGCTTGGGCTGTTTGTGCCTGAAGCCAGCCCTAGGTTACGTGGACGTGAGGAGAGAGGCAAACTCAGAAGAGGAGCTATCCCACTAGTCTTCAACTGAGGAGACATTGCCTCAGAGGCCCCAGCAGCAGAAATGCCTTGAAAGGGAATTTAAACTGGTGGGGAAAGATAAAGCTTCCCTTTGGCTGGGGAGGAATGTGGGGAAAGATGAAAGCTGACCCCGGCAGCTTAAAAACTGCCAGTTCTGCCCACTGCCTTGTTCTCCACCGCTGCCAACAATGCCACAGAGAGCGTGGATGGATTTTAATCTTCCCTGTTTTTGGGGTGACTGCTCAGTACACAGCTACTCTCAGCAGTTATTCCTTCACAGAGCAGATCCTGTGAGCTTTCTCTGTTCACTCTTTGGATTTTGTTTTATTGTAAGGATAATGATCCGTCTATGGCGAAACTTGGCTTTACAGAAAGAGCTTATTATTGTTAGGGCTGACAGGAAAAGCAAGTGTAAACGCTTAGTTTTCTCAGCAAGAGATGTCTTTTCCCTGTGGCTTCAGTCTCCAGCTGAGAGGAAAGGTTTCGTATTTTTGAAGCCTCCTGCAGGGAGCTCACTTGGCTCAAGACACGTGGGAGCAATTACCGTGAAATCCCACTTCTTCTGAGAAGTTTCCGCCATTTCCTCTGCCGCTTGAAAGCGCACGAAGGCAGCTTGGGCAGCTTGTCAGACAGGGTGGGTGTCCAGGCTTCAAGTGTCCCTCAGAGCAGCAGTGTGTTCACTTACGGAGTATGTGTTCCCACCACCATGCTGACATAGCAGGAATTCTTGTCGGTAGGGTGCAGGAGTGTGAGAGATGTTGAATGCTTCCCATATAGTGCTGCCCTCAGTGAAGCTGGAGAGTTTCCTTCTCTCCACGTGTAACTGCCCATTACAATGGGAATTGTTTCAGCCTGTGAGGAGTATTATGGGACAGCTCAGCTGTGGTTTACTCAGAGGAGCAGTCTAAAGCTGACGTCCCACATCCTGTTCAGAAAGCTCTGGCAAAACAAGCAGCACGTAAACCTTAGCCCAGTACCCCGCACAGGTCCGTTCTCCCCTTATTTACCTAACCTTCTGCCTTTTCTGGTTTTACGCTGAAAGAATGAACAGGAAACAGTTTGTGTCTGGATAACGTGTTAGAAAGTGACACATCACTTTGATTTTTCCTTTTCATGCAG
Organism: Numida meleagris; assembly: GCF_002078875.1. Classification (NCBI taxonomy): domain Eukaryota; kingdom Metazoa; phylum Chordata; class Aves; order Galliformes; family Numididae; genus Numida; species Numida meleagris. Next base: position 12,016,165 of record NC_034417.1, on the reverse strand, counting down.
GACATGCTGCCAATGCCGGGGGATCCAACACAGGGTACTGGCAACTACAACATAGAAGATTTTGCTGATCTGGGCATGTTTCCACCGTTTTCTGAATAGCTCGTGAAGCAGAAATGGAAGCTCTTCTTCAAGGCCATCTCAGTATATTTTTGGCTCTGCTTTTTCTGTGTTGCATTTCTGTAGAAGCTACTAAACCAGAAGATGCATTTCTCATATTTCAGATAGTGGTGCAGGGCTTGTTCTCTCCTCCATGGGGTGCGTTAGTGCTGACAGAGGAGCTCCGGCCCTTGTTAGTGTTCATTGACAGCTCCATTAGTTTTTTTATTTTATCATCATCTACCTCAGAGATGAAAAACTTCGTTTGATTTTAAAAAAAAGTAAATCTCTGAGTCTTAAATATTTGAATGTGAATGATACCTAATATTTCCTTTGAATGGTAATTTTTAAATAGATAACGCAGTAACAAAGATAACAGAGAAAAGGTAAGGTAATGTATTGTTGCAGTGCCTACCACTCAATTTCGATGCCTTGCTTTAAGCTTAAGTTTCTGGAAGCAGAATATTCTGTTTTCTTTAATTCTTGTAGATTTTAGGTCACTTTAAATGTGAGATTAAGCGACATAATGTAGGCCTCTCTCACCAGAAGATTCAGCTCTACCTTTTCTAACTTAAACTTGAATGTGTGTACATTTTGGTACTTTATGTATATCTTGTGCTGTATGAAGTGATTTCCTGTACTGGTTTCTTTTGCCTTTTAATATGGTCTATTCTGGAGTGTACTGAGAAGGCTGACAATATGTGGAGGCTTTAGATATTGCAGGAGTCTCCATCACTTCACGTAGTGTTCTTACTTTTAATTCAGGTGGTTCTCTATTCAGAACAGCCATTTACTTACAGAAGCTATTAGTCTGTTTTTGCACTGAATTGAGGCCTATATAACTCTACGTATTTCTCACTGGCTGCTTTAATTTCGATTGTTCTTGCTTTCCCAAAAATACTGCCTCATAAAAATGACTGTAAACACATCAAGATTGCAGTTTCTATATTAGCTGTATTTCCTTTCTGTGAAGTACTTTTTATACTGTGAAACCTCACATATTTTAGCAGTGCAAGGTGGTGGCCTATTACAGTGAAATCATTCAAGCTCATCTGCTGCAAGCAGTGAGATGGTTTTGTAGTGTATACTTTTTTAGAGTTGGTAATGGATATCAGTTGGACTCTTGTCCACTGCGTACACAGTGATAACTTGAATTTTTGCTTGGATTCCCAAGCAGTCACTTCAATTAAACCCTGTTAACCCTTTTCTGTTAAATACTGAGTTTTCACCTTACAAAGTGTTTTGAGGACTGGCTATTCTGAATGCTGTGTGCTTTTCCCCAGACGTAAGTTCATCATCCTTCCTCTAGAGCTAGTCATCTGCCATATCCATTCATCACAAATGTGCTAGAATGTTTTTTATTTGTCATCTCATACATATGATGAGTTACAAGAGACTGGGTTCGTAAGCTCAACCTTTTCATCCATTTCTTTTGGGGTGGGAGAAGGAATTGCCCAAAAAGGACAAGGAGCCTGGAGTTCCTGCATGCAGGTTTTATGCAACCTTTGAGGTTGAAAGGTGGAAGCGAGCCTTTGGGAAGGAGTAGGGTGAGCTTCCCAGAGCCTTTGCTATATTCACGAGCTATCATGGACCTTGAAATACGAACTCCCTTCTAAGATCCCAGTGTCCACAGCCCCCCATCTAGATCCTGACGTCCACAGCAATTCATAGACTTCACAGCACTACGGTCCAGCTTCTCCTAGCTCCTCTTGAATCATGGGTTGTGTTCCAATGGGAAGGACTGTGTACATTACTGTAGTCCATTTTGCCAGGATAACATCTTGGAAAGGCGGGCAGGCCCCTGTCCTGCAGCTTGCCCTGGCATCAGTGCTGAAAGGCAGTGGAGGCTGCTGGGCCAGCAGGGACACAGGGACCATGGGGTGTTTTTCCACCTGACTTTGCTTCCCCAGCCCTCAGGCAGAACAGCATGTAGTTTTCAGTATGCAGGAGGAGCCTTTTGTACTTTCTCTCTTGTCAAGTCTGGGACCAATCTCTTACCCTACGTGCAAATGGGGCAAGAGACACTCTTTTTTAGGAAATTTTTTAATATATGTAGATGCAGTATTGCAGAGGCCTCAGGTCTCCTGGTCTGTACTTGCCTCACCAAAATCACACTGAAAACAAACAAAAAAATCCTATCTCTTCTCACCCAGAGATAGGGAAAGTACCTTCTTAGGTGAGCAAGCCATGCACTTACGCACAATTCATTTGAATACATGAATGTTATTTCTCTTGGAGCCTTCTCCCTTTCCACCCATGCTGCTTGAGAGAATGGCTGTTTGCAGAATTACATAAACGAAGCTCTGCTGTCCTCAGAGAGAAGCTCACTGTTTCTGATAAAGATAACCTGGTGCAGTGTGGGCTGGGGGGAGGCAGGGTCAGCATTTGCGCACTTCGGTAGGGAGCAGCAGTCTATAGAATCAGATCACGAGGGAGAGAGCAGCAGATGAGCAGTTTCTATCTCTGTGCAGAAGATGCTGGAGATGATACATTTTGGTTCTTCTAGAATTTTTAAAAAGCATTAGCCTGCAAAGTGAAAAATGAATCAAAAAATGCTATTGCTCTGTTTTATTTTACCCGACGGACGGTTCTAAGAATATTTATAATTTGTTCTTGTTCCTGAATTCAATCTAAAAATAAGATGTATGCAGTTGTGTTTATCCTAATATCAGCAGTGATGACGCCATCCTAGAATCACAGAGTGGCTTAGGTTGGAAGAGACCTCAAATATCACCCGGTCCCAACCCCCTGCCATGGGCTGGGTGCCCCCAGCAGACCAGGCTGCCCAGGGCCCCATGCAACCTGCCCTTGGGCACCCACAGCTCTGGGCAGCCTGTGCCAGGGCCTCACCGCCCTAAGATGTAAAGAATTTATTCCTCACATCTAATCTAAATTTCCCCTCTTTTGGTTTAAAGCCGTTCCCCCTTGTCCTATCTCACAGAGTTTGACTGTGCAGTTACAAGTGCACTGCTAGCAGGATTTCAAGCATGCCTTCCCTTCTTTTATTTGCTCTGTTGTTTTTTTTTTCCATACAGTGACATGCCAGCATGCCTGAGGCGTCAGGGCACGGGCAGCTGCTTCTCATCTGGTAGCCCCCCACCCTTCTGTTTGGGAAAGAGGATGGCCGCTCCATGAAGGGGCAGTGCGGATGGCACCAGGTTGGGGTTTTCCCTGCGAGCCATGGTCATCCGTTCCTGTGCTTTCTTCTCTTTTCTGCCCTTCCTTACCACCGCATTCCCATAGCTCCTTGCCACGCACACGTGGGGAGGTGTGGGCAGCCCTTCCCAGGGAGGAGGGAGCTTAGCGAGCTTCAGGTTCAGCAGCTCTGTGCTTCTAGCCGAGTGACCAGGCAGGTTCAGCATCTGCAGTATCAGTGGTAGCTGCTCTGCAAACCCCATCCCAGCTCTTGTGGCAGAACGCGCTGCGCAGGCCGAGCTGTGCCGCATCTTTTTGTCACGTGTTTGGCTGCTAAAGCAACTGCCTTTATAGCATAGCTGGCCTTGTGAAGTGCATTTGGAATGCTGACGTCTGTACTGTGTGCCGTTGGTGTAACTTTGCTGGTGCTTTGGCTGCCAGTTTCTAGGATTTCACAGGTGGTGGATTACTTGTTTCTTTCGTGTGTTCATTTCTAAGCTGCAAACAAAGCTGTGATTTCTGTTCAAACTGTGTTGCAAACACAGTGTTTCTCGAAACCGAATCTGTTGATTTTTAAACTGCAAATAGTAATGGTCTGGGTGAGCTATTTCCACGAGCGGGCGTGTAGACCGAGATTTTAGATACTAAAATATGTACATTCCTTTATTTGAACAAGCTGCCCTGTGTAACGAGAGGGATCCATCCCAGTCCTTGTTACAGCGCTACTGGCAGTACCCACGGTTATGCTTTAACCAGGCAGTTCCATGTGTAGCTTTGTTGCCTTTTTTTTGTGTTGTTTAAGTACAGTATGAAAGTGTAAATACTTCTTGCAGTACTGCCTTTTTAACTCTTACTTACTTTTGGCACAGTGTTAAATAGTGTTGGATTTACCCAATTGCTATGACATATATTTTTATACATAGGTGTACTCTTTTTTCGAGAATAATACAGCCATTTCCTCATCAATGCCTTATCAGTGTCATACTGCTGTTGCTCTTTGTTTGCAAGGTATCGGGTGGGCTAATTTCTAGTTGAGATATTTTCACTTTTCCTGGGCAGTGCTCAAGTTGGGATTCAGGTGATTTTTGCCAGTCCCATTTTTTTGCAGTTGTGAACTGTGAGAAGAGGAGAATGTGAGCTTTGTGTTCTTTCTATCGATGGAGCAAATGAAAGGTGATGGCATCTAATTGTCTGTAGAAGGTCAGTCTCTTCCTGTTCTAAGCCAGCGTGCATTTCATGGAACTGATGACTGTGGGCACTGATTTCTTTGTGTAGATTAATGGTCTTTAAAAAAAAAAAAAAAAAAAAAAAAAAAAACAACCCTCCAAAAACGGACTTCTGTCATTGTTAGGCACTTGGTTACTTATCTGTTTAAACTCTTCATATTGATGTGAAATTGTGCTGTGGATAAAGTGTATTTTGTACTTCTGAATGTTCTATATTTATGACTAACAAGTACAGAATCAGTTGTGTGTACGTATAACTAATAACTGCCTTTTTAAATTTCATTAAAATAAAAATGTCATGAGCTGTTGTTAACTCCTGTCTTTCCGTAAATGAGTACGATGTGCTGCTGGGAATCACGAAGTGGGACGTAACCCTGAATTACGCCGACAATCAGACGGTCGGGCACTGGTCTTTTCTTTGAACCCTGTTTCTATGCTGCATGCTTTGGATGGGAAGGTCCCTTTTTATCTTCTTCATTTGTACAGAGGCTGTCCAGAGGGAGAGGAATGTTAGTTTGAGACATCAACTTCTGAAAGAAGTTCCAGAAAAGCATTAATTAACAGCCCTGCTCTGCTGATCACGTTGAGGTGTGTGATTTGGGATCTGTATTGTAGACTGCTTCATTAGAGCACAATTGGTTTAGAATTGATTCATAGTCTGTGGCAATTTTAATTCACTCTGTAGGGTGACAGCACAGTGCTTTCTTTGTCCACCTTTTGGTCTCCTTATTCAAAGTTGAAAAATGCTTGCACCCTTCCCACAAACATCCTGGTGACCTTTCCAGACTTTCTTATGTAAAGTGCATTTGCCTTTCACAGCGGTTCTTCATTGTATTTATACTGTATTTCTTTGTCTGCTTGATACATTCTGAGCAGGATTTACCTAGCTAATAAATCCAAAAAGCTGATGACTGGACCACCGCAGGGAGCTGAAGATGCTGTGCTCCAGGGCATGCATTCCTGATGCACGGTAGGTGGTGTTTTCACAGCCCACGTGCCATTTTTAGGGCTCTGCCTGTGGAGAACACGCACAGGCCCTTGTTGAGGACCCCGTGGGAAACCCACAATCAAAGCAGAGTGTTGGGTTGTCCTTCATCAGCTGCAGGGGCCAGCCCCACCTGCTCTGCAGGGCTCCACCGGGTAAGGGCTCATCCCTAGGAGCCATGTTGGTCCGTGGCGATGAGAAAAATGCTGAGGGTTTATTGTGGCAGTTGTTTGGTGCTTTTTGTTGAATTTTGATGGGCTTTTGGTTGCTTTTGGAAGGACATTAGTGATCTAGAAAGGAGCACTCAGAACAGGGGCGGTGGAGGAACACCAGGAGGGAGCCAGATGTGCAGTGATAATTGCTACAGCTCAGCATGGTGGGACACCATCCACGCATAAAGGCTGGCATGGAGGAAAGAAATACAGTTGATGTATCCTTGCATTTGCCATATTTGGCTCTATAGTCTGGCACTAATGACTCATAATAACGGCTTAAGTCTTCATTATGATGATAGAAATATATTTTTCTTAATTTTTCCATGGGAGCTAATTCTTAGCCACATTTCCATCAATATATCATCATAGTTCAGGATGTATTACTCATTTAATTTTCCAAGTTTCTATCCAAGTTGGATATAACAGGGGCAGATACAGAGGAGTTCCTCCAACCTTTTTCTCCAAGTTTCAGCAGATTTCTGGTTGGCAATCTTTGGCAGCATCTTTCTTCAAATTTCTTGTTCTGCCCCACATAAAATGAAATAATTTGAACTGTATTAATGGATTTGGGATCAGGTCCAAAGGTTGCTAGAGCATCTTTTCATTAGCTCTGGAAAAAAAAAAATTATCTTCTAATTATAGACTGGCACTAAATACTAATGTACAAAATGTGTCATTTGGGACCCAGCTGAAAATAATGTCATCTGCAGGGTCACACATGGAAGGTGCGCATGCAGCAGTGCTTAAGTGCAATTACCACTTGCAGACAAAATTTAACAGCTGTGCACACATTACTGCCATTACAGCCATGCGGGCACAGCTCCGAGGGACAGAAGAGGGCCCCAGAGGTTGGATATTAGGAAGAATTTCTTCTCAGAAAGTGGTGATGCACCGGCACAGGCTGCCCAGGGAGGTGGTGGAGTCACCGTCCCTGGGGATGCTCAAGAACCATGGGGATGTGGCACTGAGGGACACAGTGGGCATGGTGTGGGGGGGTGGGTTGAGGTTGGGCTAAATGATCTTAGTGATCTTTTGCACCTTTAATGATTCTGTGGTAACATGGAGAGCTGCCTGCGGTACCCTGCGCTGGGCTGTGGGCACGAGGAAAGACGGAAGGATGGAAGCAGGCTGCATGGTCAGTGGGGGGGAGCAGCAGTGCTCATGGAGCATCCCTTCTTCATGAAAGTAGCCAGAAAAAACAACTCCTGGCCCGCAGGTGGGTTTGGGCAGTGGTGTTGTACAGCATCAACTTATCACACAGTCGCATCCTTTAATACAAAGAACATGTGTCATTGTGGTTGTCTTGTGTAGTCAGGAAGAGCTCTGGTTTGATGATGGCGGAAGGGGTCTTTGTCATTTTGCCCACGAAGCTCAGGCACTGAGCGTTTGCATCTATTCTGGTGCAGCGTGGAAAAACAGCAAACCCTTTAACTGAAAAGTGTCTGATTTCTGCTATGCAGCCCTGAAAGCAGAAGGGTACAGCTTTGTGAAGAATTGGAAGAAGTGATAGTTGGTGAACTTTAAATGCTGAGGTGTTCCGCTGTCTTTTTAAAAAATGTGTTTGCTGTTGTTGGAAAGAAAATAGATATTCATTGAAATTAATTAAATTCCTATGAAACGTTTAATTATTGAGAACCTATAAAGTGTTTAAAACAGTGCAGTCCCTTTCACACCTACTGGTGCCCACTGCACAGAGATGCTTAATCTAAAGGGGGTCGGAGCTGGGGGTTATTTAGATTCTTAACATATTTTTAGTGACCCCCGTGATTTAAGGTCAGAGACCCCAGCGGGGAGTCAATGCAAGTTGTCACTTTAATCATTTTAATTCTAAAGATTCATCAAAGTTGATGCGAATTGACCTAAATTTCCAGATCCTGCTGAGGGAGTGGGGTTCTGCGCTAAGCTGCCAGGGCTGACCTGGATATATCGCCTGGTAATGAAATGCCGTAGCAAACCCGCGGAAGCAAGTGTTGATTATCCAAACAGGGGCACTGAAAGATGAAAGCCCTCATTTGGTAACCGGTGATACAGATCACTGCAGACACGCATGGCACCTCAGCACAGACTGTACGCCCACTCTGCTCCGGCAACAGATTTCCTTTGACAGATTTGTAACCCCCCCTTTGCACCAATGTTAATAAGGCGTCAAAAGGAATTTACTCTTCTAAAATCAACCGAGACTTCAGTACTGAGGAAGAACTTCATTAGAAGGATGGGAGTATCAGCCAGCGGGTCCCCGTTTTTCTCTCGTTTGTGTGCTCTTTGCCATCAGTATGTTTCACAGCCGTTTCAAACTCTGGAGCTGAGCTCCCAGCAACAAGTCCATTAGTAACTCCTATTTCCAGGAGGATCTAAAATTGGGTTAAAGATACCCTGAAGGCTCCAATTTCTTTGCTGTTAAGGTCCGCTATCCAGAAGAGAGCAATCTCTCTCTCTCTCTCAAAAAGTAAAAGAAAGGTTTCGGTTTCTTCCCTGGCACTAACAGTGCTGTCTGTTGGACTTTTTAGAACCTTTCCCATCACCTGCAGAATGAGGAAAGCACTGCACTTGGTGGTGGTAGTGGCGGGGAGGCTGTGACTCCTGAATGGCACAGCTGCAGGCGGCGGCATGGGAGGTTCCCTATGGAAAATATTTGGAACAATCTCTTTGCTTGGGGAGCTTGTGCAGCACTGGGGGGCTGCGAAGGGCTCCGGCTGTCCCTGTCCTCAGCTGCTCAGCGCCTCGGTGGTGGACAGGGTCTGGAGCTGGCCTCTGCTTTCCTGGGAGGAGGAAGACGCAGCCTCCGTGGTCCCAATGCCTGTGTTTGGATTTGGGATTCTTTAAGGTCAGCTCCAGCCCTAAGCACGGAGCCAGAGAAGGCACCGAACCCTGATGTGGTCACCACTCCGAGTCAGTGAGAGGCCCCCCCCAGCAAGTGGAATGAACATGGCCATGGGACTTGGTCTGCAGCCACCTCCCTGCGCCACATTCTCCCATGTCCTGAATTCTCCCCGGCATTGCTTGCTCACGCACTGCCTAGTCAGGTTGTACGCTGTCCTGCCGTTCCCACATCCATCTTCTGCAGAAATTTTTCTTCCAAAGAGCAGACCAGTTCTCTGCTACGACTCAAGCTGTTGACAAAAACCTCCTCGAGCTGCTGACAAAACCCCAGCGATGCAGCCTATCAGCAAGGCAGTGCCCTTAGCTTTGCAAGCAACTTTTCCTTTTTATTACAAGCCCTGAGAAACTGAGATCGGGAGAAAAGGCACCAGAGTGAAGAAACAAAATAGCTGTTGCCTGGCTGGGGACATTTTTTTTTTTGCTGGATGATCTCTGGTTTTCCATCAATAAAACCTATATATAGATACAGTGACCAGAGGTAACAATACTGTGAGAATTAAACAAGGATATTTGATGGGTAAGGTCACGGTTTGCTATCCGCTGCGATATCTCCCTGTCGGATTATTTCCATCCTCGTCACCCAGAAGCTATATGGATTGGTTTGCATGCGGTTTCTAGGTCAGATGGGAAGTCTATTTGGTAATCACAATGGAAAAGTGTCCCGAACTGAGTGCCTGAGTCTGATTGCCACAGCAGGGGCTGCCCTGCTAAGAGGAGGCTGCGATTTCCAGTGGTGTCAGAGCGTGGGCCCTAGTTCAGTATAAATGTAGGTTTCATTAGATTTGTAACTGGTGGAGCTAGAGCCAATCATTTCATGGGATTTATAATCCTACCGCCACGCTATCTTCTGTGCAGAGGCAGTGTCTGATACCGTTCTTCAGCTTTTTGGAAATGTATGGGTTTTTGTCGTTCATGTTCACAGGCTACAAGTTCTTTGTTTGCTTTTTCGCTTCACTAAGGATGCAGAAAGCTGGTGCGGCTTTACCAAGAAGGCTGGACTTCCATCAGGATCCTAGTCCTCTCCCGCCCAGGATTAACGCATCAATCCCCAACATAAAATGGCCTGGATTGAAAAGGACCTCAAAAATCATCGAGTCTCAACCTCCCTTCTGAGTGCAGGGTCGCCAACCACTAGACCAGGCTGCCCAGAGCCACGTCCAGCCTGGCCTTGAACACCTCCAGGGACGGGGCATCCACAACCTTCTTGGGCAACCTGTTCCAAAACATCACGCTGCTGCGAGGAGGTGGCTGTTAGCGCTGCTCGTTAGCGACGCTGGCACGCACAGGGGTTAAATGGCTCTGTGCACCAAAGCAAATTGCTGGTGACCCAAAATTACGACGTGGGAGTTCCTGACTCCTCGGCCACGCTCGTTCCACGAGACCGCACCGCCTCCTGAGAAAATATGTTTTCACCATATCTGGCCAGCTGTGTAAACATGTCAGGAGACAGCCATGCAATGCTGGGCTGCTCCCACTATGCAAGTCATATTCTATTGTGTTTGTAAGCACAAATCCTGAATCCCTCCTCCAAAATGGATATTTTTGCAAGCAAAACGTTGGGAAATGAGGAAAACCGGAATAATTCCAGATGACGTTGATGTTTGGGGCTGCAGGTGACACAATGATGAAGCTCGCTTCCCTTCAGCTGTTGAGCCTCTGGCTCTGTGCCCGGGCTGGAGGGCCGATACAGGAGGGGAAGGCTCCTCACTTCTCACTGCTGAGGTTTCCTCGGTGGTCAGACTGCCTCTCCTGTGCCTGACAATGCACTCCTGTAAGAACCGGAGCCGTCAGAATGAGTCCAACTCCTGAAAAATGATGAGGTCTGAGCGCCGTCGATAAGGAGTTTCCTCATTTCGCCTGCGTTAGGAAGATGAGTGTTTCCTGGAGTATGACGTGGGCAACCACCCAACGAAAGATATTTTCATTTTTCCTTTCTTTTTTTTTTTTTTTAATTTCCCTTTCTCTTGGCCATGAGTGGGCACCGCCTTCGCTCCGGCTGCATCGAATGGGCGCAGTTTGTCACTGTGAGCAGCACGGCTCAGGGCCGGTGTCCGCGCGGTCGCTGCGTGAGAGCATGGCAGTGATCCCACCGCTCCGCGCTCCCTTTGATCCCAAGCTGCTGAAAGCTTCATCCCCAGGAGGAGGCTGTTCCAAGCGCTCTGCTTCGCTCCGAAGCACGCATCGTGTTGTGCCTGCGGTTTTTATCTGCAGTGTTTTCTCTGTTTCTCTCCAGCAGCTACATGCACAGCCGGGCTCTCCGGAGAAGCTTCGCGCCGTGTTTGCGCTGCTGTGCGAGAAATGGAAGCGCTCCCCCTCTGTGCCTCTTGCAGCTTTCCCAAAGGGCTCCTCAGGGTCCGCAGAGCTCTTCTGCGCTGCGGATCTGAGTGAAAGCAGTAAGTGCGGAGCCCAGCGCTGCGAAAACGCACAGCTGTCAGGTCAGGCTGCTGCCCTGCTCAGAGGGGATGTGCTGTGACGGAGGGATGGGGCCGTGGTGGAGGATTTTGGTGAGGCCCTGGCTTAGGGCAGGCCTTCAGCAGCTGTTCAGGGCTCCACGAGGCCGGTTTACAGCACGATGAAAGCACAGCCCAGCCTTTCAGGGCTACCAGTGATGGTATTGGATGAGAAGACTTTTTTTTTTTTACATGGTAGTTTCTTCAAAGCATGATGGGGGGGGGGGGGGGAGGGGGAAGGAAAAAAAAAAAGCCTTTCTAGAGCTTGAATTTGCTCCATAGAGTAGGACACTGAAAACTAATGAAAGCCAGATGGCCTGGCCTGTCCCAGGAACAGGAAAGGGAAGAAAAGCCAAGCTCAGCATCCCAGGAAGCTGCAGCCAGGGGAGCTGGGAAGGGCAGCAGCCGGGCGGGGAGCACGGGGACCGGCACTGAGTGCAGCAGCTCCGGAGCTGGGCTGGTGCCAGGGTTTGCCCAGGAAGGCAGGGAGGAAAGCGACTTCAGGGCACACAGGTCTCTGGTGCACAAAGCTGAGCCAAGAGCCTGGCCTGAAGGTTTGCTGTTGCAAAAGCTGTGTAGGAGTGTGGGGTCCTTCCTGGATGGAGGCTGCAGTGAGCAGCTGAGCTGTGCTGAGTTTCACAGCTGTGTTGTGCAATGGTCGAAGCCAATCCCGGTTCCACCACTTGTTGCATGGGAGCTACGCGTTCCTTGATGGAAATTCACGAGCATGGCAGAAATGAGACTGACGCACTTCCTAAAGGAGCAAGAGCACTGTACAAGTTGTGTGTATAGGCACAGACATGGGTTTAAAGTAGGGCAGTGTGCGTGTGTAAATGTGTATGTGCACACCAGAAAAACACATGGGCTGGGAAATACCTGCAGGTATGGGATGTGGTGGGTGAGGGGTGCGTGCTTCCCTCTGCCTAGGCTCCTCTGCCAACGCTAGCGTGGAGGAGAGGGGTGGGGGAGCTGAGCCAGGCTGGGCTGCCTCCATTTCACACTGGTAATACAGAAATTTGGAGGCTGAAGCCTTTTTGCATGGGGCTTCCACTTGAGCTGCATCCTGTGAGCCCTGGTACAAGCCATGGGCGCCGGGCTCTCCTGTGTGCCTCAGGGTGGGGGTTTTTCCCGGTGCTGCTGATCCTTCTGGTGTCAGAGATGAGTGCTCTGGTTCAGGCCAGAGAAACGTGCCAAGTCTGGGCAGCGGGTGTGCAAAGGGAGCAGGCTGGTGGAGCCCTGCCCGCCCCAGCCAGCCCTCGGAGCTGCGGTGTCCACAACTGCTGCCAGACCCTCAACTGGGGCCACCCCATATGGCAGCACCGTGTGGGTACTATGGCTACAGCTGGCTTCTGAACAGCATGGAGTCCCATGGACATGTGTCTTATTAGCACCACAAGTCTAGCAGAGCGAGCGTCTCTTCTGCTTTAGCCAAGATATTATAGCACAGTTTCCACTTCCTAGCATTTAACTCAGTCTTTTCCACTCAGCAAGAACTGCTACATAGACGGATTGGCAGATTTGGGGAGCTTCTTATTCCAGTTTGGAAATCCTTGGAAATTACTATGGCAAAACGTGTTTTTTTTTTCTGTCATTCAAACTTCAGAAATATTCCACGGCTGGTCTATAATCTCCCCTCTGTTTTCTCTTACCTTGTCTCTTTGAAGTATAACTCAAGTCCAGAATCACCCAAGCCAAGCTTTTGCACCTGCCATGTTGCAGTGACTTCTGAAATGAAACCCAGTGTGGTTGGCTGGTGATGGTATTGGTGGATGCTGCTAGCTCTGTACATCTCGCGTTTTGCTATTTTTGTCTTAAAAGAAGTAGCGAGATAAGATGTGATTTTAGATGGAGAGATGAAATGCAACTGAACCTCTCTTGGAAAACAAATGTTCTCTTGTAGACCCTTGTACAGTTTGAGAGGGTAAAAATGATAGGAGTAAGAGCAGGAGGATCGAGCAGAACCTAAATCAAAACTCCTCTCTTTGCCTTGTATTTTCCCAGGAAAGTCACTTGAACTGATGCTTGGATTTCGTGTGAACATCTATTTAAGCCTTTGAGGACATCGCCAGGAGCCACAGTACAACGAAATAACTCCTCAGTGCCAACACTACAGCTATTCATTGAAAATTGGAGTGAACAGTTCTGTAAGCAGTAAGGATCAGACTTGCTGGCCAGTAAAGCATGAAAAGTGTCGCTCAGCAGCCAGCACAGGACTGAATCTCAGACAGCCTGGGCCCAGCCCGTTGCAGAGCTGGGTTTTCTCCACATTTGCCGCTGCCCTTCCAGGCACTCAGGGCATCCCCCGTGGCCAGTATGTGGGATTGGGATGGGGCTGGACAGGCCACTCAGATGCAGTGATCCCATAAGCATGTGGCCCCCATGGTGCTGGCGAAATGGGGAGAGAGAAATCCCTTAGTGTGGGGCTGCTGATGGGGCAGGCCCTGGGCTGAGTTCAGTCACAAAGTCTTTGTGGCCAGGACTGTTTTCACTTCAGCGGCTGTGCCCAGAATAACAGGAGCAGGATGTCAGTGGGAGCCCCCAGAGCTGCTGCAGCACAAACGCTCATCAGCCACTAACAGATAATGTTTCCTGTCTCCAACCTTTAAGGCAGCATTGTGGGCCGAGCGGATAGAAGCCTTCCTCTCTCTCTCCCCAGCTGCGGTCTCCAGCTCAGGCAGGTGGAACGGGGCAGTGCTGCCTGCTGCTCCATCAGCTCTGGATGTTCTCCAGATGCCACTGGGGACAGCTGATGGCTCCTGAGAAGGAAAACAACGCACCCACAGAGGCTCACAGGAGCGATTGCTGGCTCCCCCGCCTCAGGAAAGCAGCGCTGCTGGTGGCTCTGCCCAGAGGCACCGCCTGGGCACGGGCCAGACCTGAGCGAGATGGCCGGGCTGGGCAGGCAGGGGAGCCCGGAGGAAGGAAGTGAATGAAGTCAGCCCCGTGATCTGCACCAGATGCGTGCTCCTGCTTCACTGCGAGCTCATTACCGCTGACCGCATGGTGCCCCGTGTGCCATCACAACTGCTGGGGGCAGCCAGGCACGGCGTGGGTCCGCCTGTTCCCAGAGCTCCCATGCAGCGCAAGCACTCCTTCCCAGAGCCTGGGGAGAGCAGCGGCAGCCAAATGAGTAAGGCAGGAACCTCACTGCTCGGGCAGCCGTGGTGCAGCATCAGAGCGTGGTGACTTGCACTGATCCATCTTGCGCGGTGGCTGATGTGAAGCCGACACCAAAAATGTTGGGTGGGTGGCGACCGCAGGAAATGTTTGCATTATCAGGATATAGAAAGTCATGGGGTTTAAAGGGTACATCCACCAGGGAGGAGCTGCTTAAGAAAGCCTGCTGCTAGGACAACTAAACAGGGCTCTGTGGCAGCTAGGCCCTGTCCCTGTGGGCCTGCTGGCCGCTAGGTTTGTCCCTATGCACCTCGTGGTGGAAGTTCTGTCATCACCACAGCTCCAGTCTGCGCCGTGGCTGAGGAAGGAGGAAGTGAGATGGGCTGCGGGAGCTGCTGACGCCCGCAGATGAGGTGAAGGAGCTGGGGCTCGGCCTTTCCACCTCCTCTGGTAGCACTGGTTTGCTTGACAAAGTAGCAGCTGGAAGGAGAGCAGACGCAGCTGTGGGGTAGGAGGCCAAGGGAGAAAGGCGAGAGGAGGAAAGACCACTGCAAGGACGCTCGCTCAGCCAAGCCAGCTGCAGAGCTCTTGTGGGCTTTGTTGTTGCTGTTGTTGTTTAATTGATTTTTATGCTAACAGACAATTAAAGCGATCTATTTCTTTCTTTCTTTCATGTTTCTCTAGTAATGAGTCACTTCCTGGGGGTGGAAGGGAAACGGCATTTTTTCTCAAAGCTTCAGAACAGCGTTTTGGCATTTGGCTTTGTGGGTTTTTACTTTGCTTGCTTGCCTGCTTGCTTTCAATGGAGCAGCGACATTAAGACAAGCGTGGAAAAACAAAAAGCCAGAGGCTGCTACCCCCTGAACTGCTGCTCTTTGCCCACAGGGACGGGTGTCCGCGTGGCGGGCGGCCCAAGGCAGCACACAAGGTAAGGGGTGCTGGCTGCCAAGGCAGCAGACAGCCCTCCCACCAAACTCACCCACAGATTCTGATGCTTTTTCCAGCTCCTGCACGTCACTGGTGTCAGTGCCTGTCTGCTCCGCCGTGCACTGACCTTTTGCCTGCCCTGCACATGGAAACTGGCAGTGGTTTCAGTTTGGTAAGCTGCATGCCTTGGGGCTGTAGTGGATGTAGGGCAAAGCTGGCTGTTGTCCCCAGAGCTTACGTGTTAGTAACTGCTGCTGCTCGGGGGAAGCCCAAGTGTGAAGCAGTGGTGAATCTGAACCTTTTTTGCTACAGAGCTGTAAGTAAGAAGTGCTTGTTAGAGCGTGGGCTAATAAAAGTGGTCATGCAATCAAGGTAATTTGATAGAGATTAGAGCCTAATTAAAGGCAAAGAAGAAAGAGGGCTGCCAGCCTCAGTGCTAAGCACACACACAGAACAGCACGCGCTGACAACCAAGAGAAGCACACTGGCTTTTTGGCACCAAGCAGCAGCAAACCACCTTGAAGGAGAAGCCACTCCATCCCAAAGCTTCCAGCCCCAGCTTCACTCCGACCTGTCTTGCCTGTGGGTTGGGATGGGCAAAGCCCCAGCACTGGTAGAACAAACAGCAAAAACTTCCATTGACATCAGTGAGTCCTGGACTCATCTCACGGCCTGTTTTGTTTGTTTGTTACGCATTTCCTGTACTGCTTAGCTTCCAGAATGATTTATGCCTAGTTTCTCAATGGAAAAGGAAGAAAACATATACTTTCAGAGTTACTGCTTGTGTGTCACGCAGGAAATACTGGTCTTGGTTGAACACTGGCGTAATTAAGCTGGAAATCAGAGTCAGTGCAGTTATTTCAGATCCAGAGAGGCTTGTTTCACTGCACTATTTAGCCTGTTGTTTTCCTCACGCATTATGCCAGCATTACTGGCTGGGGGAAGTGAAACATTTACAGGGCCAGCATTGACCCAATGGACCTGGCAGGAAATCCCAAAGGCGTGCTGGGAGTGCACAAAGCGCATGTGCTCCTGTCCCCAGCTCTTTTTGCTCGTCTCTTTGTTCATGGTGCAGTGCTCGCTGGGACCCTTAGACCTGCATGAAGTTCAGTGACACCTGGAGCTAAGTGCTAACCCTTAGTCAACAGGCACATGGCCAACATCAGGCGCTTGTAAAAGGCAGCCAGCGTGATGAAAACAGCTTCACTTATTCACAACAGATTCTATTAACCCGTTCCCAACTAAACCGGGGAAGGGCAATAATTCCACATATTAAAACAAAAGGAAGCGAGGGAATACTGGTGACTAATTTCCTTCAAACCACGCCATGTAGGTCATCGTCACAGGTTGTTTGCTTTGCTGACCAGCCTTTAGGTAGATACTCATCTATCAGCTGTTATTTTCTGCTGTGAATTGTGGTTTTCTGCCCGGCAGCAAGTCCAATTTCCAGGGTAATCGGGAAGCCAGCTCGGATCTACGCAAAAGATGAACTGTGTTTCCTGCAACTTTATGCCTCTAACGTTACCGGTTGAGTAACAGCCGGACACAATCGTGTCTTCTGTAAGGAAACATGCCAGCAGTTGTTGCCTAGAAGTGAATAAAAAGTACTTTTGCTATTAAAAAGGTTTCGTATGATTTGAAGCTGCAATAACAGTCCTGTCCAATCAAAGCCTCCCCTCCTCAACAACAGGATGCGCTGCTCTGTTTAAGCAAGGAATAATATTGTTTTAGTCAGTACATATGCTTTGCTTCCTGTTGGGAGTATTGCACAAAAAAAAAAACCCCTATTTTATTGCGTATCAAATAACTAAGCCAGTGTGTATTTACAGACTTTATATACAGAGATGTTTTCTAATACCATTTGTGTGTAAAGAAAGTATAAGCTAGCGTGATGTGTTTGTTTAGCCGTCTGAGCTACAACAAAATGAAGGAGAGCACCCTCTAAATAAGAGACTGCGTTGCTGTCAGTACTAGCAGAGCCACGTATGTTGAGGGTCTGGATGCTCCTGACTTACGGTCAGAGAAGTTTACTGTCAGAAAACGTTCATTCTGGTGGTACGAGACCTTTCTTTGCCCTTCGATCTCCCGGTTGCTTAAAAGGCAATTACTGGGAGCAATGGCAAGATTTAGCCTGAGGACTTCTGCATTTGCCCCCTGCTAATGATGTGCTGGGATCCTGTCATCTGCCAAGACACCAGCAGAGCAGCAGTAACTCTGATGCCTGTCACTGCTTCCTTCCTTCCTTCCTTCCTCCCGTCTTGGGAAGTCTGCTCCTCCATGTCAGGCTGTACTAACGAACAAGAACAGATTCTGAGCTCTGTGTCTTGCAGGGAAAGCACCAGCTGGGCTGACACCAGTGAAGCTGCTTGGCTTTGACCCTGCCCGAGGACGATCCACAGCCACCTCCAGGTAAATGCCCTGGGGCTTCTCTTGCAGCCAGGCAAGCCCTGCTGCAATTACCATCACAATCACCCTTGCACTTCAGAATGGGGTGCCTGTCATAGCACTGACAGCAGTGCTCAGTGCAGCCCTGTCACAGTGCTGGAGGTGCAGGCAAGAAGTCAAGGCCAGAGACAACTTCTGGCCTTGCAGATATAAATCAAGGCTGTGCTGTTGTCTCAATTTATATATGTAAATTCGTAACTATCTATCCATATGTCTGCAGAGGGATTTTAATCAGAAAACTGTCCTTATTTGGAGATCGAGGGCTTCATTCATCCTCTGAAGACTGACTGAACGTCTCCTGCCAGGAGAAAGGGGATGCTATGCCACCATCCAACCCCGGGTTTCCTTCTTCCTGTAAATCAGGAGCCTTCCTTCAGCCCAGCAGAGTCAGCAGTAAACTCGTGGCCAGGCCAGACCACGCTTCTCCCAGCACTGAGGGTTTTCCTGTGACTAAAACAGTGCACGTACAGGGAAAAAGTTTAAAAAGTCTCAGGGGCAACCGCGTCCTTGAGCTTCGCCTTATCCTCTTGCCACCTGAATCAAGTCCCCGAACACTTCAGCTCAAGCCGTGTTCAGCTCCTTTATCACTTACACCCCTTTTCCATCAGTTCGTCCTTCGGCCAGGCCTTGCACTGTGGCTAACTGACCTGGTTTCACTCATTTCCGTGCAGATCAGCCAAGTCTCCCAGGCTGGAGAAGTGGGTCACTGTGCAGAGCATACAGGGCCTTAGCAGAGGTGTCCTTCCCTCCCTCTGAGCAGAGAAGCCTTCCTGCTGCCACGTGAAGCTGCCTTTCTACCTCCCGGCCCATGTCTGGTTTCTGCAGGCGCAATGCTGGTAAGCGGTGCGAGGAAAGGGAGGTGACCCAACAACCGTGTGGAGCACGCGGAGGGAGAGAAATGTCACGGGTCTGGCTTTGCTGGAAACGCTTCAGCCCCGAAACAAACACGGCAGCTTGTGG
The DNA here is from genome assembly GCF_002078875.1 of Numida meleagris. NCBI lineage: Eukaryota > Metazoa > Chordata > Aves > Galliformes > Numididae > Numida > Numida meleagris. The sequence goes on along the minus strand of NC_034417.1, from coordinate 11,997,729 downwards.
CTCCCCAGCCAGGGGGCTGCTGCCAAACGGATGCACTGCAGTGAGCGCTGACAAGAAACAAATGTACCCGAGATGAAGAAATAATCTTGCTGTTCAAGATTGCCGCAAACAAAGCTGTAAACGTTGCCATTGGGGCGGAAGCCTGAGCTGTGACAGTGGATTTTCCATCCCTCACAAAACCTGCTTTTGGCCAAAATTGTGAAGCAGAAAGCTTTCTGCTTAAAACCAAGCAAACAAAAGCCAAAGATCTACTCTTTAAGCCCACTTTCTTTTTAGACGAGGCTAAAATTATGCTTAGAATTGTATTTCTCACTGCTCTGAAAGGACCCAGTCCAAAAAAACAGGACAGCAGCTTGGTGCATGCAGACAATTTTACCCATTTCATGGAACTATTGAACTGATTCAAGAGAGTACTTCACCAGTTCAGAATGAAAACCAATCCGATTCCTAGAAGAAAAAAAATCAATCCCATCTCAGTACAACTAAAGAAGTGCACTGAACTTTAACCAATTTCCTTTCTGAAACATAGGCAGTAATGGTAACTTGTGAAAACAGACACCTCCCAGGCTGGATGCTTGGAAATGAACAGCAAAGTTCAGGTAACGACATCTGCTGTAAAGCCAAGGAACCCACTTCATCGTGTTACTGGCGTGCTGTGCTCTGACACCGTTCCCTAGAGCAAGCTGAAAGTATTTTTATTAGTACAGTGTGAATGACTCAAGCCCACAGGGTTTTTCCTTCAGTCCCTGAGCGACCGATGGGCAGGAGGAGGAAAACTCTGTGTTTCACATGCAAAGTTTTCCAGCGTCTTCCTGAACTTGTCAGACTTTCCTCCTCTGCTTTCCAACTCTGCAGCACTCCTGCTGCAGGCTGGCCAGGGCTGTGAGTACACGTGGAAGTGATGGCTGAGCAGATGTGTCGAGCTGCGCACGGCTGCTGGTCCACATACGCCTCAGTGGAATCCAAGGCAGCCCAGCATATGGTTCAGGTTTTATCTTCTGCTCAGCCCTCTAATCAAAATTACGATGAAGTTTATCTGCACCTTGGCATTAATTTTTAAAACCTCAAGATTTTAACCGAGAGGAACTGTCTGTTTACTGCTTTTCTTTCTTATAGACGTAGCTGTTGTTACCTCATTAACTATTTAGCATCCGGTAATCGCCATGAGCTTAGCTTGGCAAGATCTCAGGGTTGGAACTCCCAAAGGAAAATGTCATTGGTCTCCTTATCTGATACATTTTGGTTAGCAGAGATTTAAAAGAATCAGTAGCAGACCCTTAATGAGATACGTTTGGCAAGAAGATATGAAACACATATTAAGCTGGTTTACAGCTGTTTCCTTTTTCATTGGTTTTCCCTTATCTAAATGCATACATAACGTTAATCTGCTGTCGTAGTATCTTGGGTTATTTTATTTCTGGGTTTAGCATCCACCTCTCTTGTTATTTAATTTCATTACTGCTACTTCACCAGTAAATAATGAGTATCTTTTTAACTGTACGCCCATCCTCCTGCAATCCAAGTGATCAGCAGCACATCCCTTCAAAAACCCCAGTCGCACAAAGGTGTGAGGGATGACTAAGCTAGCTCCGTTCATTTCTATATTGCCAGAGAGATCATATAGAGAGAGTTTGCTAATTAGATAGAAAATTGTGTGAGATTTTTGGAAAAGCTTCATGCACTTCATAAACCTCCATCATCTTTTCAGTAAGCACATTTCCCCTGAAGTTCCTCATTTACAACAGCAGATGTTGCACAGCAGGTTCACCAGAAAAGGAGGAAAAAGTTATTTTTCCATTGGGTGGTAAATAATCTATTATTAAGTGAAACGTTTTATCCCTTTAGGGAACTGAGAGTGTTTGCTGCTGTGGGTCACTGCTCACCGTTCAGGGGTGGAGGGCTGACTCGTGGGTAGGGCTGGGTCAGGGCTGACATTCTGCCACACAGCAATGCTCTCGTGGCACCCATGGCCAACCAAGGGGCTGCCCAAGACCACCTCAGCCATCCCAGCTGGCCTACAGCCATGGCAGCGCGTGTCATCCATAGAAAAGAAGGGGTCTGAAAATGGGAACATTCTGTGCTTCCTAAAAAGGCAGCGCTGACCCAAGCACGTCCCTGTACTCAGCGCTGTATTTGTTTGCAGCTCTGCGGGTGCCCAGTGTGTTGAGTGTATTTGAAGTGGAGAAATGCAACCTGATAAGGACAACTGTGATGTTCTGCGCGTTGGTAGGAATAATCAATTGCAAAGAAACGGGGTGAAGAGCCAACAGAGCGAGCAGCAGTAGTGCTGGGGAGGTGTGGAGGTTAGAGGGGGTTGCATGCTCAGTGGGAGCCAGCAGTATCACGCAGCTCTGAACAAAAAAATGAGGAAAAAAAGCCAACATCATACTGGGATAGATCAGTGAAAGTACAGTCTATAAGCCGTGAGATCATCCTACTGCTCTACTCAGCATGTACTAGACCACAGCTGGGGGACCACATCCAGCTAGGGGCTAGGCACTTGAGGACAGCTGTGGGTCAGCTGCAGAGATGGGAAGAATGGGAATGATTTAGAAACAGAAATTTTGAAGAAACGTTGAAGGAACTGCATGAATCAGAAGAAATGGCTGAGGAGAGACAAGGACAAGAATGCACACAGCTGCTATGAAGAGGAAAACAGGCTGATTAATGATGATGTAGATAGGAAAGGTAGTAGTGGGCTTCAATGATAGACCCACATCATTCAGAAGTTAAGAAAAAAGCTGGCAGAGGGAAAGAATGGGTCCACAGCAGAATAGGCTGCCTGCCACTGCCTCACTAAAAGTGCTTCCAAACAGGTTAAAAAGCTTTTTGAAGGAACAGCATGGGTTCGCCTCCAAGCAGGACAGGCATGCTTCCTAAGACACTTCCTAAAAGGTCACTCCATTCTTTTTTATGCTTCTGTGCTTGGATTAAATTGCTTTTTTTTTTTTTTTTTTGGTGAGGAACAAAGCCAGGATGTGCCTTTTCTGCTGCCTCTACTGCTCTTTCCACAGAGAGGAGCATCTCAGGCAGTTTCCCCTCTTTCCTCCGGATTCATTTGACCAGTGCATCTGGCCTCTGCAACCCCCAGCACCACCACCACAGAGGGAATGCAGCCTGCACTTCAGTTCCCTGCTCCCTTACACGCTGACAGAAGTGTGTTACCAGAACAACCAGTTTCATCCTGGCTTTCTAGGGAGAGCAGAGGTGACAGCTGCTTAAAGAGAAGGGAGGAGCAGGTAATACTTGAGAGCTGTGCTGTCTTGTTTCTAGCCTCAAATGCATGCTCCAGATGAAAACATCTGAACCGTTTTTCAGATTCACATCCTTTTCTGTGGGGCTGGTAACGCTCTCAGGCTAGCAGCATTTTTAGTTCTGTACTCTTAAAAACTGAAATCCAAGCTGATTATAATAGGTTTATTTCAGCTGAAGAATGTGGCTTACAGTATGGATTTAAAGACTGTCTTCATTTGAATGGCAGCTGGAAAGGTTCATATGCTTCAGTAAAGCAGTGCTGGTTTGTTGCAGGCAGTAGTATGCATAAGCCTAAATGTGCTTTTCTATTTCAATTACATGACCAGCACTCATGAATGGGAGCCTGAGCTTTATCTGCGCTGACCTTGAAAACCCCCTGGAGGTTTATGATGAAATGAAGCATATGTTTTCTAGCGATCTCTGGAAAATGAAGAAACAACAACCACTCATTCTTGCTGTGGTTTTCTGAGGAAACAAAGTGATGTATCATCAGAGCTTCCATATTACTGCAGGAGAGTGTGGAGGGTCTCTATTTTTGTTCCCTCGCCATACACGGATTTGGCAATGCTATGCAGATACAGAGACTGGGATTGCACACACCACAGCCTCTCCCCTGGACATGTACACACACATAAACCAGACAAACAGCAATTCTCGCTCTTGCTGATAAATCAGATCATCTTAATAGGTGAGTTATTGCAATGAATGAAGTGGATGTCTACAGTTCGGTCACACCAGTGACTCTGCACTACTGTAGACATATACAAATTAGCTTTTAATTGATAGCTTGATTATTGGTCTAGACACAGTGGCACAGAGCTCTGACTCTGCCCGTATTTTGTTCGGTAACAAAGCCTCAGTGCTTGCTCCAGTTTCTGACCCGAAAGAAGTGCATCAGTTACAGCTTCTGGATAGAGAGCCTGAAGAGCTTGCACAACGTGCTTGCTATGGCCACACTGAAGGCAAGGATGGGAGCAGAGTGTGAACCAGCCACTCTAAAGTTAGCGTAGCTGCTGGGAACCCAGCTGGAAGTCTGGCTCCAAGTGAGAATCCTGGACATGGCAGCAGAGTAAGAACTCTCACTGGGGGATATGGTGAAAAATGGTGCACGAGGATGTGAACGCAAAGAGAAATGCACCTGCATGAATGTGCCCAGTAGAAACTGATTTGCCTTTCACCTCAAGTATACTATGACTCTGACTGCAAGGTAGATAGAAAAAGTGGTTTTGATTTCTACAATTTTTTTTTTCCCTGTGGGTTTTCTTTTGTTTTTCTTCTCTCATGCACCATCTTCATGCCCATGTCTTACTATTTTTCACGTTTCTTTTTCCTAAGGCTTTCAGTACCGCTTCATCTCAGTTCTTCCCAGTGTAGCAATGCAGATTTACAACTCCTTTCTTTTCCCATGACACTGCTTACAGTCACGGGACAAAAATCAGCCTTTTCTTGCCAGATTCTGCAGCCATTCTCCCCACCACTCCTGAATGAGTCTAGGTTGCCATTCCCTTGAGGACTAAACTAGACTGGGATTTATTAAACCCTGAGCCCTCTGTTTGATATATGGCCTCAGGCAGTAGGCACTAAGGCAAATAATGCTGCTTCTTTGTAAAAGCACAGTAAACCACGCTACAGAGTGCATTGCCCCAGGCATTCCTAAACTATCTTGTCCTGTGTCAGCAAGATGCTTTAAGAATTCTCTATAGAGCTTTCACTGCTCCATTTTTTCCTCTGCTCCCACCCTGTGCATTTCAATACAGTAAGGAAAAGATTTTGTCCTTAATTGAAATTCCTTTCATCAGCCCAGATATAGCCTGAACAAAGATACTGACATGAAAAAGCAGCCAAGAACATATCTTTAAAACGTCAATTTGCCAGTGACAAGCATAAAATGCAGTCACTGCAAATCAAGACTCTAAATCCCCATTGTATATCACATAGCTGCCACTTCCCCACCTCCCCCCACTATCCCTCCCATAAGTTTTGATGTTTGTTCATCCTTGTTTTCCTTTCCACATTCTTCTCATACTGTATTCACAGCAAATGTGAGGGTAGCCGGGTCTTGATTAAACTCTTGCAGACTTAGAGAAAGCTCTTTTAAACCTTGAATGGTGTCATTTATCTTAGACTTCTACCTCTGGAAGAAATCGATCATTCAAGCTCTGTGAGTTTTCTCTATTTTTCCCTTTTTTATTCATTCTGGTAAAGTAATTGATGCACTTTTGCCCACACAGACCTGTAAATTTAATGCTCCATGAGTTTACATGACAGGAAATTGCTACGATCTTGCTCAGCTGCAGAAAGAGAAATAAGAAATGAAAGTTCTTTCCATTGGCACAATGTAGGGAAGGATACACCCAACAGAAAAACACGGGCTGTCTACTGAGGGCTTTATTTAGCCTGCTTACCACGGGTACTTAATTTAGGTGTTACACCTTAAACTCTCAGCTGCATGGAGACCAGAGTCTGGTGCCTTGGTGGCTGAGCATGCTAATTAATAGCATTTCTGTATTTCCCTTGCACCTTGGTTTGGAAGACTCTATAGTGTGACCTGGACTGGGGGAGACATTTCCTTTCAGTCTTGCTACTGCTTCAACACATTCTGGGACAGGTCTGGAATACATGGACACTAACTTACACAAACAGTAAGAAATAATACTTGGCACTCTTCATGCAGACTTTGTTCAGGAAACCAGCAGAAATGCTCTCAGTTTGGAGTTTCTAAGCAGTCATGAAATAAGATGAAAGCTGCACGCGTGCAGGTATTAGATGTGGACTGTTCACCCAGCTGTGACAGTTCCACAGTTAGAGTGGCAGCAGGAAGTCAGGCATGGTTAATGTACAAGATACTCAATCTTCAGAGTGCTGCTGCCAGGTGTCTTATTTGGCTTCAGTTTCACTGTCTTTTTGCCTATTCTTTTGTCTGTCTAGTGTTCAGGAAAATGAAGTGGAATGCAAAGTGTTCTGCCCCTGTAACTGGCATGGTGGGGCTGCAGGACGTGTTGGAAATGACACAGTGAACCACTGCGTGCTCTTATTTGGTATATTCTCCTCTGTTATATTCATGTTTTTGGTAGCTATTTGAAGACTTCCCATGCTTGCCTGAGTCACCTTGCCATATCCATCACTGCTTTGTTAAAGTCTGATGCTAAAAGTCTCACTGATAGATATTTGAGTTATTTCCCAACCTTTAGTGGGCTTGGCAATTTGTTTATTATTAAATGCTTGAATATTCTACCCCTGAAGGACATCTATTAACATTTGGTGAAGAACTAGGGTACTTCACTGAGTCCTAGTGTCATGCTAGTTACAAGGCACAGCAGTAGGGATATCTTTATTTACAGATCATTAAAAAGATGAGTTCTGCGGTAAAAGGCAGATATAATTGTTTTTCTTGAGCATTTTCACAGTATTTGGTCAAGCGAAAACTATGCAGACGCCTGCTGGCTGCAAAATGAAAAGGAGAAAGAGAAGAGGGTAGTATGGGGTTGGAGGCAAAGAGAGATGACCTGAGAGAGACTGCTGGCTTGGAGCAGTATTACTGAGGGGCACACACAGAGAAAGATCCAAAACGGTCACTCTTCAAGTAGCAGTTTGAGAGGTTGAGCATGAGAAACACTGGCGCACTCTCTATCCTATTTCTGTGCCAACCACAGCGGAGTACCTGGACATAACGATGTGGAATGGAGTGCAGAAGCTTTGCATTCCCTGGACACATTCTCATCCTACGGCAGCTGTCAGTTCTTTAACAAAAGAGGAGGCTGAAGGACAGAGGGAGAAACCTATAAGGAGCCAAAGCATCCACGGAGCAGCCAGCATGACAGACTGTGGTAATAAAAAAGCTCTAAAACTCGTCTAAAATTTTAGGAGAACAAACCAAGCTCTGGGCAGTGCCAGGCACAGGGTTTGTGAAACAGGCACAAAGCCATCCATGCCCAGCATTCCACAGCCACCCCCTCCAGCCTCTGCCCAGCAAGCTGCAGAACAGCCCCAGCACCAACTGGTAAACCAGAAGGTTTGAGACGTGTGTGCCACCGAAGTGCCATGCAAACAATGGATAAAAATTCTCTTCACTTGTGCTCTTTTAAGCACTTGTGCATGGCAAGTCTCTTTTGACGTCTCAGGATAATGGATATGCTCTAAATGAGTGCTAATTTTATTAAGTCCCGATTACTTTACTTTCTTGAGCTACAAACTTGTTGGTAGTGTTTTCAGAGCTATTTGGGAACTCCTTTTTCTTAATTCTCCATCCTCATGAAGCACGATTTCCTTTTGAGTCACTCCCTCTTGCTCCTTTCTTCATTTTATTCTCCAAGACTTTGGCCAATGTTATCATTCTTGAGAAGGCTCTCACGGTGCTGGAACTATTTTATTGTATGAGAGATGGACTGAGATTACTGTAAACTACAGAGAGTGTATTAGGAGAACAATGAAAAAACTCTAATGAGGTTTGCACACCCTAGTTCACTTGAGGAGCAAATTTCTTGACACTTCCCCTTGGAGTCTGAGATGACACTTTAATCTCACTATTAAAAACATGACCTAAGGACGGACCAGGGTGGAGCATGGGAAACATTGTCCTTTTAATTGTCTACTCTGAAGCAGCAATCTACTTATGATATAACAGTCCTTGCCATCTGGCTCCAGGCGAGTCATACTCCCTTTGAGAGGGTTCTGAGAAATGTTACTTTCGGTAGGTGGTACAAGACCAAATTCCAGCTCTTATCTTGGTTTCAGCATGTGTGCAGTGAAAGGGAAAAGCTTTTCTCAGATCTCGCCAGCCAAATTACTTCTCAGGGCATACCCAGGGCTTTCTCAGGGTTACATCAGTCTCCCAGCAGAATATTAATAGTGCCCCTTGTAACAGTGTAGATAGAGTTTGAGGCTATTTGTGATCTCCCAGAAAATTCAAAGGGTTCCTCATTTATCTGTTCTGCATTTTCTTTACCCAGATTGTCCTATCTCACTCTGTGGAGGAATCTCTTTCACAGTTTCATCAGCTGTCTGATTGTTCTGTATAGGCCCAGTTTCTGCCATCCGAAAGAACCCAGAGCACAGCATCACCAGGTAGGATGTGCTTCAGTACTCAGCCAGACCCAGGGGGCCTCTCAAACTCCCAGCAGGACGTGCCTGGGACACAGGTAACAAATGGATGTTCCCTGTCCCCTGGAGGAAACGTGTCTGCAGCAGAGGCCATGCTTTCAAGCTGTTGGAGACACACAGCTGTCAATTTCTCCCTTAACAATCACCATAGACACAATTATGGCTGACTGAACTTAGGATTTTTAAAATTCACATTGTTAATAAAACCAAAGATTGATGTGAATGGGGGTTGGTCTTACTTTCTACATGACAAAGAATTATCATGCATGATTGACACTTCAGTGATTTTAAAAAAAAACAACTTTCTTACACTTAGCAAATGTTAATACTAGAAAAGTTAATCTCACGTTTGTCAGTAATGAAATGACCTCAGCTCAGTGCTCCTGCTGAGTTTTTGAAGCTTTTTTCCTCAAGTCAAGTAAATTATGTGTTAGTGGAGCACCAGAACGGTGCAGATGCGTGTGGTGTGCACCAAAGGGAGGTGGTTGGGTGCATGTGATTGACAGGCTAAGTACAGCTGCATGGCTTTCCAGACACTTGGGCTCCCTATAGATCACACTATGCTACAGGTTTTTGGTGTTTGGGTTTTAAAAAGCGCTCTGAAACAATGGACATGTTCAGAGTTACAGTACCACAACCAATGGTGGCTCTGTCACATGCCTTAAACATTGCTAGTTTTTCCAGTGAATTATTTGGGATGCTGGTTATTAGCCTGATTTTTCTAAGGAAATGAGGGTGAAGCAGCTGCCTCTGAGTCTTATCAGTTCTCTGTGTCTCCTGAAGCTCTTGGCCAAGTTCAGCCACCCAAAAACGTACAGATCTCCACAGCTGCACAGTGTGGGACATATGGCATGCACTACACCAGGAGAGCAGTGCTCCAGCCAGTGAATAATTTTATTCATATTTCCGTGTGGCTATACGAGCAATTCCCTAGGAATGGGGCTCAAAACCACGGGGAAACCCTCCGCCCCAACGGCCTGGTGTGACCAGAGGCACGCGGGGCTGTGAGGGAAGAACGCGGCCTCAGCTTCAGCCAGCCCTTTCCTCAGGGTGACCCGAGCCAGAAGGCTCAGGAGCAGCAGGGAGCGCTAGGGACACAGCCCCGGGGGCGGCACAGCCCTGAACCGTCCCGTAACCGCCTCACAGGGCCCCGAAATAGCCCCAGCGGCCCGCTGCCCCCGGCCGCGCCGCGCATGCGCGAGCGGTGGGCGGCCACGGAGGGGGAGGGGGGCGCCCCCCTCTCCCTCTGCACGTGACCCAGGCCGCGGCGGGGGGCTCTCTTAAAGGGCCAGGCGGCGCGCTGCCCGCGTGGGCGTTCGTGCCCCAGTTTTGTCTATGGGCTCCCTTTCACCTCCAAACTCGCTCCGCCCCGCCCCTCCCCGCGCACCTGTCGGCCGGCCCGGCGCAGGCCTAGGGGGCAGCCGCGAGCCGCGACGGGAGGCGCAGCGTGGGCAGGGCCGGGCCCCCGCCTCGTCCCCGCCGGCACCTGCGGCCCCGCACCCGTAACCCGGAAGCGGTGCAGCGGCGACGAGAGGAGAGCGCCGGGACATGGCCGCTGCCTGCTCCTGTCTGTGCGCCGCGGCCGGCATGGCCCTGAGCGCGGCGACGCGCAGCTGAGCCTCGACCTTGGCGTCCCCTTCTTCCCGCCGGACCCTCCTCCTCCTCCTCTTCTTCCTCCTTCTCCTCCTCCCGCCGCCGCCGCTCGGGGGCTGCTGAGGGCCGCTCGCTGCCTGCGGGGCCGGGGCGGAGCCGGGAAGGGCCGGGGCCGCGCGGGGCTCTGAGCGGGGGCTGCGGGCCGTGCGGGCGGTGGGTGCGTGCCGCGAGCTGCCCTCTGTATCCGGGGCCGGGCTGGGGGCTGCATCCCCCGTAGGGTCAGCGGTGTTCGTTTCTGAGGGGCTGGTTGTACTTCTGCTGTGCGTGATTTGTGTTTATCGGCTCGTTTAACAGCTGCGCTGCTCTCGGTGAGCTGTAGTTCCTCAAAGGCGTTGCGGGAGGGCAGCGGGCCGGCCGGTTTGACTCCATCCCAGCGCAGGTTAGCTTCTCGCCGGCGTCTCTGATGCCAGAACAAGGCCCCAGAATGAACGGTTTCTCTCTGGGCGAGCTGTGCTGGCTGTTCTGCTGCCCGCCATGCCCCAGCCGCATCGCTGCCAAGCTGGCCTTCCTGCCCCCGGAGCCCACGTACACCGTGCTGCCCCCCGAGCAGCAGCAGGAGGCTGGGGCGGCCGCTGGGGCTGCCACCCCCACGGGATCGGGCACCTGCAGCCTGCACCTGAGCGAGCGGGCGGACTGGCAGTACTCGCAGCGGGAACTGGACGCCGTGGAAGTGTTCTTCTCCCGCACGGCTCGAGATAACAGGCTGGGCTGCATGTTTGTGCGGTGTGCACCCACCGGCCGGTACACGCTGCTCTTCTCGCATGGTAATGCTGTGGACCTGGGCCAGATGTGCAGCTTCTACATTGGCCTTGGCTCCCGCATCAACTGCAACGTCTTCTCTTACGACTACTCTGGCTATGGGGTGAGCACCGGCAAGCCCTCCGAGAAAAACCTGTATGCAGACATTGATGCCGCCTGGCAGGCCCTCAGGACAAGGTAAATGTTGGATGCAAGGTGCTTCAATGTCTGTTTAATCCTAAGAAATGCAGTGGCTGCACAGTTAACCAACCCGCTGAGAAGCGGAGGGAAGGGTCTGTAGGTGGTTTGAGTTTCCTTGATGGTGTCAGTGGATGTGCCGTCAACAGCTACAGTGATTTACTGGATAGTTTTGTTTGTTTGAAGGATGTCCAAGCCTTCATTCATGGGCTTTTTCTAGATTTAGGGATTTATGCAGAGGTATTATGTGTTAGCCATTGCTCTGTTGTTATAAATCTGTATTGAGCAGGAGGTACTGCACTGATTGCGGATTGAGCTTGCCAGATGCGGAAAACCCTTTTGTTTGAGATGTCCATTGGTGTAAATATTTCCCAACGTTCATTATGCTTAGAGGTAAACCTGCTGAACCCAAGCTTTGAATTTGGCAGTGGCCTGGGCTGGTGCTTACCAGGAAACTGCTGTCACTCTGCAGTGTGTCTGGCATTTTGCTCGAGTGACGTACATGTCTTTCTCTTTTGGCAACCAAAGCCCTGTTACCAAGTTGGGTAGGGCAGTGAGGTGGAAGGAAAAAATGTTGACAGGTGAGAGCTGGGGATTCTGCCAGGTGGAGATGCCAAAGGAGGTGGCATCCAAAGGGATGTAGCAGCGGTGAGAAGACTCTGGCAAGGCAGCGTGGCAAGTAGAAGCATGGGGCCCATGTCTTTTGGGAATCCGGAACAGAGCTGTTTTTCCAAGCTCCTTGCTGTATTTGTGTAGCATTCCTGGGCTTCTGTCCACAGAGACCATGAGTGACTTCTGCTGTTGCATAAGTGGTTCTTAAAGAATGGAAGAGGGAGCTTGAGGAAGTTTAAGCTGTTGCATTAGGGCAAGAAAAAAGAGCAAAGGAGGTCTTCTTGGCTCTGTGGCTGCGTAGTTGAACTTGGCTTACATGGAGTAATGTCTGTTTTAGGGATATGTGCCAGCTTCAAAAATAGTGACGGGAGTTGTTACTAATTTAGATAATTGGCTTTTCAAGGATCCAGGGATTGGTCAATTGTAGAGTCCAGCTGGCTTTTGATATTGGTCAGCCCAAGTCAGTTTAAGATTGTGGGGGGAAGTTATCCTCTCATAGCAAATGTTCTGTTTGCATGGTGGGTGAGCCAGACTCTGGGTTCATTTTTTCAATACTCTTAAAAATTAAAAACAAACAAAAACAGATGTTGCTTGAATGTAGTAATGTAAGTAATATGGCTTTATGTAAAGAAATAATTTGATAGACTTTGTGCAGAATAGTTGACTAATTGTCACTATATTGCATGTGGGTGATGTAAATAAGCTTTAAGAAAGGAAGACTGCTTTGAATACGCCAGGCCTGATTAATGCTTGTCCTTCAGTATCCATGTTTTCTCTCCATCTCACTATTTAGTTGATACATTTTCAAGAAAGACTTTTATAGCTCTGGAAAAGTGCTTTCACATCTGCTTGGAAGTGCTCGGGCATGTAGCATATGTTTAAGACCAATGCAGACCCAGAAACAAGGCAATCCTTCACTGAGGTCTACTGAGAAGCCTGACCTAGGAGGCGATGCCAGTGTGTGCCTAGCTTTGCTACGAGGGGATTAGCTCCTTCTACTGAAGTGTGACTGAAGGAAGTTTATAATTTTATGTTAGAGTCCTTTCTGTGGTTTCGACAAGATCTGGGTTATGTTCTTTTCTTAAATTGAGGGGTTGAATTTTGCCAGCTCTTACGCTGCCAGGTTTGTCAGTCCCTGATCTTTGCGCTCCATTGGGAGTGCTGCTGGAGTAGCTGTGTTAGCATGGTTAGATTTTTGGGAGCCAAAGAGAATATTACAGTGTTTTAGACTCAGTAAAGGAATTGGTTACTCTAAAATGTAAACTTTATTAGTTCTGTTTGTTTGTTTTTTAGATTCAGTCCTCTCAGATGACTTTCATGGTTGTTAGGAAGAAACAGAATTCTCTAAGCAGTGGTGGTGTGAGCTTTAAAGAACTGACCATTTTGTTAGCCCTGTTTAATGGGCCCAGACAGCTTGCTGTTAAGTGAAATGTTCTGCTGTAGAAATACGAGTCTGCCTTCTGAGGTGAGATGTCGTACGATGCTGTTCCTGCTCCAGCAGCTCATTGGTAGCTTCCGAATTTGCGTGGGGTTTCATTCTCCATGCAAATTTCTAGCGTTTGGCCTGCAGTCATGTGGTAGTGAACTGTAATGCGTAGTTAAAAGTGGAACCTTAAAATAGGAGAGGTTCACTAGCTATAGAAAGCACTTAGTCATCTGTGTGAACTTCTGTGGGAAGCTGTTGCTGAATCCACCAGACATTGCACCTGGCAGCAGAAAGGGATCATTAAACGTTGGAAGTGTTGATTCCCTTTTTTTAAAATTGTGCCTGTGAAGTACAACTGATCCTTATTAAATATTAACTTATCAGTGTGCTTTGAAAGTTGCACCAAGTTGGACAGGAATTTACACTACACCTGGACAAAACGGATGGCTGCCAAGTTCTAGGAATGGTGGTGAACTGACTGTGGCTACAAACATGCCTGCAAATGTTGACTTTATTTTTAAAGGTATTGAAGTGAAGATCTTGCTATCACATACACAGCTGGCTATGACACCTTATGTAACAAATGATTATAAAACAGTTGATGAAAAATAACATCATTGAGGTTTCTGTTCCATTCAGTTACCAGCCTGTCTTTGGAGAATCAATGTCAACTACTCGCTATTCCTTTAGTCACTGTAAAGGGTAACTTATTTCCTTCCTGTTAATCAGATGAGTCCTAATTGTTAAGTTTGAGTGCTAACTGACCTTCAACCTACGTAAGATGTTGGCATATAATTTTATCCCCTTGAAATGGCTTTTTATAGATGTTCCTTGAGATGCTTAACTGTGTAGCATTGATGATTCTAGTTCCAATAGCAAACAATTAATTTGGGCTTTATATGTATTTCCATTTGACTAACAAGTGGAATACTAGCTTTTGATAAGTGATAGATTTTAATGTATCGTTTAAGTACTTCATTCTCAGAACAGATACACTTGAGTTTGTCTTTCAGTCCATTGGTTCACTTCCATTTTTAACAAGGCAATCGAAATCTGTGTTCTGTCACGATGAAAGGAATTGGATTGTAAAATGATACAGTGGAATGCAAGGGCTTTTGATAAATGGATGGCAGATAGCTTAGAATATTTAATCGCCTTTAAAACTTGTTTTAAAAAAAACCCACTACTTTCATTATATGAATATTTTATTATTTCCTGTGCTGATTATCTGTCACTTCTTATTGCTGTTTCCTTGGCAGGAATTGGTGGATATCTTCTGATGTTGTGTCCATTTAGTTAGTCTGTTTGCTTCATTTTTTTCCCTCTTGATTTACCAAATCAGTTAGGATCTACTTTTACTTTCTTTGTGCCAGAATCTTCTTTTGTTAGCGCTGGGTGCTCTGTGTGACCTTGTTTCACTTCTCTGGATTGAGTGTTCTGGCACTCAGGTTCAACCTAACGATTTTTATTCTATGTAGACCCTTGAAACCCCTACTAAAGATCGAGCTTTATTCCTTTCTTTCCACTCAGTGCTTCCAGAAGTATTTAATTGAAGAACTTGTAATATGCACTTTGGGTGGATTTGTGAGGACAGGAGTCATAATTTATTACAAAGAGGCAGATGTGAAGCATTCAGCACCTTCCCAACATGGTTTATACTAGGAATAAAATTTCTCAGCATATATGCTGGTGTAGAAACACAATCAGGATGTCGTATATTAACTTCTCTTACTTTAACTTTTCCAAGGGGATTTTTGCATCTTTTTTCCATCTGTTTTCTTCAATCACCTTCCCGACTCTGAAGGGATGTATGCTCATTTTATGAAAAATGTACTGGTACAGATTGCTAAATAGCTGAGATTTATTTATTACTTCTGCGAATGGATTAAGCACTGAAGTTGTAAATGGATGTGTGCAATTTACAGTACAGTGACACTTTGACTAATCAGAAAACTCAGATTGCGTTGCTGTTCAGCTTAGGATTGACTGTGGGCTGCGGGTGTCTGCTACTCTTAATTGCATATTCCTCAGGTTAAACTAAAAAAGTGTATTCGGTGAAAGCGGAGGTTTTGGTGTAAAATTAGCAATGCAATTCTTGAGGTGGTCTAAGGCTGTGCTTGGCTGAGTCATTGTGAACACTGAGTCCTGGAGAAACAGGTTTTCACCTGCTTCCTTGTTCATGGTGCATCACTTGGTAGGCAGGCTGAAATGGCAGCTGAGTCGCAGCTGATGGAGGGTGAAGGTCAGCGGACAAACTGCATTCATCTGGGTACCTTGTGTTGCCTCTCAGTGCTGCTGTTTCTGCCTAAAAATGCTCAGGTGTTCTCCTGATCTGCAGTAGACATCGTGCACTTGTGTGGTGCCTTAACCCGCTGGTGGCAGAGCTTCATAGACGTGGCCGTGGGTTTAGATTTTGGCCTTTTCTGTCATTGACTGTAATAGGTTATTTCTCATTTGCAGCTTTTTAATGCTGTTGGTAGGGTGTCCACAAAGGATGACTTAGTGGATGCTTCCTGATTTTTAACGAGGCTGTTTTTTAAGGCTTAATCTATTCTACCCACTGTGGTTAGTACTTCAAGAAAAACTGCATAGGACTTGTCTTAAAAATAGAAACGGGCAGAATAGTCTGTAGACTTCGATGATGAGCAGAGATTAATTCAGATGATTAGCATCCCAGGGACAAATACCGACAACTGTTTAAAACAGGTGCTCTGATGTTCAAAGTCACTCCAACTGTTTATTGAGCTCTGGTGTTGTGTTACGTGAATTAGTCACTGCTGTAAAAGAAAGCACTTCTGTTAAATATTTTCCTACTTCTGTCGGGAGCGTAAGATCAAAGCTTGTTTTAAAGAAAACGAGATTTTTCACTGTCAAGAATATTTTGCAACCGGGTGTTATTTGGGAAGAGAACTAAGCTGCCAAAGAACCTTTGGGTAATGATACTTGTCATCCTGAGCGTGGGCACTCTGAGAGGCAGCCGCTGAAGTGGGGACGTTGGGTAACCCTGCCATGGGAGGGCTGTGGGCCTGGCTCTCTGCATCACCAGGGCATTGGACAGAAAGGATCTAGGGGCTGCAGTGTTAAATCCCACGTGCTCAAGCTCTGGTTTTGGTGGTTTTGCTCTGAAGCCAGTGTCAGTCACCGTGCCTTTACAACCTCAAAAACAGCAACAGGTCCCTCCAAAACACAGCTTCTGTCCTTTGGTACTGACTTATTTTGTGGTGTTTCCAAGTGCGGGGCTAAGTTTGTGGTAGCTCGTTGCTTGTGGATGTAAGTGGAAAGAGCAAATGGGAAAAACAAAAAAAAAAAACAACAAAAAAACCCAGCAACTCAGTCCAGGATTGTGGATACCTGGGGATGTAGTTAGAGTAACATTTTAAGCTACAGAAGTGGGTTGTCCTCTAGCAACTGGTTTTGTGAGAAAAACTTGCACTTCCTGAGCAAAGAGTTATTTCTATTTCTGCATGAAGTGAAGAAAGCAGGTGGGTTTTTTGGTTTTCAGTTTTTTGGTTCTGTGCGGCTTCCTCATGCGGAGATGCACTGGTACAAAGGAAATGCCAAGCAATTAGCCTTTTGGAGCCTCATTGTTGTAGCATATGTCTGAATTGCTGCTTTGGTTTTAAGATGAGGTTTGTATGGTGGAGAAAGGCAATGTGATTATAGTAACTTCTACATTTAAATCCTGTCCCAAGTATGCTTTTAAGGAAAATACAAGGAAACTAGTTCCACAGTTGCACTGCGTTGACTTAAAGACAACAGTCTCAAAATTATGTAGCGCTGATTAAATGGACAAGTAGCATATCTGTTTTTTTTTTCTCTAAAGCCAGAAGTACGTTTAATGAGTAAGTGACAGTCCCTTCTGCCCTCCTTCTCAAAAATGAATCAATTAAAGACTGTTGGAAGCAGTTGATATGAATCATAAAATGACTTACAGATAGGTTGAAACTAGCATGCTCGTGCACATTCCGGAGCTGCTTTGCTAATTAGCACCTAAAAAGGGCAGAATTCTTTCTCTGGTGATTAACTTCAGATCATTTCAGTTGCCGCTGTGCTTCAGAGAAATTAAAATACTTATCCATTTATAAGGTGAGGTGCTCCCTGCGTTTTCTTGAATCTCGGGAAGGCATAAGAGCTCTAGTAGCTCTTGATTGCTTCTTTATGTTAATTTAAGCCTACATTGACTGCTTATACTGACCTGATGTAGAAACAATCAAGGATTATTTTGTTTAACTCAAACTCAGGCTTGTTGTGGGCTAAAACACAGTAGGTGCACAAACCCTAGGCCTCTAGAAAAATCAGTGTATAGTGGGTAATTGAGATCAGTAGAGCCCAGTCTCGTGGACAAGCAATTATTTCTTGGCTAACTTGCTTTCCGGTTCTTGGATGAACACCTGATGATGAAGTGGAATTTCATTCCTGCTGTCAAACTGTGTGTTTTATTGGGTGTGGGAGGCCTTTGGTTTTCGTTTTCCTTCCTAGTGCAGACTGTGTGAGCAATGGAAGTGCGACCAAATCATGCTTAGCCCAACACTGTGCTACGCAGTGGGATCCCTCTCCTTCCCATCCATCTTCCTTCCCTTGCTTTCACATCTCCCAAGAAGCACTTGTGTGTCGTCAGGAAAATTCCTACAATAATGAAAAAAATCTACAACATCATAACAAAATTTTCAAAAAGGGAAATTCCGTGTGGGTTTGTGAAAAACGATGACGTGGAAGGTGAGGTTTGAGTTTGCCTCAAAGTGCAGAGGGAAACATTTAAATTAGAGGTGATCTCCAGTTATTATAGCTGTGGTTTTTGTATGGCGGATTTCTTAGAAAAACTTCATTTGTGCTTGCCTGAAAGTAATATTATTTATTGGTAGTCTTCTGAAATTCTTTGTAGGCACATCTTTCAAGATGAAGTTGTTTTTTTGGCCGTTAATTGGAAATTAGCTGTTGTATTAAACAGTTCTGGGTATATTCCTAAAAGGAGGATTTGTTACCAAGTCTATGTTGAAATTCCTGCTTATGTATGGAAATGTTACTTTAAAACTATGACTCTTGTGAGCCCTGTTTATCAGCCAAGGCATGCTGCTGGAGCAAGCAAGATATATCAGTGTCTGGCACAGAGCCCTTCTCAAGGCATGCCGTGTCAGCCGGCGTCTCCCACAGACTTTATACAAATTATTTTTGTATAGGACATGGCCAAATTTCTTAACATCTTGGTGTGTTAGAACAGTAAGATTGAACTGTGTGACATGGCATGTTTGCTTCTTTGCATGCACAGCAAATAGACACATGGGGTAATGAATAATGGGATCTGAAAAGTCTGAACGTTCTGTGACGGACTTCAACATGTTTCTCCAGAAAGCATGCTTTCAATAATATGGTTTGAAATGTTTCTCTCTCAACAAGAGGGTTGTTTCGAAAAGGGTTTGCTCAGATTGTAAGATCTTTCTGGGCGTTCTTTGCTGCTGACTTGTGGTTAGTTTTGTTTTGGATCTTCTATGAGAACTTGAAAAATGGTCTTCAATATCAGCAGAGCAGCAGGAATGGCTGTATGTTCGTTCCAGTGTAAGAGAAACTGAGATACAGTTCAGATTATGTAATTATTATTCCATGATTTTTAAGGCTTATTTATTATATTTATTTATATATATTTATTATAATAATAAATAAGAGAGGGTCTGCCTTGGGGGAGGTCATTTGTCTTAACTATTACGCTATATTTTGCTTATAATATGACTTGCAATTTATTTTAGGAGCCAACAGTAATATGGGGCTAAACTTCTGTTGGGAATTTTACATTTGTGGTATACAAACTATCTACACTTCTAAGGAATGTTTTAGTAGTTAACTTGCCTTTTTAAATGTTGGATTGGCTTGTTTGTACTGATCTTAATCTTTGTCCTATCTCTGTGGAGTCTTCGCCAACATGTGGTGAATCTGAGTAGGATGAACGTCTAACAGCCTGGGGAAAGAGACATCTTTCAAGACAGTAGCCTTGTTTTTGAAGCATGTCCTCCAGGGCCAAATTTAGAAAACTTTTCTCCAACGTGCTGTTTGTTCTTCATAGCTTCGTTTCTCATAAAAGTATGTGTATGTTCTGGTGGGTGTGGTGCTTTTTTTTGTTTGGTTTAAGAAGCTAATTCAGGCAAATATTTGTTTTGGAGGCGTTCCCTGGACAATTCGTTACCTTGAGGCAGTTGACCAAAAGCCAGACTGTCTTCTATTTCCCTAAGTCTGGGATGGACCTGAACTTGCAAATGGAGTTGTATTGTTCTTCCTAATATTTTTTTTTGTTGATCCCTGCTGTAAAAGCTTTTGTATTTTTCTACTGCATCATAGCTTCAGTGTATTTTATTAACACTACAGTTTTCTGTAGTGTTAGTTTCAGTCTGGATATGACCATCTTATCAGACTTTACCAGCTGTAAAAGTACCAAGTTGGAGGAGGAGGTGGGGTAGTGTTTCGACTGTTTTTATGGCTACTGGTTTATGAACGTGTAACCTTTGCCTCAGACTGGTTAATAATTACACCATAGGTTGCAGGCATCTGTTTGGTGCAAGAACCACCCTTTTGGTTGGAAATACAAGCAGTGTTTCACCTAGATCCTGACCAGTACGCCTAAAAGGTTCTAACTAATGCTGGATCTCTGCCAGCTTTCAAACTCCTGCTTCTCTGATGAAGTAACCCTCTACCCTCTCCCTTGTGCTTTTGAAAATGATTCATGTAATGTTTTATTCACCTTCAAAGCACCCTGTGCGTGAAAACCAGTACAATTAGTTCTGTATCCCTACAAATTTGTATTAAAAATTAATCTGATTATATATAAACTGTTATCTGTGAAGAAATGCAGGCACAAATTTAGTTGTCTCTCAGATAACTACATCATTTTAATTTATATTTGCTCTAACGAAGAACAAAGATGCCAGTAGTTTAAGACTGTACTTGACGATGATTTAAATTCAGTCTGAATTTTTGGTGTAAGAGGTGAGATTGTCATAAATCCTCAGCATTGACCCAAATTTGTGAAGGGTGAGAGGTTGTAAGGCTTCCTTGGTCTGTTGAATTCTTCTCTAGCCTTTTGTAATTCTGCTGAGACTGAGCAAGCTGGTGCCAAATACACCACCCTTCCAAATTGCATGCCCTTCTGTCAGAGCTCATCTGAGATCTGTACTCACTTTGTGTAGGACACTGAGCGGACACTATTTATACAAATAAGAACTGGCATCTTCCAATTATTTCACGAAATTACCTTTGCCATCCAGAAATCCAGTTCAGTAATGGTCATGGTGAAGGAAGATAAACCTAAGGATCTTGGATGTTTCATATCTGGATGTAGTCTGAAACTTGTTGCATTTCAGAACAGGAAGATCTGAACCAAAGATAATCATCTTTGATTATTGTAATTAGTCTCTTTGGCTGTACATTCGCAGCAATTTTCTGTTTTATAATTCCAAAGTAAGTGTTAATTTGGAAAAAAGGAAACAATGTTAGTTTAAGCTTAGCTCACTGTTACTGGGATTTTGAAGGGGAGAGGAGGAACTTGATTTAGAAAGCATCATTTGTCACTTAAAGCTTACGGCTCTTCCTTCCACTGCTCCCAGTGCTTCTGTGCAGTACTCTAACATGAGCTATCTTCTTTTCTGCCCTTCACTGTAAAGCTGATGGAAAATTAAGTCTGATCAAACTTTCTCTTTAAATATTATTTTAAAATTCCCATTAAATATTTCTATTTTGCCTCTGTCTTGAAAGCTTTGTGATAATAGGAGGAGGGGCAAAACTGTTCCTTTCTAAGTAACTAAATATGAAAAGTGTGTGTTGGGAGGAAACACGGCAGCAACTTGTAACTGAAGTGCCCCATCATGAAATGGTGAACTCCAGAAAACCTACGTAGCCAAAATGTTACTGACCAAATCAGTGTATGGCTGAAGTAGACATTAATACACCAACTCTTCCAAGCACAACACTATTACCCATTATTTCAAAAATAGAAACTCCGTCAGCACAAGGCTTCTTCATGCTGTGCTGGTTTACTGGTAGGCAGTTGAGTGCTTGCGTGGCACAAACTGGAACTGCTGGCATTTCTTCCTGCAGAACCAGTTGTTCTCAACTGATACTGCTAATAAGTAGAGAACCTGTTTGATTTACCAGAATTGCATCACAGATGTGGAGGCAAATAGGACACAGAAGCTGCTGCTTCTCGCCTCCCTTTCTTTTTAAATTTCTAAGCTACACCTGCAGGTCAGTATCTACCTTTAGCATCAGCTGGAGTAATGCACTTAAGTGATTGCATTAACAGATGTCCTTGATTCCCTACTGCTACTTCAGAGTGGCTGTCTGATAACAGACAATATCCTTTTCCTGTTCCTCAACCTTTTCCCTCAAAATATCTTTGACAAAACGATTACAAAGGTAATTGGCCCTGTTAACCAGATATAGCACTGGTGAGGAAAACAAAGTACACACCAAGCATGCTGCTTGCCCGTTAAAACATCTGGATTTGCACGGTATAGACAAAATGCCTTTTACTCCACAGGAGCTCAGATGATGCCAAAAAAGAGCTGGATAACCTGAACAAGTGCGTGTGAGCTGGTTTCAGGGCTGTATTTTCTGATGAGTTTAGAAAAGTTAAGAAAAAATGAGTACTTTTCTAAATAGATTGAAGCAGTGATCCTATTTCTTAGATTAATATTTGTTACTTTAAAATGGATAACATTTAGTGGTTTAATTTTTTTTTGCATGTAATTAAATGCAGGCATCTGTTTATGTAATAAATGAATGGTTTGGGGCTCTGTTTTCAAGTTCCTGGAGAGCACAACGCAGGTTTCATCAGTGCTTCAATCAGACACACAGGAGAATTGCTGACTCTGTGCTCAGTCGTTCAGAATTCCAAGTAGTGGTTACTGGGGAAAAAGGGAGGAGGGATTTAGCCCCAGGTTTGTGAAGATGGAGGCTTTGGATAGGAAATCTGATTTTAAGCTCTGAACTAGTTATCTGTGGTCTGCTATCTTAGAACATCTGGTGCTGTTAATCCTGGTGATTGCTGTATATATTTTAAACCATCTTAGCTTTATATTGACTGTTAGAGAGACCTGAACATTGAATGTGCAAAATGATCGTTAAAGGGATGTGCAGACGAGGAAAATTAAGTGTTACACCAGGATTTAAACTTGTGTTGTTTTATGACATATAGATTCTGTGGAGCAACAAGTCTTGAATTCTGGTAGAGCTAGGTCATCCCATCTTTGAGTGACGAGAGTGGAACAACGTGAGGATGCTTTGGAGCTGTATGCAGCTTCCCATTTGTATGGTACTGTGATGTCAATTACAGGAGGCCTTCTGCTTTTTTTTTCCTCTTGACCCTTGTCTCTATTAATACATTTTCTCTTGAAGATTAGCTAAGAAGCTACATGTAGTCAAACTGAGAGGAGGGTTTGGGTATCTTTGCTTGTTTGGTAGCATAAGAAGGTTGACCTTTATCGTCAGCATGAAGTGAATGCTCAGGATCCATTTATTTGTAAGGGCAATACAGGTTGCTCTGAGATCTGATTTTGCATACCACGGCAGAAGAATGGAAGGGAATTGATGAGCCTGATTCTCAAGTCAGAGTGCCAAGAAATGGTGAGAAATGAAGAACGCTGAGATTTTCTTCTGTCTGAAAAAACGTTGGAAGAATATTTTCTTCCAGTAGATTGCTTTCATGAAATGACTTTCTGCTTCCATTTGGCAGTTATCGCTCTTGTTTTCTGTTAAAATATTTAACAAATGTAGCTGAAAATGGAAGGTAGAAGGCAGGAGAGCAGTATTTCTCTGTGAGGCTGTGAATATTCTCCACTCTGAAAGCAGATGCTTAAGTGCATACAAATTCACACTGCAATAAAGCTCAGTGTTTGCAGCACTTACAAAACTGATGTGTTTTCTCCACTTAGCTGGGAGTGAGGAAAAATAGAGGTCACAGTGTCATTTATCCAAGTAGGATTTCTTCCAGTTGACGATTCACAAGACGTGTCAGTGCAGAGGAAGTGTCAAATGTTTTGATTTTTAAATCAAAAGAGAATGTTGCCTTTCTTCTTTAAATCTGTGCAAGTGGTTTCAGAGTAACTCCAAGAAAGGTGAAATATTTCCTGAGAATTAAAGAGGCGGGATGTGTGGTCTCCCGGAGACAAGGGCCACAGCTCCTCTTCACTTAGCTTCTGCCTCGAGCCCCTAAACGTTTATTTGAGGTATTGCTTACATTTGGGGGAAGCCTTTGCCTTATTCAGTAACTTTGTTTGCTCGTCTGTAGTGCATGAGCATATTAATCTAACTGTGTAAGAGAACAAGAAATGCTACTGCCAGCTGAGTCATCTTCATACAATGTTTGTCCATAAAATATTCATGTAGCAGGGACAGCTGCATCCTTCTGCAGTCTGTTCTTTTTAGGATTCTTAGGACTGTTCATAGATACGAATCGGTTTTGCAGCTGGACCTATCTGCTGCCCTCACTTTCTGCTCTCCCTTTCTGCCCCTCCTGGCCCTCTCTTTCCCTTTAGGCTGGGGACTCTCAAATCACCTCCGGGGCAGCACTGATGGGATGGGAAGCAGCAGCACATCCAGACTGTGTGCTCCTTATCCATTCCAGCCCCCATGTAATCCACTTGGGACTCCGGCTTTGGTGCTTGGCGGGACAGAATGCCTTCAGATTTCCAGGGGTCTTTTGAAGAACAGTGTGAAAATGGCTTTAACTTTGTCTGCTCTAAATGGATTTCAGATACAAGCACCTGCAGTTTGTTGAGGCTCCTTAGCTTGTTTGTTCCCTGCCACCAGCATTTTGGAGATAATGGTGGGAAGTTTTATCAATTAGTTTTCTGGATATAGTTACAAATTTCTATGACATGAGGAAAATACTGTATCAGTGCCAAGAATTTGATAATTTGTAAGTTATATCAAATAGTTGCAGAAAAACCGGTTGCTTAATGGCATTATCTTCTGTTTTTATCATCTGAAAACATGATGCTCTCTTAAAAGACATTTCATCTGTATGTTTTAATGTAGTCTGAAACTAAATAGAATCATAGAATGGCCTGGGTTGAAAAGGACCTCAACTGATCATCCAGTTTCAACCTTCCTGCCTTGGGCAGGGTTGCCAACCACTAGACTAAGCTGCCCAGAGCCACATCCAGCCTTGGATATATATATATAAATAGAAGCATATTAAAGAAAACTGAAAAAACAACACAACACTCACACGAGAAAGCTAGTTAGTTTCCTTTGAATTCAGCAATGGGATTAGTTGCATGAGTAATTCTAGCACATGCTGCAATAGAAATCAGTTTTTGTGTGAGCTATTTCCCTCCCCTAACCCTAGCCTCCCCCCTTGTAGCCTTCCTAATATTGATCTCCCAAAGGATTAATTCCAGCTTGGCACGCCATTTAACTCTTCTGGAGCATCTAGTCAATTGCTTTCAGAAGTGCTTACATATATAGATCTTGTCTGAGGGATCCCTTTTTTAATGTAGTGTGTGTATAGCTAATCCATGCAAACCTGGAAGTTTCAGGTGATCTTTGCAGTTTGATTGCCATTTAAGGTTAGCCTTGTTTCCTTGAGATGGATTTAAATGAACAGCCTTACCTAGGTTTTTACCAAGTGTTGCTGTGAAGCTTTTGTCACCAGCTTTGACTAGCTTGCTGTCTAATTGTACTAGGAGAGCTGTGTGCTGACTGGTAAAGAAGAGGGTAAGTCCTGTATGTAAAAATATGAATAATATTGAATAATAATAATATATGAAAATCCTGAGGTGGTGGAAGGGTAGGAGTGTCTGCGATGGGTGGAACAGCAGCAGCTCAGGTCAGAAGCCACTGCACTGCTTCTCAGTTAAGTAATCCCAGCTCATGAGTCAGAGGCTTAAGACTTTAATAGATGCAGCTCTTGGCAATTAGTGATGCAATAGGATGGCCTTGAACTGTATAGCATGATGTTACAGGTAGGGAGAGGTCAGGGAAATACTCCAGAGAGTAAATTCAGTGTCTCCTGCGAAGAAGAGTCAGGGTAAGAGCAGCGCTTGAGATTTAGTTGGGATGTCAGAGATGCCCCAGCAAACAGGTGGGAGTACTAAAAGAATAACGCAGTGCTTCTGAACAGAAATGCCTGGAGACTTGTGAGCTTGCTTCTTTCAGACCTGTGTTGCCCCTCTGTGCCTATGTGGAGCCAGGGATGGCGAGAGGGCTGCAACAGCAGGGCTGGGAGGGCAGCCAGCATGCGTTGGCTCACTGTGAGTTCTCAGCCTCAGGAATCAGGCAAGGCTCTCCAGTTTGGAAGCAATTGAAATGTAAGCAGCAGCTATGAAAGCACAGAACTGGTGGGACTGCATAACCAGTGTTAATATTTGCACTTTTTTTTTTAATGTTTCCTAGGGAATCAATATTTTTTCCAAGAACACTTTCTGTGCTGGTAGGCACATGACTTGGTTTACTTGAAATCGTTATATAAAAAGATACTGCATTTAGATGAATGGAAATCATCAAATCTTTCTTATTCTTACAACAGTAGGGGTTGTTCTATAGCAACTCCTTTAAGAGTACAATTTTAGGGAGCGTTTTACCTCATTTTTTCATCTTTTGAATTCAGGCTATCCAGAGTGCAAGTGCAGGCTTCTTCCTACAGCTGTCAAACTTTAGTATCTTTTTAAAAAATGTTTTAAATGCTTACATGTTTTAGCTCTGTTGTATTACAAAACATACAATATGAGGTGTGTGGCTGCAATAGAAGTACCACAACAGGGTAGAGATGAGAGAGAAGCTGGGGCTGCAGGTAATAAATTCCTCATTCCAGAAGATACTGTGGAGCTTCTCTGTGAAAGTGACAGAACTTTCTCTGCTGTATCAAGTTATTTAAATGCACCTCAGAGACTGCCTATATAGATTTTGTACACTGGTTACAGTAAAGAGTATATAATGGAATGTAGCTGACTGTGTTTTTGTGAATTATTGATGGTGTGGTCAACAAAGATTGTTCTTAGAGGCCAGTAAAGGTTTCCTACCTTTGATAAATCAAGCTTAATACTTCTGTCTTGCATGTTTATTTGCTACAAGCCAACTTAATTAAATGCAAAATACTTCTTTAAAGCAACTCCAATGTTCTGTTTTTAACTGGAGCGAGAGATCCATTTTAGTATGCCATCTACCCATTGTATCTTGTGACTAAATGGTGTAAATGAAGACTGCTGTGAGAAAGCACTTTGGGTGGAGCAAGAAACTATAAAGAGTGGAGAAACATGCGTCTGTCTTCAGAACCTTAACCTGGTGACACAGTGCTGTCTTCAGAGCTATAATTGATTTGTGAAGTCGTCTAAGCAAGGAAGAAAATACACTTGAATGTATGCATGTATTTAACTCTTACTCCCATTGTTACTAGATTCTTGTCTTTTCCTTCACAGTGGTTTTGATTGTATTTGCTCCTGTGAGTAGAGAGATGAAATAAACCTTAAAATGCTTCAGTGATAAAGATCACAAATAGTGCTAAGGTGTCAAAGTGTGCCTCTTTCTCTTAATTAAAGAGCAAGTTAACAGAGAATGGAATACATCCATGTGCTGGTTTAAAGGCTCCTTTGACTGTCCAGAGGGTGATAATGCCTGGGTTTTTTTTACAATTACTTCTACATCAACTAAGTTTAGTCTCTCTTCCCTTGGAGTGAGTACACGTGAGAAGTGAATTGAAAACTTTGATGTGTTTTTAAGTCAATCTTTAATTGCAGGGCTCGATGGTCAAAAAGTTCCATTAATCATTGAAACTGATTTTTCGCGTATCTCAAAATGTG
The DNA here is from genome assembly GCF_002078875.1 of Numida meleagris. Taxonomy (NCBI): domain Eukaryota; kingdom Metazoa; phylum Chordata; class Aves; order Galliformes; family Numididae; genus Numida; species Numida meleagris. Next base: position 11,970,966 of record NC_034417.1, on the reverse strand, counting down.
TTTTTAAATGCCGTCTAGATACAGCATTCTTCACCGAGTTTAATGGGGAGTACTTCTTTCTGTTATGTGGAGATACTGCTTCTCTTTTTGTTCTATAGGATGTATGTGTATAATCATACTTTTTCAAAGTTAAAAAAATAAATCACAGTTTCATCATGAGCAGAAGACAGTGCTGTTGTGCTCCTGGCACCACAGTAGTTTGTTCATGATTTCCCATGTTGCTGTTCTGTCCTGCTCTCTTGACCAGCCAAGGTCTTTAGCAACAAACTGGAGAAAAACCCGTGGTACTTTACTGAGGAAAGTTCACCCTTGCTCTCATTGTATGAGCGCACACTGAGTAGTGGAGTGTTTTCATCTCATTGTTGTAAAATAGTGGAATGATAAAGACAGAAGGTCCAACAGAAGACTCAGCCACATCATTGCTCATTTTTTCAGTGGCCTTCTTGCTGACTTTATCTCAGTATGAGAGAATTAATGATCATAAAGGCAGAGTTACGCTGTTCTCTCACACCAATGTGCTCATGGCATGAGTTCCTAATTAAATGTGAAAGTACATTTGCTGGAAACGTATTTCTGTGTATCTGACGTTGCTATCTGGAGGAAAAAAAGGAACTCCATCCTGCAGAAGCAATTGTTTCAACGCTAGGCCTTTATACATAATAGCTCGTTCATGTGGTAGACAAACAGGCAGCCTAGCATAAACAGAACAGCAGAGTTTAGCATTCAACCATATTGGAGGGGGTTGGGGGTCATGTTATAAATACAATTGAGTTCTCAGTGCAAGAGAAAACAAAAGATCTTTCTTGGCACCTCCTTAATAAATAAATAAACCAGCAAGCATGGAGTACATGTTTTCTGCCTGTTCTGTCTTCTGTATCCCATTTAGCTTCTGTTCAGCTAACTTGGAAGAGATTTCTTCCAGAATGCAGATTTACAGAAGTCTTTCCCACCAACAACTATTTTGTTATCTTCTGTTTGTTTCTCTTTTGATTCTGTCCGAATAATGCTTGAGAAATTAGGGTGGCTAGGCGTAGTCTGCATTTGTTGAGTGGTGTCTGCTGTAAGATCATGAGCTATAAATGGGTGTGAGGAGAGAGCCTGATTTATGACTAGCAGCAGATAGGGTGCAGGGCTGTGGCATGGCTGGGCTGGCAGCAGGGAGGTGGTAACATGTGGTGCAAAATGAGCGCGTGGTGGTGTTGCACGTGGCAGCAATTCTACAACCACGCAGGTGGCAAGGAGGGAGGAGGAACACACTTGTACTGGTGAATCTGGAAAAAAATGAAACGATTTCCATGTTGAAACATGGTGTCTTCAGGCACTAAGTAATTTAAGATTGTATTTGCACGGGGAAAAAAAGTTTTGTTTTTTTTTTTAGAGGAACTAACATTCTAAGGAATTTATTTTAAAATAATAAATCAACCCCTATCCCAAAGCTACTCATGTAGAGCTTTATTCAGTTTATGTCAAACAGTAATCTTTGCTTGTTTACAAGAAAACATGCTGGTCTCGTCCCTTGTGAGAAACCCCACAGAGCACTGAAGTACAGGAAATGGAGGTGAGAACATACCATCCATTCCCAAGCCAGGACCAGTTATCTGTGACCTACTCACGATAGGTGGTTGTTTGACCTGTTCTTGCAAACATCATGGAAATTCTGCTATCTCACTAGACTGTTACAGTACTTTCTCAGATGATAGGGGAACAAAACCCTAACCCAAGCCCCTTTGCTGCAATTTTTGCCTATTCCATCTTGTTCTGTTCAAACCAGCCAGAGTGCATCCCATCTTCATCTTTGCAGCTGCTTCTTCCATATTTGAAGCCTGTTGTCATGTGTTTCTGAAACCTTCTTTCCTATGGAATAAACACATCGTAGTTCTCAGAGTCTTAACGTGCTTTTTTTTTCCCCCTTTTTGCTCATGCTGCTCTTATCTGAACTCTCAGCTGCCATGAGATGCTGGAAAGGAGATACAGTAGTTTGGCTGAGAACCAGAACCCCCTGAGTGAACCAGGAATAATCTCTGTCTGAACATCTGGCATGTCTAAGTACTGTGTTTACAGTATGACATAGGCTTGTGTCGAACTTGGGATCTACCATAATTCTCTCTTTTTTTTTTTTTTTTCCTGTTCAGAACTGAGTTTAACCAGTTATACCCCAAGAAGGAATGAGGCAGCCTCTGGATTAAGCTATGCAGTGGTTCTGCATAAGCTGATTTTCTGCTATTGCTGTTACAGTTATAAGGGTGGGGGGACATAAGGCAAGATTAGTTGGCGGAAATAACAGTGTTCATAAGAGCAGTTAGTGTTGCTGGGAGGAGAGAAGGGCTGCACGTGATACCTGAGGAATGATGTTTCCCAAAAAGCTCATTTGTTTTTTTCCGTCCTCCACCTTCTGCTGGTCTAGTAAAGGCCATTTTCTTTGCCTGATGAGTAGAAATTATTATCTATCCATGTGCCTGACTTCAGTGTCAGGTGCTCATTTCCACATCCTTCATCATGCTTGAAGTAATGTGGGAGGGGAAATCTCTGCAGAAATAGGAGTTTTTCAGTTCTGTCACTTTTCTGCCAGTGCACAAGGACTTGTGGCAGTACAGTGCAGGCGTGTGAACTGGGAGGCAGAGAGGCTTGTATGGCTGGTGAGGTAGCACTGTTAGAAGTACGTCTTGTTAATGATTAGAAATTACTGAAATTCTTTGCCCCTAGTTTTATGGTTGTAGACTTTTCTCCAAGGAGATGTAGTAGAAAACAATTCAGTGTAATTCAATTAATACAAAATGCTATTTCATTATAGTTTATACCAGACAATGTCATGAAATAGCCTTTTTTTCACCTGCCTTAGTTGTTCAGGGCAAACGTGCTGTGCCTTCCCTACTCAGCAGTGTGCAGATCACCTGCCTTGGTTTTGTTGTGGCTGGGGGACCTCACCAGCGATATTTAATATCTGTGCTAGGACTTGGCTGAACCTTGAGCACAGTTCTCAGTATTTCATAACACATAGCTGGTTATCACAAGGCAGTAACCAAGACGCAGTTGTAGAGCTTTGTGCTTTGGTGTATGTTACTGCAGTGCTGCTGGTCGTCCTACAGAAGTGCCTGGAGGAAGCCACATTGCTTCTGCTTGATCCATTTATTTATATGGAAAAAAAAAAATGGAAGAGCTGCCGTATCACTGGATTAGTGCTACAGTTGCCTGTTGTACCATAGTACTTACAAATAGTGAACATCTAAAATAACCTTTAAGAGGACATTTTCAGGTGTCATTGGTTTGTTCTGTAACTCCAGTATTAGCCTCTATTGATTAGTGCTGGATTTTCTCCATAGTGTAAGCAAATGTCTCTCTGAAGTGGCAGTAAAATAGTAGTGATATAAAACTGAAGTATATCCCTTGATTAAATTTTTCTGGCAGACATTGAAATTATTTTGAGTGTGAACACATTTGTGCAATTATGCGTCTGCTCCTGTGACAGCGTGCTGGGATATATGCCAACACAAATTGTCTCTTTCTTGCAGTTTCATAAGCCAGAATACTCTGCAAACTGTTTCTGGCTCCTACTACAATGAAAACATGAATTCAGTGATGAGTCTGCTACACCTGAACTTGAATCACATTGTACTTAGAACTGGGCAGGAAGGAGGTAGAGAAGGAAGTCAGTGCATAATTTAAAGAATCAGTGTCAATGTGTATTGTGCCTATGAAAACAGTGAAGAATTGTGGACCTATATTTGTGTGAATTCAAGGAAACTTGAGTGAGAAACTGGCATAGGGACTCTTACTGTGTGCCAGGGTTTCCTGTGAGTTGTGAAATAATTCTGATTTTCGCATTTGACAGTTGATGTTATGGTTAACACAAAAAACCTTAACCTAATGCCTTGCTCTCAATTTAGTGTTGGCATTTGGGCTGCAAATCTGCTGTGAATTCTGTGATGTTTTGACTGAGACGCTGGAGTGGCACTTGCTGAAGCAGGATGTGAAACTCAGTATTTTGTTCTGATAATGTAAATAATTGCGTGCAGGAATACTTACTGACCAAATTGGTCCTGTTGACTGTTTTTCGTTTTGTTTTGGTGACATAAAGATCTCGCAATTTAATCTCAAGTTCAAGATGTTCAATCAGCCTGTGGGTTTTTTACTTGATTGAGGCTGAAACTGTAGACACATCACTTATGGAAGTTTATAATGATACTACAGAAAAACCTATTTGAAATTCTTAATAAGCAATCTAAATTTCTCTGAACCGTGTAGTTTAGAGATAATGCATTTATAACAGTAATTTGTGGTATTTTCTTTGTTCTTTGAAATGATTGTAGGGCCCATTTTCCAGAGTGCGTGCATGTTTAAAATTTTAATTTGGGGAGTTTGAAGGGATTTGTATAAAGAGGAAGAAACAGTCTTGTACTGAAGTCTGAAGACTTTATTTGGTCAGAGTCACATGCTTGTTCTAGTAAAAATACTTGAGAAGTCGCTGTTGCCTTGAAATGTTGTTTGAGTTGTATCACCCCGGATTTATGTTAGGTTCCCTTTCCATATTTTAAACTGGAATTATTTCATTGTGGTGTTTCCCTTGAGAGGGGAGAACACAGTTTCATACCAAAAGAGCTCACGAGCTAATTACCTTAGTTTTTTTGGCCATTTCTGTTTAAATACCCTGTTGTAAGGAAGAACTTGATCACCAATAGCTGCCTTAGTTTAGCAGCAGTGATACAGTAGGTCTCAACATTGTGATGAATGGGTTTTGCGTAGTCAAAACACTTCTGTGGTGTTCTCTGTTTAGCTAGAGATACTGCAACTGATTTTTAGTAGCTTGAAAACTCTTGATTTGCTGCTGTTGCTGTATCCATGCTGATCTATGTGTTTTACAGTTTAGGTAAAGGATATTGGGACAGCAAATACCATAACATTTCAAAACTGAAAGTAAAAGGTGTGGTTAACTTGTCTGATTCAGTAATTCTGAAAAAAGAACTGGCCTCACTATTGAAAATACGTGTTTAGCACCTTGGAGGATTGGCACAGCTCCTGCAGCTTTGGCTGAGAACAGGCAGGGTTGAGATGTATGCCACTTCTGTAGTCCCTGCAGCAGCATTCCTCTGGTGCTTGCAATGGAGTGAGGAAGAAATAAAACTAGCAGTGGTAAACTTTCCATCAGTATTGCTCAAAGCTGAAGCCCTGAAGAAAGAAAAATAAATGCAGTTATGTCATGCTCGTAAAGTTTGTTTTTTTTTTATGATAATGCTTAGTCTGTACAGAGTGCTGTCAGCCAGAAAGCTTTTAGTACTTTACAAATGCACACTTTTGTTTGAGGAAACTGAGGTGGGAGCACAGTGCAAACCTCAATCATGCAGCTAAGCACATTAAATGGGAGGTAGCTATGTCCCATCCTGTCACTGTAGTCCACTGTTAGCGGTATTCTGAACCCTTTCCTGTCACACTGACCTGCTGATGTGACTGAAATCTGTCATTAGTAGGTAGAGGAGTAAGTGAGAAAGTCAGGGATGTGGATTCTTCATGGCTAACTGGAGTGTCTTGGTGCTGGATGGTAGGTGCCTGCAGCTGTACTGCTTGTGAAGACAGTTGTTTTCTTTTTCCTGTGCTGATAGGGAATGTGATCCCTAATCCACGCAACGTACTGATGGGATTCTGGGAGCAGATTACACTGGAGAACTTTGCCATCTGATACATATTTGTGGGTTGGGGGAGTAGAAATGCTTGCATCTTTTAAAATGCAAGTAGCTTTACGCTTCTCAGTAACTGATTTTCTCTGTGGGAAGCACGCTCCTCTTTTTTCTTTCCCTTACTTTCTTGTCGAATCCCTGCTTTGCATGCACTCATGGCAACTCTTGGAGTCCCTTCCTGCACTGCCTCACCTTGGGCCTTCAGTTGGGCCTTCCCTTGGGCCTTACTGCCCCTCAGCCTCAGAGCCGTTTCCACAGAGACCAAAGTGGCTCATTTCAAGAAAGATGTTTCTAGGAGCTGCTGTTTGGCTGGTGGAAGGACTTGCTTCCTTAGCAGATGAACAAGTCATAGCAGAGTGCCTCTTTTCTCCAAATGTCTTTTACTGTTTTCACTTTGTTCTTCGCTTGTATGCCACCTAGTTTCCATCTGCTTGCTGTCTCTTATCCATGACCACTCTTCCTTGTTTCTTCTATTTCACTTTCTTTATTGCTGTTCCGATTGTGTAAGAATCTTTTAACACCACCCAGGAGCTTGCAGAGAGAGGGGAAGGGGCCCCACCTCCACTCCCCAAGCGTGCTGTATGTTAAGGCCAAAATCCTTGGGCTATTCTGTACCTTGGCTGAGCCCTGCTTGCTGAGTCACCGGCTGGGCAGCATTGCGAGGGCTCCGAGCATGCCAGTGCCAAGCTGTGGCCATCAGTGCTTGGGGCCTCACCCCTGTCCGTTATTCATGGGCCTTGCTTCTGAGCTGTCACGTGTCCTTTGGCCTTACAGTAAATTGTTCGTGCAGATGTTTCTGCTGATGTGTGTGGTAAGCTTTCGGTGTCACCTTCTGATTGATGGTAAAGGGCTTGAAAAGATAAATCTGTTACAGTGACTGTTCTGGCTTGGACAGTTGGACTGTCCCTGACCAAAACAGTCCAAGAGATTCTTAGTGGACTGTTAGCAGGAATACAAAATAGAAAAGGCATTCCATCGAGTGACAAGCTGGCTGCAGCATTCATTCGCTTGTTGTCCTTATACTCTTCTTAAAATTACCATCTTGCCTTTCTGAAGAGTTGAATACTGAATATTTGTAATGTTTTAGTGATTAAGGGCTACTATAAATTTAGAAATCTCTCTCTCTTTTTTTTCTTTCTTTTTTTTTTTGTGATACTACAGTCTAGCTCTAACTTCAGCTGGCACACTGTGAAATTGAGATTTGTTTCTTTCTAGTTAGGTGTAGTGGTGGCAGGGAGGTTCTCTATTTGCAACATAAGCTGTTTTCAGAAACAAAATAACACCAAAAGGAGAGAATACAAAGGAAATCAATGCCAGAGAAAATTGCAATGCTAAGGCAATTATGTTAAAGGAATTCTCTCTCTACCTCTCTACTGTCTTGTTATCCTGAGATTCTCATCCCCACATCTGTTTCGGTACTTTGCTTAGACTGTAAATGCTTTAGAAATGGGACTCGACAGTTATTGTGATATTGGAGCTCAGGATGGTACTGCAAAATCTACCACCATCAATACAGCTCTGTTCTGAGTGCTATGTAAATGCACTTGTTTGCGTTGCATTTTTTTATGTTCTGATGTTGATGTATTTCTGCCTGTCTCTAATATGATGCGACAGCTGGTAGCTCAGCAGAATGGAGGCATAGTTTCCATATTCAGCCTTCAAAGGTGCCTGCCTCTGACCCACCACCCCGCAGCTGGGATGACATCCATGAGGATAAGGCTTTGCTCTGGGATTCTGTTAATGTACATACCCAAATCAGCCAGGCTCTACTGTGTGCTGGACTGTTTCTGACCGTAAGAGGGAAAAAAATTCTCCTAAGAGAGGTTTACAACATCTCTTTAAAAACATCAGGCCATGGCTGTGGCGATAGACCACCAATGTGAGCTACTGCTTGGTTACCAAGAGGATAGAATTTTCCTCTAGGGAGATATTTTTATACAGTTGCTTATTCATGTTACAGGAGATGTGAAAAGAACTCTTCTGTTCTGCAGCATGGAAATATTAAGAAAATTACACTTTCACAGAATCTACGGTACAGCCTAGTTTTACTCTGTGATAGAACCAAGTTGGGTGGTCAGTGTTGGATTATTCTTCCATTCTAATTATCTCTTTGCTAGTACCCAATCATTTGACTGCGTAAAAGTCAAATGCTATCAAGCTCTGCCAGATACCACTATCAGCATATCAAAGGAGTTGGAAAACTTCCAGGTGTACGTTGGGTATAGCCTAAACTGTAGCTTTTGATATATATATATTTATATACATTTTTTTTCATAGCCGTTCCAGCAGGACTGTAGACAGTGTAGTCTGGCAAAAAGACATGTTCCGCACAGATTATCTTCCAGTAGAAATGTTCTCTTCCACAGTCAGTTATTCTTTATACAGTTCGCAATTTTCTAGACGTAGAAACCTTATGGATAAATAATTTATAACCAACTGAGAAATAGCTTTGATTTGGAGCTTTCTCAACAAGTTGGGGTGACCAGATGCTACTGTACTCTTCTTCCTACTCACCAACACCATCTCCTGTGCCACTTCCCAATTCCTTTGTATTTTGCATGCTTAGAATTGATGATGATGTTAATTTACCTTCTGCTAATTTGCAGTTGTGAAACAGCACACAGGCTAGGACAACCTACAGGCTAGACAAGAATATTTGGGAGCCATCCAAGACTCCCTTTGAACCCAGAATTTTATGAAATGATGTATCTTTATAATTGCAAAATAAGCTTGATGTATTTTAAGCAGGAAGAGAGAAAACGAGGATTAACTCACAGCAATCAGCAACTGGAAAAAAAAGAACAGAACTACCCTTCTCAAATTCTTAGACTCTTTGGTATCTTCAGCTGTACTAATAAGGCAGTTTGGTCTTCTTGTTCCAGCTGTGTGGAAAGAAAGGAGGGGCAAAGGGGTAACTATTTTGTTCAGTGGTAGAGAGAGTGGAGAGGTTGTTAGCTTCCAAAATACCTAATTGAAATTCCTGGGAGTGACTCTAGGTACGGGGAAGTCTCATTTATAATGTGCTATGCTGCAGAATGAAAGAGGTGTTCGTGAAGATGGTGGAGATTAACAAACTGACATTCCTCCTTTGAAGGTAGCTCTCTTCAGCCTATGTAAACTATGATTATTTACTTTCCTGTTCCATTTTAGAGTCTTAGACATGTAAATTTACATCTCTCAGGGTGGATTTTTAATGTGCAGTGAATGGGAGGGATGTTTTGGTAGCTTTTTTGCCCTTTTTTTTTTTTTTTTTTTTTTGCTTTTATGATGCAGAGTGTGATTTTAAAGTGGTATTCATTTTCTCCACAGGTATGGCGTCAGTCCTGAAAACATTATTCTGTATGGTCAGAGTATTGGCACTGTCCCTACAGTAGACCTGGCATCTCGGTACGAGTGTGCAGCAGTAATCCTTCATTCTCCTTTGATGTCTGGATTACGGGTAGCTTTTCCTGACACTAGGAAAACCTATTGTTTTGATGCTTTTCCAAGGTACGTATAAATGTTGCAAGGATGATTGTTCTATACTCAGTGCGCTCTTAGGTGTTTAAAAAGGAATAGTCATGCAACTTTCTGGGGAACTTTTATTTAACTGTCACCTGTACTTTAAACTTCAGGTGTGCATACCTGTTGAGATTCACCAGGTAAGAAGCAGGCTGATATCAGTCTCAAACTGATGTGCTATGTCAACAAACAAACAATTCCTAGTGTTTAATATTATTTATTTTCTCCTGTTTTTGTGTTATGGGTTGTTAATATAAAAATTTTTATGTCATCAGATTTGGATAAGCAGCTTAACAACTGCTAATGTCCTGTTAAGTTCTTCATCTTCACTAATGAATAACAAATTAGTAATTGTACACTCTTAGCATCTCAGTTGACTTTGATTGAGGAGGTAACATGATACCATGAAATAGATCTGCTGTTTTCAAGTCGCTTGTTAATATATTGCTACGGTTTAACCAAAAAGGGTATAGATAATCACTGCTTCGAAGGGAGAGAGAAGAGAGAGGCAGAGGCTAGAGGGTTAGCCTGGTGTGGGTCACTTTTCTGCTTGGCTCTGTGTTTCCTGTGCAATCTCAGGTGGTGCACTTTATAATGCTTCTTTGCCTTTGATCCTTTTATGTAAAACACTTCTACACCTCTGTTCCTATGTCCATTCTTTTTGTTTCTCCCTGATGTCAGATCCTACTATCTGTGACCAAAGTAGAATGAGTTACTGTCTCTTTTGGAAGATTTTAAGCTTGTTTAAGAAGCTATAGAGTATTTTACTTATGAAAAACTGCATACAAGTGGTTTCAAGATAAAGCACTTACAGAGTGTCTCACTTGGAAAGAAATTGCAACAGTTCCAAGTTAATTAGTAGATGCAGGAAGAGCAGGTGTTTTAGGAATCTTTATTATTTCTGCATGTCTGCACCTGACATGTGCAGGGATCTAGTATTCTAAAGTTTCATGCTGATGTTTTGTTTTATTTTAGGGTATTTTTTTGTTGTTGTTCTTGTTTCCTCTTGAAAGGACTTGGCTCCTACTGAATGGAAACTCTCAAAATCATTTTGTTGCAGTGCTGTTAGGACACACCATATTTCCTTGATTCCCTAGCTAGTTCTTTTTCCCTCCCCACAGCCAAAAGTCTTTGTATTAGTGCTCAGTGACTCTGTAAAACTTCACTAAATTATAAGTTGCACATCTTAGCATTTGAGATTCATTTTATTAACCTCCTGCAGATATTTTGTTGTTGTGACTTTGAATAGTTAAGACTTCAAGCAGTGTTAGGAGTGGATTGCTCTGGAGAGAAAGCTGTGAGATATTTTAGTGATCAATGTCCCACATCAAGGCAGTGACAAAGCTATCTGTGGGCATTTGAGAATGTGAGAGGGAAGCTCTTTTCTTTATAGCAGCGTGGGGATAAAAAGCTAAGTGGTCCATGGAGGGTAGAAGGCAAAACAGAGGACTAGGACTCGCTGGAGTCTTGTGCAAACTTGTCTTTGCTTCAGAAGGTGGTGTTTGCAATAAGTGTAGTAGGGGATACTCATAGCATTTCTCATGTTTGTTTTATTTTCATTACAACAGATTAAAATTAGAAGGTGAGGGAGTGTGAAAGCCATAAATGTGTGCCTGAACAGCCACAAGTAATGGTGGCTGTCAGTTTCTGTCCGGTCCCCGAGCTTAGTGTTCTTCCACAGAAGTTAATGTAAGACAATGAGAGTGCAGTCAGAATTTGAAACTGTTGAACACAAACTTGTTCGTCATCCTTAAAGCTCAAATGTTATATTTACAAATGCTTCTGCTAGAGAAAAAAATCCAAAGCCTTAACAATAGCTCTCATTACAAAACTAACAGTGATTAGCTGATAGCAGCCAAATCAAGTAACTTAAGAAATAAATACATAAATAAAATGTGGTTGGGGGAGAACCCTAAAAACAGATGCACTGTATCACTTATCTTGTTTTTAACCTGCTGAGCTGTTCGGTGCTGTCAGTCTGACTTCACTTGGGCTGTAAGCAGTGAAAATAAACAGCAGCGGGCTTCTATGAATGTGTGCAGCTCAGACGTCTATTTTCACAGCAGGAAACAAAACAGTTCTGTGTGCACCTACAGTGAATTGCTATTATGTGCATTTTATGCTGGGGCTCCGTGAGAATGTGGTCTCTGTAGATTTTTCTAGCTGCAGAGCAGTATGGCTGAGCATACTAAGTGAGTCTAACGTGCAGTTTAAATACTGCCTTATGAGTCGCTGAGTTGGCAGTGGGACGCGTTCCAATTTCCTGCAAAATACGAATATCTAGCTTAATGGCCTGGGAATATATGTGGAAAAAAAATAGTGCCATTATCCGATTAGTGGAGTGAAAGGGATTTCCCGGTTTCCTACAGTACATGAGACCTTAGTTTGTGGCCACTAAAATGTTGTATAAACATCTCTGTGTGTGACTGACCTGCCTTGCCACGTCGTGGTACTCCAGACAGACCCTTCATGGGCTTCAGATTTCAGTTGACTTAGCATTTTCATTATAAAATATTGACATTTGGCTATGATACTAATTTGGGGATGAATTCAGGGGAGGGGAGGAATCTGCATTATTCTGATGTCTTTCAAGTTCTTGGGATATTTCTCTAAATTCAGCGTAGTTGCACACAACTCAAATTCCAGACAGGCAAAGCGAAATAGGCCATGTTTTAATTTTAAGTAACTTTAAATAACAAGAAACCTGTTTTCTGGAGAAATATTTATTGATACAGAGACCAAAATGTGTTTACACTCAGCTATTTACTGGAAAGCAATGACTGTAGAATACTGAATGCTGAGATTTGTGTGTGAGAGGTTTAGTGCTTTGTTTTACATCTTAGTTTTTAATTAACTTCATATTTTCATAAATCTTCTTTAAACCTGTTTTTAAATTGATGTATGTTGGCATCTGTATTTTTTAATCGTCGTAAGCAATTAGTCTGGTTACTTTGTGAAGTCTCTATCTTGTCTTACCAAAATCACACGCTCTCTTGCTCTTCAGCACAGGAAAATCCAAACACTTTTCATTAGATAATATAAGGAAATAAACTTGTCCTCTATCAAACCAAATATTACTGGTACTCATTTTCCTATTCACTTCTACATCACGTCCTGAGCCAAAGCACAGTTACATCATTGGCCAATTCCTCCATTTGATGATGGAAGTGGAGAGGGTAGGAAGCCGAGTTAATTAGCACTTGGCACCTGTACACTGATCTGGAATTAGTGGTAACTACTGATGCGGAGTGGCTGTCTGGAAATAAGAACAGGCATTCAGAGAAACCTGGTGTTCACCAGCTTGACATTCACATGCTACCAGTGTGCTTCCTAACTGGAGTTTTCTGGGCTGAACTCAAAGGTGTGAGGGTGCCCGTGTGTCACTCTTCCCTTTCTCCAGACCCTGTTCTCCTGTGTGAGGTGATCACTAGATGCTTTGGCCTGCAAAGTGTAGTTTGAACAGCTTATTCGAAGCCCACTGTTTATAGTAGGGCAAAAAATCCCGTGTGAATTTGGTTTGGTTTGCAGTTGAATGTCCTTGTGTAACACAGTTCTCCCTCAGTTTTCTGCCATTTGAACTTAGACAATGAGTACAAAGAACAGTTATTTGTTGGTTGTTTTTTTTTTTCTTTCAGTTCCTACTTAATTTGGGAGTTTCCATCCTCAGGAGCTGAGGCTCTTTTTGCATTAAGTCTCACAATGGGAATGTAGTTAATTGGTTCCTAATCTGTTAAATTGGAAGGTGATAATGCGTAATGTGAAGAGTCCAGGCTGGTGGCATGTCTCTTTAAATCCAGTTTGCCTCTCAGTATGTTTCCTCAGTGGCTTCTGTGACAGGTGCACTACTCACTGGTGTTCCAGGTGCCAAACTTCATTTGCACCACTCCCATTGGAGCTTGTGGCCATCAGAGCTGATGGCGTGGTGCTGATGGTAGCGCAGGCACCGGTTTACACACGCGTGTGGGGAGGAGGCCTTGTTCTTTATCGTTTGGGCACAACTGCAGGGTTTTGTAGCCGTTTAAAAACAAGCATCAGTGAGCTGATCGTGTATTGATAGCGAAGCTAGCCTTCTTTCATTGTGCGAAGGTGAAAGCCACAAACTGAGCAGTGTTTTCCTTTTCCCTCCCCAGCATTGACAAGATATCTAAAGTCACCTCTCCTGTGCTGGTCATCCACGGTACCGAAGATGAGGTGATCGATTTCTCCCACGGCCTGGCGATGTACGAGCGGTGTCCACGAGCAGTAGAGCCGCTCTGGGTGGAAGGGGCTGGGCATAACGACATAGAGCTTTATGCACAGTATTTAGAGAGACTAAAACAGTTCATATCTCACGAACTTCCCAACTCCTGAAGAAGCCTACCTGATTTTACCTCAGTTACTGTGAACGGAAGAAATTACCTGGTTTTGCACATGCTTTAACTGGATAGCTGTAATAGCTTTATACTATGAAGAAATACCCTGTCTTTGGGGTGTTCTAATCAAACATCTGATGAAATTTGTCTTTTGTATCTGGAAATGATTCTACTAATGCACACGATATGGTCAACTACTGTAATTCCAACAATTTTTAGCTTCGTTGCCCTGAAAGAAGTGGGGATACTAGCTGCTTATGGGGACACTTTTTACCTAGTGCTGTATTAACTGAAGATCGGTTTTCTCTGTCTCACTTCTGATTGTTTCTAATTCAGTCCTACGAAGACTTTTTTTTCAGTGTTCTCAATATGGAGAACACAACTGTTATGAGCTACAGCTTGTTCTAACCGATCGGCCATGGGTTCAATCTAAGGGAGTACTTTTCTTTGTCAAGTTTCTAGCTGTGGTATTGTAACTGGAAAGTTATTGTGATGAAGTTCCCCCACCTCCCTTTTAGTGTTCTTTTGTTAACTTACTGATCTTCCCAAGTAAATTATTGAAATATACTTTTTCCTGGTAATAAACAAACTACTACATGGGGCTAAACTCCGTAAGGACTTCTCCATTACTTGTATAAACGTAACTGGAATATTCTCAAAGGAACGATGGATGAAATTGCTCTTGTTGAAAATAAATGTGTAAATTTACTACTAGAAAACTCATTTTAATATTCAGATGGTCTGAATAATAGCCATAACAGACATTTCCTTCTGTAAAGCATTCCTGTAGACTTTTTAAAAGTACTGTACATATTTGAATTTACATTGTGCATAGATTCTTAATTGGTAGTTTTAAGTTAAGTCTAGCTACAATAAACTGCAAAATTCCGGTTTGTATATGATTGAATACATTTTGTTAAGATATGTTTTTATCCCTATATTATTTTGCTATTAAAGTTTTATAAAGTTTCCAGGACAAAAAAAAAAAAGAAAAAAAAAATTTACACATTTATGTTTTGAAGAATTTCTGTACCTAAATTTTCATTGAGCTGATCTTTTTAGTTGAGGAGTAATTTGATTCTTTGACACTGGAATCGCACAGATTATGCATCAGAAATGCAAAACACTTACAATTGTTACACTACTAGCATAGGTCTGAGTTTTCCAAATTTTAAGGCCTTAAATGTACTGTAAGCCTCAGATTGTTGTACAAATTGATCGCGGTTGATTGCAGTTTGTGTCCTGTTGCTAGAATGCAGCACAGTGATTGTAATGGAATAAAGGATGCATGGATTAGATCTTGCCGAATGTTTGAATCTTATTTGGCGCGTAATTTTCCTACTGAAAGAAAATGCAAAGCACTTGGATTTCATCATTTAATTCCTTCCTTCCGAGGAAAACTGTCCTGAAGTGGAAGGCCTCGTTTCCGTATGGCTCAGTGTATAAATCAAATGTTAAAAAGGTTGCTTCTAAATGGTGTCCAGCTGTTTTTAAATAACAGATAAACCCACGAGACATGGCCTGGAAGAGAAGTTTGAACGTGGTTGTCGTGAGATCTTGCCACAGGCCTGCCCTGAATCGTCAGCACTGCAAAGTGTGTCTGTTGGCTTTGATGCTGCCTTGGTGCTTGTTACTCCAAAAGGAAAGGGAAGGGTATTTTCATTCACAGTGGTGCGGGGAGTGTGGGGAAATGACGACACCCATCTGTGTGCAGTCACCTGAGTCCTTACTCTGGGTGCTTGCACCTGTGTGGCTCAGGCTGAGTGTTAAGTGCTCCAAGCCCCGGCGTACCCAGCTGTTTTTATTCCTCAGCATTCCTCTGTTAATGAGATCCCCAAAGCTGAGTTCAAAATTGTCCCATCAGTCTCAGGGTTGCTTGCGGCCCAAGTTCAGTGCTTTGACTGCGCGTGAATTTCCACTTGTCTTTTATGTGTCCGAATTCCTGCCCTTGTAGGTACCTTGCCATTCTTCTGCCTTGTCTGTTCTGCTTTGTGAAGCTTATCCGTGTTTAACTAATGCAAATATTTTCTTGTTAATTAGAGTGATAATCAGTGACCTATCTGTGCGCCGGGCTTCTTCCTTCCCTTTTAAGTCAGCCATCTGCTCACCTGCTTGGTCCCTCACACCATTTTCCTTGCAGCCCCGTTTCCACTGAATAGTTCTGAGATGAGCTGTGAAGTTTTTAAGATTTCCTGGCAGGCCCTGTAAAGAAAATAAACAGTAGTGGCCTTCTTTATGCTGTGTAAACTTCTAGCTTATCCCCTGTACCAAGGCATCACTGTTTGGGGCATTTCAGAGCACTGCTGCCCGTCAGCATTAGAGTTATTAGGTAAATTCTGTGGCCAACTCATGGAATGGTTTATGAGACAGCGGATTTCAGGTCCTCATTTGTTTAAAGGAGGAAAAAAAAATAGGTTGGAATAGGAATTGGAGATGTTGGAAAAGGGGACGGTGTGAGGTTATGAAAGAGAAACTTCGGATTGGGCTAAAAAAGTAGTTTGCTGCAGCAAGCTGCTAACATCGACTCATTTAAATGTATAACGTGGGCCTTTGCTAGAACTCGCGGTGCATATTTTAGAGCAGCCAAGGTGTCACTGTAAAAATGGCTGTGTGTGTGTCTGGGTAAATTATGCAATGGCTCTTCCAAGGCTGTAAATAAGGAACGTTTTTTCCGCCCCTCCTTCCTGCATGACCTGCTAACTTTGTTTATACAGCGCAATGGCATCTCGAGTACGACTTTCTTTTTTTTTTTTTTCCAGGGAGGTGAGTGGGGTTCTCCTCTCAGTAGCTGTCTCAGGTTTGTACTTTGAAACAGAGCAAAACATTGCTTTTGCCGGCAGAGGTTCTGATCCCTGCAGAGTGGGATGCGCATCCTTTTGAGATTGACATCACTGGTGCAAAGTTAACTTGTGCTGGCACTGAGATCTCCCACCCTCGTTGCTTCTGCTGTGGTTTTTTTTTGCCCAGTTCTGCGTCCTTACTGCAGCGTGGGGCAGCTCTGCTCAGGGCACGGACCCATCCGCTTGCCAAATACCCAAACCTGTATTTACGTGGAGCATTGTCCACCTCTTACAAACCTGTATCGTATTTGCTTTTACTAAATGATGCTAGACGCAGAAGTAGAGAAACAACCCACTCTTCCTGGGGTTACGTATTCAGCCATAAACCTTTATTCTCATCTGTAAAATCCTCCCCCCTCCTGTTCTGCTCTCACAAATGTAAATTAATGATCTTATTCAAGTCTGTTCCGCTGATTTCTCCCTTTCCAGCCTCCCTTCTTGGCGCAATTCCCCACCATCCTAACTCTGCATTTTGTTTTGTGAACACGGTGCCTTGTCTTCCTGGTGCTAATGGAGAGGAGGACGGCTCTGGTGGTGGATGGGTCAAGCCCCAGGCTACCTGCTCCATCTGCATTGCTTGCCAAATATTTGCAGGACTTCTTCTTCCCAACTGGGTTGGGTTTCAGAGCGAGAGGTTGTATTCCAGCTATGAAATATTTGGGTCTCACAACTTTGTTACAGAGAAAGGAACGAGCTGGTCCTCGGGGCGGCAGTGCCAAGTGTGACTTTGCAGAAACCGAAGTATTTCTGCAGAAAATGTTGGAGCGACATGCATGCTGCCTCTCTCTCTCTCAAAAAAAAAAAAAAAAAAAAAAAAAAAAAAGGAAAATAAAGCCCTCACCTCCTCAGGGTGTTCTCCTGTAAGGGTGAACGCGCTGCTTTCTGGATTTCATTGCGCTGTGGGTACGCTGCCCGCCCTGGGCTCTGTAGGGCTGCCAGGAGCTGCGGGGTGGGCAGTGCTCGCCCCGTGCCTGCAGCTTCCCCGGGGGCGGCGGGCACAGCTACGCTGACAGCGGCTGGAGGAGCCTCGGCAGCCACAGAGCATCCGTCCTGCGCGGCTCCGGCAGCCCTACATGCCGCCGGGTGAGCGGGGCCGAACGGCGAGGGGGAGAGGGGGAGGCAGCCGGCGGCCAAGCCAACACGACCCGACCCGACCCATCCCGACCCAACGCCGTGTGTGTGTTGCAGGTGGCCCCCCCGGGCTGGGGACGGCCGCGGGCCCCCCGAGGAGCTGTGCCCTGGTGCTGGTGCTGGTGGCGGTGCTGGGAGCCCGGCCCGAGGCGGCGAGGAGCGTCCCCAGGCAGCGGCGACACGGTGACGGCCGGCGGGGAGCGGGGCGGGGGGATGGGCAGTGCTGGCAGGGGGAGGAGGAGGAGAGAGGGAGAGGAAGAGGAAGGCGGTGCCGCTCCGGCCCGGGGCCCCTCACCGCTGCCGTCTGTAGCCCAGCTGGGCTGGGGGCTGCCCGAAAGGCGGCGATGGGAGCTCCGGGCTGGGGCCGGCCCCTACCGGGAGATGGGTGCGGCTGCCGGCACCGAGCGCTGCCCCGCGGGGGGCACTGGAGGCTGATTGCCCGCCTGGGCTCTGCCGGGTGCCGTGGTTTGCTTGTGGCTTCGGAGGTGGCTGCGCGCAGTCGGCTTTTCATTCACTTTCTCCTTAGTTCCTCGGGGCTCTTCTAGCATCCCAAGTTCTGTTCGTTCTAAATGAGGCTTTGCGCGACGCTCTGTTCTCTCGCAATGTCTGAGGACTGCTCTGAGCGAAGGATGCGAAGTGCTGCAGTATTATGATGCTCCTGAGTTGCCCGCTGCCGTCTGCTCTTGGTGGTCACGTTTTGCAGTTTCCCAGTAGCACAGGGTTACATTTCACTGATGAATTACTGCCATAAATGTGCACTCTGCTATCTAACGCTCCAGAATAAGAGTAAAATATAGAACTAATTTGGTTAAAACATGCAAATAATCCCCTGGACAGTGAGCCACAACTACTTGAGGCTGATAACTCCAATCTTGAAATCAAATAAAAAAATATTTGAAGCTTCCCAGCCACGCTGGACCTCTAGGAAATGGAACATTCTTAAAAGTCCTGTCTGCTGCTCAGCAATGAGTGCGAGCGCTGCGGGCACATTCCAGGGCTCGGGACGTGACCTCCAGTGTTAGCGGTATGTTCTTGTGCTAAAGCATTAACTGTTTCAAACACTGCGGGCAGGATGCCATTAAGCTTGAGGTTCCTTGTCCCTTTCCATCAGAGCTTTCTTGGATGTTCCTGAGTCCCCAGTGAAGTCCCAGCCCAGTGATGTTGAATTTAATTGTGTTAGTGGTCACTCCTCAGGGCGTACATTGAACCTGGATGGAGGAGTGCTGTGTAGGAGTACTGATGTGTTTGCCCCAAAGCAAATACAAGCTCCAGGGAGCCCCGGATCTCCCCCAGCAGTGCTTCTCCACAGGAGGAAGCCACAGCCTCACCCCATTACATCAGGGTAATGGCGTTGCTCCGCCATTTGGCATTATAGAGAATGTTATAAGCATGTTAGAATGCATATAAAGCATTATAGAAAACATATGTATATATTATCCCACTATAGTGCCTCAAAATCTGTCCACTGCGAATATATTGATTTGACCTGGAGAAGCACACAGCGAGTTTGTGAAAGTGATTTAACAGTTTGCAGTGTATCCAGGGATACTGCGAAACATTAATTAAAGTGTGTGTGCATGTGCATATGTGTATATAGACCCACTAGGATTCTTCATTGTCCACATTTAATCGGTTTTCCTGTATTAATGATTATTTCAGAGCACAGCCCGAGTCCTGGCAGCTCGTGGTGGGATGTGGAGCACGAAGGACTGCTGCACAGCCAAAGCACCCTGCCTGGGGCTGTGGGACCGAGCAGGCCCAGCCCCCTCCTCCATCCCAATGCCGGCAGAAGTTCCCTAAGTCAGAACCTGGGCCAGAAGTCGCAAGAGAAGCAGTTGTCCTGTGACGTGCTCCTCAAACTTTCCAGATATATTTTAATGGATACCTTCAGACCTGGCTTGGCCTGGAACCTCTTTCGGTTGTACAACTGTGACCGAGAAGCCAAGCTACCCAAAATGCATGTCGGTCCCCTCAAGATGGCGCGGCACAAGCTGAGGCCTTCCTTGCTGCACAGGATGCTCCGGCTGCTGGGGAACATGGGCATGCTCTCTGAGGGCCAGCAGCACAAGGTCTTTGCTCTGCTCAAGGAGCACATGCTGCAAGCAAGGAAGATGTCACCAAAGCCCAAAGAGGAGCACAGTGGTAGGTACCCCTAGAGATGTGTTTTGATCCTGTGTTGCACTGATGAGTGAGGCGAGGCTGCACTGGTTTGCAGGCCCCAGTGCTTGGCTGAGTCATGGCCCAGGTTAATGGGTTGCTCAGAGAGGTGGTGGGTGCCTGGTCCCTGCAGATAATCCAGGTCAGTCTGGACGGGCTCTGAGCACCTGATCAGCTGTAGGTGTTCCTGTTCAGTGCAGGAGAGTCAGACCAGATGGCCTTAAGGGTCCCTTTACCAACTCAAATGATTCTGATTCTATGGCCGGGGCTGGTGCTTTGATGGTGAGGTGCTTGGAGGGCAGTGTGCCATGGGTCGGTTGTGAGCTGTGTCTGTGCTGTCCGTGAATGCTGTGGTAACATCCCCAGCCCGGTGCGGCTGCCAGGCCCACAGCAGCCTGAGAGCATCCCCAGTGTGCACACTGGGAGTGTACTGCTCCCAGCTCCTGGGGCACAGCTGGGCTAGCACTTCCTGCTCCCACGGGGAGGTGAAGGAGTAAAAGGATCTGGGGGTGCTGGTTTACAGATGGCTGAACGTGAGCCAGCAGTGAGCCCAGGTGGTCAAGAAGGCCAGTGGTATCCTGGCTTGTATCAGAAATAGCAGGAGCTGGGAGCAGTGTCTGGAGAACAAGTCTTATGGGCAGTGGCTGAGGGAACAGGGATGGTTCAGTCTGGAGAAGGCTCAGGGGAAACCTTATCGCTCTCTACACTCCTGGAGGGAGGTCGTGGTGAGGAGGGGGTCAGCCTCTGCTCCCAGGTAACAGTGATAGGATGAGAGGGAAAGGCCTCAAGCTGCTCCAGAAGAAGTTCAGGTTGGGTATGAGGAAAGATTGCTTCTCCAAAAGAGCGGTGATGCACTGGCACAGGCTGCCCAGGGAGGTGGTGGGGTCACTGTTCCTGGAAGCGCTCAAGAACCGTGGGGATGTGGCGCTGATTAACGATTCTCTGAAGTGCCCTGCTGGGAACTGAGGGCTGCCTGTGGAAATACGTTTGGAAAACACAAAACTGGGGCAGAAAAAAAAAAATTCAAAAACAAACAAACAAACAAAAAAAAAACAACCCACAGAGGATGGCAGATGTGCAACGGGGAAGAGGCACGGGGAAAAGCATACTGAAGCAACGTTGCTAATTTAATGAGGGGGGCTGCAGGAGGCGCCTGAGTCACGGGGGCTGAGGGCGGCGGGGCTGCGCGGCGCCACGGGGCTGGAGGACGGCGCGGCAGTGAGGGCTGTGCAAGGGCGCCCCCTGCCGGCCGGCAGCGGAGCAGCGCGGGGCCCGGCAGCGCTCGGGTGGCGGAGGGGGGAACGTGGGAGCGGGCGTTGCCGAGGGGACGCTGACTCCGCTTCTCCTTCCTTTCCCCGGGTGGCAGTAAGGAAACAGGATAGCGGTCAGCCAGGGAGTGTGCCCGGGAAACGCGCTTTCAGGAGCCACCCTGTGGGATCGGATTTTTTTTTTTTTTTCCCCCTTTTTCAAGGAAGATCTACGGCAGCGGTAGGCTGTCGTGGTGTCCCACTGCAGGAAAAAGGAAAGGGTTGTAGCTCACAAGCAGCAACGTGCAGAGTGCATGTGCTTTCCTGGAAAAGAAGCGGCACTCGTCAAAGAAACGGGATGGTCCATCCACGATCTGCTCTGTAATTCCCCTCCTCAGCCAGTGAAAGCTTGATGTGAGAGAGGACAGTTCACCTCCAAGGAGAATTCTTTCCCTAGAAAAGGGCTCTCAGCAGTTTATGTCTGTGGGTGTTGAGGCTGCAGGGAAAATGGCTGTGAATGATTCAAGCCCTGTCCAAATTTGGTGTTCTTTTTCCAAAAAAAGACCCATAGGAACCCGAGTCACCTTTGGCTGTGCTAATAGTGTCATAGGGCTCGCATGAAGCTGAGTACTGACCGAAGTCTGCATGGCATTTATTTCTGTTATCACCAGGTTGGTTGGGTTAATCACAGCCATGTTTTATTAGGTTGTAAGACATTCCATGGAATCTTGAGCAGAGTAAATATTTCAAATGCAAATCTGTGAGCCTCCAAGGGACCCGAGAAGCGTAAAGTAAAGGTTTGGGTTCCCTTCTGCCTCCAATTCTCCACTCCTAGAACCACAGGGTTCAGAGAAATTGGAGACGACGCGCTCCTGTTTGCTGCGTCCCGCCTGCAGCTCCCACCAGCAGGTCACTCTGTCTGCCAAAACCACGAACCCAGGCTGCTGCACCTCACGTCTGTACATGTCGCGTTCAGATAAGAACGAGGCACAGCTGACTAATGCTGCTTTCTTTTTGGAAGGAAAATGCCAAAAGCTGTTGGAGACAGGAATAGAAGTGCCAGCGCTGCACGATCAGTGAACGGCCGGCAGCAGAGGTGGCAGCTCGAGCCTTTCCCAGCGTGTTCCTCCAGGCTGGGAGCTGTGTTCACACCCACTAACACCCAGCGTCCAGAGCAGGGTGTAAGGGAGCGGGTTGTGCCTTCAGCTTCCAGCCTGTTCTGTTCTGCTCGCTCTTACTGACGCACCTATAGCCTCTCTGTGCCCTCCGTCAGAAGAAATCCTCTGCTGGAATAGATTTCAGTGGTGACAGATTGAAGCAGTTTGACCAGATGATGGCACACAGCTGTCGCTGAGACCGGTGGCACCTGTGGCTTCACAGTGCCTTGGCTGTGAGCGGGAGTGCTGCTGCCTTCTGGCTTGGCCTCGCTGCTGGGAGTTGGGATGCGGAGCAGGGTTTAGGGATGGGAAGGAGTGAGTGCAGTAAGCGGTGTCGCCAGGAAGCTCTGTTTTGCCGTGTTTTACAGCCTAGGGAGAAGGTGATTGGGGAAAAGGTGATATTCTGGTTTATGGGAAATAAAAGCGGTGGTGGCGGTGCCATGTGCACTGGAGGCTGGGCAGGTGCCTGGAAGAACGAGGACTGTGGTCCATGCCGGAGGGGTAAATGCATGTGGATTTCTTTGGGGCACCTTCTAAAGGGGAAGGCTTTGTTTCTGTCACTGCGGGCTGTGCGTTCAGGTTGGCCAGGTGACGTGTGATGAGGGGACAGACGCCTCTCTGCTCACCCGCTGTCATGTTTGGGTTCTGATATACCCCATAGAAATGCTGCAGGACAAGGCACCCCATGGGAGCACACCCTGTGCCTGGGGATCCAAAGCGAGCCTCGAACCCCACCGTGGACCTGGGGCTTCTGAGACCCCATGGTATCCCCCCGGGATCCCGGGGACAGCCCCAGCAGCTCGCGGCCTGGCAGGGGGGCTCTCCCCAGCCCCAGCATCTGGACGCCGGCCGCGGATGTCAGGCCGGGCTGTAGGGATCGTTCCCGGCTGGGAGGAGCCAGCAGCAGCCGGAGCTGCTGTAAACAGTACGGGCACCGCCGGCGGCTGGAAGATGGATATAAATAGGGAGGCAGAGGGGATGCAGCCAGAGTGGAGGCGCGGGAGCTGCGTGCGCCTGCCTGCCCGTACCTCTGCCTCTGCCTCTGTCCCTGCCCAGCAGTCGTGTCGGGAGCTCCCTGGAGGCGGCCGCCAAAGTTTGCGGCCCCGCGCTGCCGGCTTTAGGTAAGCGCTCTTTGCAGCCGGAGTTTGGGACCCGCCGGTGCTTCCCGTCATTCTGCCGCTGGGGTGGTGGTGTGGTTTTTTTTTTTTTTTTTTTTTCTTCTCCTCGCCGGCTCTCTCTGTTCGTCCCGTTGTTGCGGTCGCCGCTTTGCGCCCGGGGTTGTGCGGAGCGGGAAAAGGGAGGGGTTTCTGTGTTATGCGGTTAGATGGAGGAAAAAAAGAAAGGAAAAAAAAAAAAGAGAGAGAAGAATAAAGAAACAATCCCAAGGCAAATGCGTCTTTGCGCCGGCTCCGTGCAAAGCCGCGGAGAAGCAGCGGGCGCGGCTCCGCACGTGCTGGGGCGGCAGGTAGCGGGGCCGCGCTCCCCGTGCCCGTCGCACCGGTGCCGGTGCCGCCGCGGGACGCGCCGGGAGCAGCGAGCGGCAGCAGCGCTCAGGTCGGTACCGCGCCCCCCGCTCCCCCCGCACCCCCGCGCGTCGCCGCGCTGCCGCTGCCCCCCTCTCTTGCAGAGCCGTGTCCGGAGCCTGCCCCGCACCTCGCCCCCTGGCACCCCGGCTCCGACACCCGCCGCCACGCCGTGGTGGGCCGGGGAGCGGCCCTGCGGCTCGAGAGCTCCGCCGCTTTCCACTCTCTCGTCATCCGCGACGGAGGTAAGCGGCCCGAGGGGTGGATGGATGCGGGGGGCGCCCCGCGTTTCCAGCCCCCGAACCCGCTGCTCTCCCCGCGCCCCTCAGGGAAAGTGGTGTTCGCCGACCGTCCCCACGGGCCGCCCATCACGCTGCGGGCCCGCTACATCCTCATCCGGGACGGCGGGGAGCTGCACGTCGGCTCGGAGCGCTGCCCCTACGCCTCGCGGGCCACCATCTCGCTGTACGGGAGAGCCGCCGACGAGGCGGCCGTGGACGGCTTCGGGCAGAAGTTCCTGGGCGTGGGGCGCGGCGGGGTGCTGGAGCTGCACGGCCGGCGGCCCCGCTCCTGGAGCCTCCTGGATAAAACCCTGCACCCCGGCGGGCTTCGCCACGGCCCCTACTCCTCGGAGAGGCGGTGGGGCAGCCGCGGGCTAAACCTGCGCGTCCTAGACGCCGGCACGGGGCGGGTGGCGGCGGCCGGGCGCTTCGACACCCACCTGCGGGCCGCAGAGTGTCGTCGGCTGCGCGACTTCCTGGCCCTGCAGCCCGAAGGCAGCGTGGTGGCGGCCGCCGTGGGGGACTCTGCCGCCCGCAGCCTCACGCTGGAGACGCGGCTGCTTCTGCGGGACCGCCTGCGCAGCCGACACATCGCCCGGCTGGGCTACAGGTGAGCGGGCGGGCGGAGGGAGCGGGGTTCGAACTTGCGGCCACGGGGGTCTCGGAACCATGGACAGCTCCGCGGCCGCCGCTCTGCCCGGCGGAGGGGCCCGGAGAGAGGGGGAGAAAGGGGGGGATGGAGGCCGCGCCGTGCTGCCTTCTCCTGACCCGCTCCCTGGGGCCGCAGGGTGCAGCTCGGAACGCTCCTTCCTCGTCTCCTCCAGGCAGCCCTGGGCGCTGGTAGGGATCCTCGGAGGGGATCCGCTTTCGACGGTGGAGGATATAAGAGAGTATCACGGGAATGGGACAACGGGGTTAGCCGTAGCCCAAAGAGAATTCCTCACCTACGATGGCACCCGTTTCACTGTTACTGCTTTCAGTGGATGGATAAAAGGTTTTGTGTTTGCTGATAATGGTTTTCTGTTGCTTTGCTCAGTCTTTTCTCTCTGCTACGAATCTGAACTGTGCAATGATATTCATACCATTGGCTTTTGCTCATATGCACGGTGACCAAGCTAACGGGGGCACTCTCATAAAGTACCACTTTTGCTGCCTGCAAAGAGGTGACACTGACACGCTGATGGCTAAAGCACTTCTATTGCACGTGAAGTTATCGAGATTAAAATTAAATTGGTGGCTCTTTGGTTAATTGTACTATTCTGGCATGTGAAACTGTCAAAAAAGAAATGGATTGCTTCATTTTTCAGGAGTGCCTCATAATGGGTTTAAAGTGGAGGTGTCCAAAGGAATAATTCTCCATTTAGTGGATGATGTTAGAAGTTGGTTACCCGGTGACAGGATCGTCATTGC
Source organism: Numida meleagris (assembly GCF_002078875.1). Classification (NCBI taxonomy): domain Eukaryota; kingdom Metazoa; phylum Chordata; class Aves; order Galliformes; family Numididae; genus Numida; species Numida meleagris. Next base: position 11,945,698 of record NC_034417.1, on the reverse strand, counting down.
CAGTACAGATTATTCCATGCATCAGGCTGAAGAGTTCAGTCTCCTTCCTTGCCCAGAATGTAAAAGCAATCAAGTGAAAATTGATGGTATGAGATTTTTTTTATTATTATTAAGCTTCTCATTTGTGGTAAATCTTTGAGTCTTTGAGTCTTTTACATTCTGCATTCAATTAATTTTTCTTCTTAGCTAAATCATAGAATTATTAAGGTTGGAAAAGACTACTAAAATCCACTAGTCCAACTGTCAACCCATCACCACCATGGCCACTTAAGCCATGTTGTCCCATAAGCATTGTGCCCCTGTCACAGGAGAGCTGAAAGGCCCCGATATTGTACTGGGACTTAGAATCTGACCTGAGGCAGCTGCCTCTTGTAGAACTCAAGGGAAGGAAGTGCTGGTCTCCTGTGGGTCAGTTGTTAACTGCTGGACATGTCCCAGACTCAGTGATTGCTTGAAAGAAAGGTGTGCACTTGCTTAGAGCGATGTAATATCAAACACGTGCTCACCCTGAACAAAAAGGTTTCCAATTTCCACAGGCAGCCCACTTTATCTTCATATTGGAGAAGTCATAGATGGCATCGACATGAGGGCTGAGGTCGGTCTTCTGACTAGAAATATACTTATCCAAGGAGAAATGGAAGACTCCTGTTACGGAGAAAATCAATGTCAATTTTTTTCCTTTGACACATTTGGAGGACATATTAAAGTGAGTGATTTTTAATGCACATTCCTATCGGTGGGTTCAGTTAGTTCCTTTCTTGGCTTGTAGATGAGCAGCATAATGCATGAAACTGCCACTGTGTCTGGGAAAAAGGGATACTCGTGGGGAAGGTTTGTTGGCCTGCCTTCCAAATGAGACTTGGAATGTGGGGCTGTGCCATTTGTTCACCAGGTGCACAAAAAAGTCCTCCAGGCCAGGATATTCATCAGCTCCATCATGGTAGGGCCAGTGTGAAGTTGCACATGTTGCAAGATGTTGCTGAAGGACTTGTACTTCCTCCAGAGCAACCTGCTCCGTTCAGGGCTCAGCTGAGTGCTGGGTCCTCCTGTTGTGCTTTGCTTTCTCTGGGTTGTGCCAAGGGTTCTTGGTCAACGTTCAAAGTTTTGCTGTTCCAGAGGCTTTGTGTAAAATAAATCCATTACCAGTTGGTGAAAATCTGTGCGGGTCTGGACTGAGATCACTTGATAGAGATTAAGCTGTCATGAAATAGAGCCTGTTGGTAAACATTATCTCTTTCTGTAGCTGACAGGGGTGTTTTCTCTGTGAAGATGTTAATGCATTGACACACAGCTGTTGCTGAACGCTGTACATGCTGGTTGGCAGCTCTGCTTTGGAGCTCCTCTGCAGGTGCTGCTGTGAGTCACCGTGGGGAGCTGTCACCCCCTGGGATGAGGCCCTGCCTTGTGTTGCAAACATATTGCCTAGTAGAAAAAAATATATATATTTTTCTGTGTATTTCTATTGCAACACCTTACTTGGATCTACATTTCTCTCAACAGATCCTAGCAAATTTTAGCTCTGTGCACATGTCAGGCGTGGAGTTAAAAAACATGGGGCAGCAAATCCTGGGCAGTTACCCAGTGCACTTTCACATGGCTGCAGACGTTGATGAGAGAGGAGGGTATCAACGCCCGACGTACCTTGATAACCTGGCTATCCACCACTGCTTCTCTAGGTGTGTTGCCATACATGGGACTCATGGCCTGCTGGTAGGAAACCTATTTTATTAGTACCAAGTTAATTTCTTTTCTTAAGAGCCATTTGAGCTGCAAGGAGAAATCAGAGTGCTGAAACAAGGCTCCCCAGGGGATGTCTTGGCTTCATTTGACGGATTAGGACTTCTTCTCTGGCAGTGCAGCTCTTACAGTTGAATTTCAGGTTCTTCATATTGTCTTCATAATTAATATTATTAATGATGTGGTCAGATATAGTGAATTCTTTGCCATGATTACTCTGGACAGTTTGTGATTGTAAAAATTTTTATTTAAAACAGAAGCAATGCTCTTTAATTTGCAACAGAAATAAAAAAAAGATTCCCACGTTAATGGGAATGCAATAGGAGATGTACAGACCAAGAAAACTTTCAGGAACTTGGTTTTGACCTAGATATTCACAAGGGTGCGGGGAGAGGGACTTAACAAAAAAAAAAAAGAAAAAACAGCAACACACATGCCCCAGCTGGAAAAGGCAGATTCCCACTCCAGTCCCAACATGTCCAATTGCTCTGTCAGACCCTGAATGGCATTTTGGTGTTCATTTCCTCATCACTTGTGTGTGTAGGCAGAGACACTCCCAGAACTATCTGTGACCTCTCAGGTTTTTCCTGGAAAGTTTTTCTCAGCTCTGGACATAAAGCTCTGTAAGATGCGACATAGACAGAAGCTGGTGGGACCCTAGCGTAAGGGGATGTATTCATTAAGATGCAACACTGGACTCGTATGACTGAGAGCACTTTTCATGTATCCTAGTGAGGTACTGGCACAGGTTGCCCACAGAGGTGGTGGGTGCCCCATCCCTGCAGACACTCCAGGTCAGGCTGGACAGGGCTCTGAGCACCTGATCAGCTGTAGGTGTCCCTGTTCAGTGCAGGGGAGTTGGACCAGATGGCCTCTAAGGGTTCCTTCCAAATCCAACACTTCTATGATTCTAAATGGTTTTTATAATGTCTGGATCACTCAAAATTATTATTTTCTCTTATCTGTGATTCACTCTGGCTATAGTTTCTGCTTTTGAAGAGAGGGCCCTTATGTGGCAGGAGACTTGTACAGCATGTGTAGATACAGCTCAACTCCCTTTCTCTTCCCATTGTACTACACCCTGTGAATAGCAGGAACCAGCCAGGCATGAAAAATTAAGCCTTACATCACTGTTATTTCTGGCACGAATGATGCGTACACCGGGCATTTAGCAAAAAACTAAAGGCTTGAAAAGAAGAGCCACCCTGCAGCACTGTGACATCAGTACATTACAGTAAGGCAGAGCACAGCGTTGTCCCCACTCAGCCCACAGCCCAACGCCAGATGACTAACATGCCTCTAAACACTGAATTATATATAGTTCAGCAACACAATATAAGTGACCTTGAGGTGCTGCAACTTTATACATGAAAGACTACAATATTCTGCGGTATGTGTGATGTGTGTCAGGGGAACGAGCAGCGTGTCACTGCCTGCTGCCCAGCCACAGCGAGTAACCCAAGCTGCAAAGTGGCTGCAAAGAGGCACGAGGTTGGCAGGGAGGAGGAGCAGGTGGGAGAAGGGCCTGGCACACAGCTCCCACCTCTGTTATCTAACTGCCTTGCACTGATATACATAAAATTCTCTGGAACTACGGATTTTGGATGACAGCGCTGTGCTCTGCCTTACTGTAATGTACTGATGTCACAGTGCTGCAGGGTGGCTCTTCTTTTCAAGCCTTTAGTTCTGTCTGTGATATGCTGGGACCGATTGGTTATTGCTGTTTTGATCTAACAGCATGGATAGGAACAGGCTGCCCAGAGCTGTGGGTGCCCATCCCTGGGCGTGCTCAAGGCCAGGTCGGATGGGCCCTAGGCAGCCTGAGCTGGTGGGGGCACCCAGCCACAGCAGGGGGTTGGAGCTGGGTGATCTTTAAGGTCTCTTCCAACCCAAGCCATCCTATGATTCTGTGACCCTTTTTGTTCAGTGCAAATGTAAACAATCTTTAGATCCTGTTTCTTTTTATTATTATTTTTTTCTGGATAGGAGAGTGATTAATATAGTTCCATGCGTGTAAGGTGTCAGAGCTTCCATGTGTTTCTGAAACTACCACAAATCATATTCATCAAAGCTGAAATCTATTTTTGGTGGCAAGACTGGTTTTTAATACACTTCTGTGAAGCACAGATTAGCTGAACATAGCTAAATTCCCTAAGAATGAAACTCCCTAATTGAAATGCTCTTTGCTTTACGGCATCACTTTATACATTCTCTCCAAAAATAGTCTTCGGTGCAACTCTCGTCCATCATCTGGGAGGATATAAGTAGCTAGACTTACTGTTCTTAGCAGGTTGGCAAGGACACTTGCATTTTTATCTAAATCCATTCCATATCCGCATTTCCAAGGCTCAGCTGATGGAGACACTTTCTCTTAGTGTCGCTGTGTCTGAGTTCTCAGTCATCTTCCCTGTAGCTCACCCTGAGTTATCACACTTGCATGCAGAGTCTCAGTGGTTGGGAGTTGGGTACCTGGCTGTGTGGTGCCTTATTTTTAATTTGAACACCTCATTGAGCAGGAGATGACAAATTCAAGGAGATACTGCCAGGATAGCAATGAAATCCAGTAGAAATATACTTATGGGAACTATAGTGTTTGTGATTCCAGATGTTATGTATGGTTGTAGCCCATTAAGGGGTGATCACAGGATATGAACTGAAATGGATTTAGTTCAAGTTTCCCTCTGTGTACAGGAGTGACCAAGCAGGTTAATATTAATTAATCTTGCAGTTTTACATGGACATAACTCTAATTGACGTCAACAGCCATTTTGCATGCCTGAAGAATGATTACATATGCTGGCAGGGATCATGTGAAGTACAAAGTTCGGTTTCAGAGAGATTTAGTAATGAATAGCTGGTACTTTAACTAACCTGATTTACTATTCTCATTTAAAGGAAGGATTTCTGAATTTGTCTTCGTAAGGCAGTACATCAAAGGAGGCTTGTGCTAAGCCCTCTTGGTCAAATTATGATTTAATGCATGTCAGTTAATCTTAAATAAGCTGAACAGTGAAATACCACCTCTGCCCAAGCTGATCGTTACATTAAGTGGACCTCCACCTTCTGAGAGCAGAGGAAAAAGAACAGAAGCCTTGATAAGAAAAATTACCTCATATACCGCATTTCAAAGATTTTTTAAATTTTATTTGGGAAGTGTTGCGGTCATGAAAATGTGTGAATTAGCTAGGCTAGCTTTTTGGTTTACTGCTTGAGACACACAGATATTTACACAGATATTTACTGCATGATTCTGAATCAAACATACTCTCCTAGAGCTGAGGGCAGATTTAAATCCAGTATTTTACAGCTTTCCTTTAATTATGCATATGATCTTCCTCAGAGTAATTTTAATAGCTGCTCTACTGCATAAGAAGATCAGTCCACTCTTATGCAAACCGTGTGAGTGTTGAGTTGTCTCTTGGACCAGTGCACATGACGGCACTGTGCAGAACAGAGGCAAAACGCTTCCATGAGTGTTTCAGAATTTATTGCTTAGCAAAGCATGTGATTGCTTTCACCGCTGTTAGCATCGCAATCTATGGCCTGTATGTTTTTCCAGGTAAAAGACACCATTGGCTATGACACTTTGGGGCACTGTTTCTTCCTTGAGGATGGAACAGAGCAGCGCAATACTTTCCAGCACAACTTGGGCCTGCTCACCAGGTCGGGAACCATCTTACCCTCGGATCGCAATGAAGCGATGTGCCTTGCCATCCGGAGCCATGTCTACGGGAATTACATTCCAGTGCCAAGCACTGACTGCATGTGAGTGCTCCATGAGGTAGAGTTACTTTTAGCACTGGTACTGAGCCTTATAGCTGGGTCTTGAAGAATGCTATGTTGAAACAAAACTTTTAAAAGATACTGTAAGATGAAAAGTTGTAGCTTTTCCTAATACTTCTCATTGAAAAATAATTTGGCTACTTGATGATGTTTTGCATGTGAAGATATCTGTTAGCATCTATATGAATCCTAAGCAAGGAATATATACTACTGTTTCTTCCTGTTGCTGTTTCCTAAGAATCATAAATATATAGAGTACTTGGCTTGTTTCTGAACAACTTTCAATTATTTTGAACAAGAATGATAAAATCATAGAATCACAGAATAGCTTGAGTTGGAAGGGACCTTAAAGATCACCCAGCTCCAACCCCCTGCCATGGGCTGGTTGTTCCCCACCAGCTCAGGATGACCAGGGCCCCATCCAACCTGGCCTTGTTAGTTAGTCTGCAAGACACAGGTACATGAACACCTAGAGTACACAGGAGATTTAGTGAGAATGTAGAGATTAGCATGAAGTGCCGTGAACCACATTTGTAATACAATAAATGATACTCTACTATAGCTTACCAAAGTTATCTTCCATTTTGGAGACTGAGGGGCCATAACATGGTCACTCAGGGGATCCAGGTACTGACCTGTCTAGTATTTGCAAGTAAGATCACAATTTAGCCAAGGAAATTTGTATTTTCATGTTCTCTGGAAATGAATCAAGTGGCTAAACTCTACTTATTTTAATTTATGTAAGTAATCCAATCGAATTAATAACAATTATTATTGTAGAAATGCTAAGGTTGATTGTATAGATAATACAGGTTTATTACACACCTATGTAGTCATTCTACTCATGCAAATGAGTGGGGATTCTTGATCACTTAGTAGTTAAAGTAGACAAAAAATTATTGGGATTTCCTGCCTAGAATGATCCAATTGGTATAGTCATGAAAAAAGATTTGCAATGTTTTTACATGTGGTTTTTATTATAGCAAAAGATGTTATCAAATGAAGCATGACAACAGATGATAATGTTTTCATAGCTATATCTGGCTTCTGTTTGTGCCACTACTTGATCCTTCCTCTGAGGCAAAAACTCTTTATTTGAACAAATGTCAAAATAATATCTCCTTAATCTCCTGTTTAACAAGCTATTTGTGGCTTGCAAAGACAGTTGCTTTGTTTTCCAAGTAGAAGCATCATAAATCCATATCGAATCCCCTACCTCCTGCCATTGCCCCCAGAGATCCAAAAAAAAAAAAAAAACACCCAGAACTTCATTTTTCAGGCATTTTCCAAAGCAACTTCAATTTTTGGGAAAAAGAAAAGAAAAAAAAGACATCAGGTTTCCTTAAGGTGCATTTAACGGAGCTGGAATTTTGTGTTAATGGTCTCATATAATTTATTTGTTCAGCATGTGGCTTTATAAATGAATGCCTGACATCACTAGATGCTTTCTTTTCCTTCAAGAGTATCATTAAAAGGTTGTGTGGTGTTTTAAAGTCAATAGGAGGGTTGTGGCTGAAGTCCAGCACATTGCTATGAAAATGTATCCCTTCCTGTTTGGTAACTGTTTAGGATCATTTTGATTTTGATTTTTCAGGGCTGTCAGCACTTTCTGGATTGCAAATCCAAACAACAACTTAATAGAGAATGCAGCAGCTGGCGCTCAGGTAAAACCACTTAACAGCAAGAGCTGTACTTTGCCTCCCGGTCCCACATATTCTACTCTTTTTGATGTTCTTAGTGTGAGGGCAATGCGTTTTTAGTAAGTCATCACAAAATCTGGATATATGTTTCTGCAGCCTTTCTCTCCATTAAGAATTTGCCCACGTTTGTCTCACAGTTGTTTCTGAGACTGATTTCTCTCACAGCTGTGGCTGGAAATGGTGCGCGGTGTCTCTTAGCAAATGCTGATTCTTATTTGTAGTTACTAGTTAAATGCCCAATCAAATTTACATTTATTAGTATAAATGTATACTCTTTCCGTGTTACTGTCTCTAGTGTCTAGCCAAATCCTGCTTGTGCTTAATGTGGCTATGCAGAGGAGACTGTGTTTTCTAATAAACCACCTGAACTTCACCCAGAACACATGGATTTTTAAAACCCCCATGTGTGCCCAAGGGGCACTCTATGCATGCCAAAGGATAAGTCAAGAAGTGTATGAGTACAAGCTGGTGTGTGTCCCTTGGGACTTGCTCAAGTTTTGCAGGCTCATCTGAGAAATCTGGCCAGCATAATGGGAAGCACCAAGTCACCAGGATAATCTCTGTTATTAATTGCCGTGTCCCATTTTTTGGACCTCCCTTTGTTTTTTAGGATGTTGGCATCTGGTACATCTTCCACCGGGTTCCAACTGGACAGTCCGAAGGGCAATATCCAGAAGGACAGGCTGAACATACCCCCTTGGGAGTATTTTACAACAACAGAGTCCACTCCAATTTCAAGGCATGTGGATGATTTTTGTATGTTACCACCAAAACAATGCTATGGTGTAGGGCTGACCATGTGCAGTGTTATGATGTATGGCTGTCTTACATTTTGATGATGGTCTTCTAGCACTATATCAAGAGACACTCAACGTTCAGTTGAAGTGCTCTTTCTACATTAAAGAGAGAGCTGAGCAGAACATGGCTCCCAGTTCAGTGGTCCTTGTTAGAGGGGTTGTACCTGAACTGGACATGTACCTACTGCTGGGGTTCAAGGAACGATGAGCAGGATGACACTGAACGCTGCTGTTTGCCACAGTGATGCAAGGATGTAGAGCGGTGAGCAAAAGTATCTTGTCCCAGGGTTTGCTCATCACCTTTGAAAAATGAGACCAAATATTCAAGGGTAATTCCAAGAAAAACACATTTCCTCTAATATTCTGTTGACACAAAAACATAACCTGTGAGCTATAAAAAGTGTTTTTAACTTGTTTCTCAGGATTCTAGATTGAAATCGGTGCTATTTTCTGGGTCTTGTATACATTATGTCTTAGTCCATGACAGCTGTTGCTCTATCTCAGTCTTTAACCTGGTTGCAGCAGCTCGTGTTCTCTTTTGACTGTTGGGGGACTCATCACTTTTTATTTAAAGCTGTACTTCTTAACAAGAGCCTTTTTCCAAAAAGTTATCAGGAGCTTGGCAGAGTCCTTTATTGCTTTCAGCAAGAAAGAGAGAGTGGGAGTACAGTGCCTTGCATTGGGTCAGAAGACAGCTCAAGATGTTGATGTGTGACATATGGCAGAGCAGGCTCTGTCCTGACTTTAGCGTACTACATCCTGTGCTAATGTCACCCTGAGCAGTGCCAAGTGACACTGAGAGGGGAGAGAGAGCCCAGGCTGCAGGCTGTTGCTCTGCCTGCACACAAGGGCTGCCCATGTTCATTGATAAAATCTGTGCTCTCTGGCCTCTTGTGTACAGTCCGTTAAAGTAATTGGAGTTGTCTGCTTTTTCAGGCTGGTTTGTTTATTGGAAAAGGAGTAAAGACAACAAGAGCCAGCGCTGAAGATCCCAGAGAGTATCTCACTGTCGATAATGCCAGGTAAGCACATGCTGTATAGCTAAGTCCTTGGGATAGTTGTATTGCTTCTTGGCTTCTGCATCACATTTAGCAGATCGTTAGTGCCTCATTATGGCTGGAGAATCTGAAAATACACACAAGCTCTCTCTGATGTGCAAAGGCAAGTATTTCATAGCTATGCACTGAATTATTTGTATTTTTGCTGATCAGAAATAGTACACATGCATTTGGGATTATGAGGATTAAGCCATAAAACACTTGAAAACAGTCTAGATTCAATTGTTCGTTAGTCGGTTTGTAGACTTCAACATTACTTATTAATTACTTAGAAAAACTTACATCTGAAAGATGACATAAGAGGTCCTCAGAGAACTGCATTAACCAAGCTGCTTGCTTCAGGTTTCGCCCACATCAAGATGCAGATCCTGAGAAGCCGCGAGTTCCGGCCGTAATTGATGGTCTCATTGCTTTCAAAAATAATGACCATGGGGCCTGGGCCAGGGGCGGTGACATTATTTTCCACAACTCTGGGTAGGTTACTGTAATTTTGCGCTGCACCATTCCCCCTACAGCAGACATGAGTGGGCCTGTAGCCAAATTCCCCTCTGACATTCTTTGTAATTTGCACCTCTGTGCTTCCCCCATCCTAGGTTTTCAGACAATGGAATTGGGCTCACACTGGCAAGGTAATTTCTTAAAACGTACCCTCTTCTTGTTTTTCCCCACAGTGTATCAGGCCAAAGAATAGAAGCTGAGACCCTTCCCTGGTTCTAGTATTTCCCATCCCAAATCTACTATTTACTGTAAGAAATGTTTCCTTCCCAGATTACATATAGAGATTGGCTATATAAATTGCGTAGAAATACTGTATCTTTTGTGTAATTAACAGTGTGAGTTAATTGGTTGCATAGTTACCTGTGTTTCTTTGTCTGCTTGTAGTGATGGGACATTCCCCACTGACGATGGCTCTAGCCTGGAAGTGTCACGCTCCATTTTTGTTGGAGAAAGCAGCAATCTGGGCTCCCAGGGAGGCCAGAACAGCTACTGGGGAAAAGGGGCAAACGGAGAATACAGGACACTGCCCAGAAACAAGTGAGTTGTTCCTCTGCCATTTCTTCCTGGCATTAGAGCGGCGTGGAGGAAAGCCTCAGGAATGAATGTGGCTACCAACGAGTAATTTGTACTGGGTGTTTAAATTATTGTAGAGGCCAGAAATAATAAGCATCCAAATAAACTCCTCTTCAGGACAACAGCTTGAGAGCACTCTCAACCAAATGTTTGATTTAATTTTCTGCTTGATTTAATTTTCTACTTGATTTATTAGTCTCTGGTGTGTGGACTCGAGAATCTGAAAAATACCAAATTGCTTTTGTGCAGTGCTTCATTAACAAAGAATTGACCTAACAGAGCAGCTCAGTTATGCTGTGCCTCCCTGGTGCCCCCCTGCTGGTATAGCTGGGTGGACAACAGCAACGTGTCGAAGGAGGAAGGTGTCTTCATTACTGCATCTTATTTCTCTTTCAACAGCCATATGTTATTTGCTATTTTGATAGCAGCACAACCTCCTCTCCAGCAATGGCATCACCAGAGCAGTTTGTGTTTCCCCAACTCTAAATTCTTCCCTAATGTATGTGTTAGGCGATGCTCATCCATCCTTAAGCCCTCTGCAGGGAATAATATAACCTGGTCCTCAGTGACCTTCAGGCTGTGTGCCCATTTGCTGTCTGCTGTGTGGCTTGTATGTCTGAACAAATCGGCAGTCTTTCTGGACATGGTAGGCAGTGACCTACCCCGCCATGCTGCTACTGGCCAGCTCTCATTTCCGTCTATGAAGCTGAAGCAGGCCACCCTTTAACCAAACACTGCCAGAGCCAAGCAAAACTTGGCGCCTTCTCAAGACAAGCCATGGAAAGGGCAGGTCCTCTCCAGTGGTGTTTCCTTCAGTGCTGACAACTTGACAACATGTCCATGGGCTGGTACTGCAGGAATCAGGTCTCTATACGAAGTGCTGTGAGCTAAGTTTTGGGGATCATTTGTGAAGTGGCTTGTGGGGAGAGCAGAAACTGAGCTGCACCACTTGGTAATTTCTTCTATGAAGACACTGTTGCCTCCAGGGAGTGTGACTGATACAATTTTTTCAATCACACTAAGGTTTTCCAAAGAAATCTCTCTACCTTGGAATAGGAAACTGCATAGCAAAGCTGCTACACAGCCCTTTGGGGCTTCCTCGTGCCAGTTCACCCCTGGGTGGCAGGGCCAAGAGCTCTGAACTGTGTTACCCTAGCCTTATGCAACCTGTGTGGGTCATTGTTCCTTGAGCTGTATCCTCTAGAGATAAGCAGAAATTCATGTTCCGTCAACTGCGTGCTTAGCATCCAGATCCCTATTTTGGGAAAAGAAAGGTCTGTTAGCTGCTTGTTGACAGCTTTCTGTGCTTTCAAGAGAGGACACACATTTTGTCCAAGCTTTTAGCGCAGGATTGTGTTTGTTTTTAAATCTCACAGGACATTCCCTATTCGTGGATTCCAGATTTATGATGGGCCTGTCAGGATGGCAAAATGCACTTTCAAGAAGTTTACCCCAACTGTTGACAGATACTCAAGTGCCATCGGCTTCTTCATGAAAAACTCCTGGCAGATAAGCCCCCAGAATAATGTGTCACAAATCCTGATGGAGAAGAGTGTAAGTAAAACAGGAATGCATGGTGTTAGACGTGCAGTTTTTATTATATATAAACATAAGTGTTTAGAAGTGGTGAGAGATTTATCCTAGAGCAGGAATTTCCAGGCTGCAGTGCATGTTACATTGGTGCATACCATCATTTCATTTTGCATGACATTTCTTTTGATGATGGTTATTTCCAATCCATTAAAATTTGAAAAATATCAATGTCAAGGTATCTTATACCTGAGCATATGAACACAGTAAAATCTTCAGTAGAGGAAGTTTTCACCTTGCAATCAGAACAGCCAGAACACCATTCCGTGCAGCATTGCCAGCTAATAGATAGTGCAGACCTGAAGAGAACCTGGCCTCAGAGTCTGAGAGGAACACAATAAGGTATCAGGAGGCAGTAAGCTGCAGTACAGTTCTTACAATGAAAGAAGCAAATGCAATTAGAAGCAAAACCATGGTCTGTTTTCTGGGGTCAGCAGTGAAATTCCTGCTGAGAACAACAGGGACTTTCCTTGAGCAGTGAGAGCAGAATGGGGCTCTGTATTTGTGTCTTGGCAGGAGCCATAAGATGCTGAGCAATTCCAGTCCTTGTTCTAGACTCCTGCAGGGATCATGGCTCTGAACGCTTGGCTTGGGAAATGATGAATTCCACCTGGCTCACTCCCAGGGATCATAACCTCTCCTTACATTTTCTTCAAACAAGATCCATGCTTGTTAGGATGTCCGTGAACTGTAGTAACTTTGGGCTGAGGTTTGGCTTTATCTTGAGGAAAATTTCCATTGCTCTGGGATTGACCAATATCACTACTCTGGCAAGCTGACATTTTGTCTGTCCCCCCTCTGGTACACTTTAGCTCAACAACAAGAGGATTTTTCATGAAAGGATGATGTTGACTGTAGTCACTTGACTGCTCCTTTAAAGGGCAGTTCCTGTGCATTTTGGTAAAGAGGTCTCAGTTATTTTAGATACTTCAGGGAGCTTTGGAGCAGCAATAAGAGCTAATTTGCTGTACTTCTTTATGTCTTCCATGGGGAAATGGTTGTAAGATGATCATGGGAAACATGAATGAGAAAATCAAATGGAACAGGGATTAGGAACTTAGAGGAAAATGTATAATGAAAAAGTTTGTTCAGTGGAAGAAAGTGGAAATTTTCCTTCAGCAATGGCTGTAGGACTCTATCCAATGGAATGGCTTCAGACAGATAATATCTGTGCACATCAGCAAAGGAGATGGTTACTTACTGAATGCCTGAAAATGCAGATCTTTAATACTGTTGTGCCATTTGAGGCCAGTGTCCCTGCACTTTTTGTCTGAGGGGTAGTTTAGTACTGCTGTGCCTTTAAGATCTGAGGTTTTCAAGGTAAAGATGATCAGAAGACTTACTAAATACTTCTGTAAAAACAAACTAAAACAATCCAGTGTCAACCTATTACAAAAAAATGCTAATGACATTATCCATTATCATGTGTGTACATTTCCAAGAAATGCCCATTTCTCAAGTTGCTATTTTGCCAGTTTCAAAACCGTTTATGTTTGTAACCACCTGCCTCCCAAAGTTTTTCACTCCGATTCTATTTTATCTCGATTGAACCCAGATGTGCTGAATCTAATTTGAGACTTGCAGGATCGTTTATTGTGTTGTTGCTAATTGCTATATGGGGCAATATGTCTTTGACTAGTTAAGATAGAACCTGTAAACTGTTTTAATTAATTTTCCATCTCCAGACTTTGTTCTCTTACTATTTAAAGAGCAGCTAAATACTAATTCCCTAAAGGACAACCATTTTACAGATGATTTTTAAGAATAAATTAAACACTACTGCAAGTTGTACAGTGATGATAAAACTATTAGTCATGCTGAAGAAGTAATTGTCTAATTAATCAGACTAATCAGCTGGTTGGTTAGACCACAAAGTAATAAAGCCCGTCAGGTCTTGTTTCATTCCAGCATAAAAATAAACTCTCAGGTAGAACAGAAGACTTAAACATTACGCTCCACGTAAATTATTCTACTTCCCTTTTTCGTTGACAGGCTCTCATGTATGAAGATATCTGTACTTTTTTTTTTTTTTTTTTAATATTGATGGACGGCTTTAAAAAAAAGGGTGCTTTTAAAAAGTTATGTCAGTGCAGAGGAAGCAGTAATTGGTCTTNTTTAAAAAAAAGGGTGCTTTTAAAAAGTTATGTCAGTGCAGAGGAAGCAGTAATTGGTCTTAACACAGCTGCAGGCTGGTCTGATTGAAGTCTCAGCTCTTTTTTTTCTGTACTTTTTTTTTTTTTTTTTTTAATATTGATGGACGGCTTTAAAAAAAAGGGTGCTTTTAAAAAGTTATGTCAGTGCAGAGGAAGCAGTAATTGGTCTTAACACAGCTGCAGGCTGGTCTGATTGAAGTCTCATAGGGGTTGGAAGGAACCTCTGGAGACCATTAAGCCCAACCGCTTCCAAAGCAGGTTCCCTACAGTAGGTTGCACAGGAAGGCGTCCAGGCAGGTCTTGAATATCTCCAGAGAAGGAGACTTCACAACCTCTCTGAGCAGCCTGATCCAGTGTTCTCTTTTTAGTCCTAAGACATCTATCTGTTCATGCCTCTGTCGTGGTGCTGCACAGCTGTAGAGTGAGGTGAGAATCAAGAGATTGTACACAGTTGTGTTAGCTTTCTGCCTTTGGACAGGCTTAGTTTTACTAAGAAATGATGTACTCTAATACCCATCTGTCATCTGCCTCTGTCAGGCACCAGACAGGTAATTCAAGAGGCACTTATACCATGTCTCTCCTGGATGGTTCACATCTAATGAAAATTAGATATTTGAATATTAATGTGGTAGCTAGGAGTGATCAGTCTCTGTTCTCCTTTCTGTCTCATTCCTAGCTCATAGACATACTTGATAAGCTGAGTCTTTCCTTCCTTCACATGTATTGCTTTAGCAGTAACCGCAAACTCAGTGCACCTCCTGTCCCTCACTGTACAAAAGCAAGGTTGCCCTGAGATGTATAAAAGAAGAGAGTGATACTACTCATTAATATTTCCATACCATTTCTGACTTTCAGACTTTTAGAGGAGAATGTTAGAAATGAGATTAACGTTAGTACCAAAATCATCTCCCTCCTGGATGGGAACAGCGGGGCTGTTAATCAGATGTAAGCTGTACAGGCTGTACCTTAGTTTATTTTGAAGTACAGCTGACTTTGTTCTCTTCCCCAGTGAAGTGCCCGTTTTCAAATTCAGCCCCAAGACGCGCACTGTCATAAAGTGTTTATAGCGAAGCTTTGAGCTGCAGCGCACTGTTTGCGTTTTGCTCTTTTATAAATTAAAAAGATCCAAAAAAGAAAAAAAGGAGAAAAAAAAAAAAGAAAAAAACCCACAAAAAAACTCCCCACAACTTAGGACATCCTTCTTCTTTGCCAAATAGCCCTTTGGGTAAAAATTTCCTGCAGCGCAGTAAGAAAGTATTTTAATACACTGAAAAAATGAACATTAAATTTCCATGTGTTTGAGCCTTTTTAAAATGAGACTGCTTCAGGTGTTTGTTTATGAGGCTGATACTTAGACAAGGAACTGACAAAAACATGGATTTAGGGTTTAATTTAACTTAAATAAAGACTTTATAGAGCGATGTAAGGTTCTTGCTATTCCATTCTGCAAGTCGCTCTTGTTGCAGTAGTCATTCTTTTTAAGTCAATGGGACTTTCCATCTAACTGAGAATCACAATGTTTCTCCAATTCTCCTAAGATTTTTATTTATTATTGTGAAAATAAAGCCTTTTAAGTCCTTAGTGAACGCAATCTTGCTGACCCTAATTCTTACGCCTGCGAACAGTCCATTTAAAATTATTTGAGCAAAATGGAACAAATTATAGTCCTTTGGGTCAGCATGATCAAGTTGCTACTTAGGCTGTCTCTCTCAATATATGTTGCTTCAGGATTCTTTCTGCATACTTGACCTGGAATAACTATTGTCTTCATTTCCCCAGAACATAATCATCACACACTACAATAATTTTCTCTGCAGGCATTAAAATATCCCATGCCTTTTTGCTGAACATCTGCTGCTTCCTTATTTTGCTGTATTCTCATATCGGGACAGAATCTTTTATTTATCTACTGAAGAATTTTGTAAACAGAGCAATGCACAATGATGATAATGCTCTTCCTTGTTATTTTTCTTGCCTAAAAAAAATATTCTTCAGAGGATGTACACAAGCAACAATTCTGAGAATTGCTGTCACTTCTATGCATTTTAAAAGGTTTGGGGGGAAAAAATGAAATAATATGTAATAGAATAATAGAAATATTTGAGCTGGAAGGGACCCTTCAAGGCCATCTGGTCCAACTCCCCTGCACTGAACAGGGACATCTGCAGCTGATCAGGTGCTCAGAGCCCTGTCCAACCTGACCTTGGGCGTCTCCAGGGATGGGGCACCCACCACCGCTCCAGGCAACCTGTTCCTGGGCAACCCTGTGTCACAGAATCAGAACAGCCACTGGAAATATGTGAGAAAATTCACCATAGTTCTTGCAGTTTTTATTTCTTGGATTACAACTGGGATTCAAGATGATTACTTCTCTGTCAATTTCATAATCTTCTACTACTTCCCATCCCTTTGAGTCATCCTCTTCTTTCTGACACAGTGCAATTTATTGCTGTGTGATTTCAAGGAATAAATGGTTTTGTGGGTACAATTCAAAGTCTAATGTTTATAAAAATATTTCCTGTGATTGAAGGATGAAAGCCAGTGTAGCCACAAATCTAAGTGGAATAGACAAAGCAAAATTCTTGCTCAAATAATAGTGCTATCCAGTCTTAGATGTATCACTTTCTTGGCTGTTAAAGTCCTGCAAGTTCGAGCCCTTACAATTTTTCTTCTTATTGTCTCCTGCTAGGTTGGTCTGAAAGTGTTTTTTGGCAGACCAGGCCAGTGGTTTGGAAATAACGATAATGATGGTGACAAAATGTCTGTCTTCCACGATCTGGATGGCTCCGTGACAGGATATTCAAACATTTTTGTAGGCAGAGCAGACAACTACCTGCTCCGTCATCCCGGGTGTGTCACTGTCCCCCGCTGGAATGGGGTGATGTGCACTGGGAGATTTGCACAGGTAAGGGGCTGGCTGCATGCAGTGTCACTGTGTATGTTGGGTGGGACCCTCCAAATGCTCTGCTTGGGGTGATGGAGTGAAACCCATTGAATGCTCAAAAATATAACAGGAGAATAATACTTTGGGTATAGTTTTACTGCTTTGTTTTATCAGGAGTTGCTATTTGAGTATCTAAATACAGGACTGGGCTCCTAGGAGGCAGTCCCACTGAATAAGGGTTTTTGTGCTTCACACTTATATTTTCCTCTGTGTCTCTAAAGAAATAATATTCTGGGCTCTGGCAACCTAACAGTTAAATTCAGAACTGTAAACAAGTAGGCATTTATATTTTTATGTCTATTAATAGTTTCCCAATTATGGCACTCTACGTGGTGAGACTGTTTTTCCACCATAGAAAATTTCCTTGGCTAGGTTTAGGCAAGCGTAAACATTTGCTTCCCTGGGATCCGTTACCAGCATTTTTCATCTAATCAGCATCCAGCAGGATAAGTGAAGTCTGCATTAACTTTATGGGTTTTGGGTAGGGAAATGTATGTGCGTGCAGTGCAGAAGAAATTGGTCCCATGCAACAGAGTTTGATTTAATGTGGAGGGCATATCTGTTGGAGGATTTCAACTTGACCTTGGTTCTCAGCATCTTTAGAAACAGATGATTTGTTTGTGAGTTGAGTTCTGGGTGTTGTATTTCAGATCAAAAGCCTGAAAGATGGAATTCAACTGTGGAGAAAGATGTTTTGCTTTGATCTCAGTAGTTCTATTACAAAATATGTTTTTCTTTTCCTCTTCATGTAGCTCTGGTACACAAGAACCTTTATTCTTCCCTAGTGCAAGCAGGTGAAAATGTCCTTTCAGTTCAAGGAAACAGTGACATTACACTGCAGCTGAACTGGGCCCAAGATAGACTAGGGAAGGGCTACTTGGCATGGAAAAACGAGACCCAAGTCCTTCAGCTAACATTACAGCTAAATCCTTCCTGAGCAAAATGCCTAGATTTCAGTTAATTCCTTTCTGCTTGGTTTCTTCCATTTACTTTCGTACTCTTCTTCTGGACAAAATTTGCCCAGGATCTGGAATGCTTGGGGAAAACCTATTCCTCTGGCAGTGTTTCTAGCGCTGTAATATCCTGAGGACACACCTTCCTGAGGATGTTTTAGTCTGGCAACTTGGGCTGATGTTCTCACCTGACTTCCCATGGCTGGTTCGTGGCTCTTCCTCCTCACCATGGCCAAGGAGCATCATGCATCTTCCCCAGCTGGTGTCTGGGAGCTTCCTGCAGTGGGAGGTGCTGAGAAATGCCTTGTGCTTTGGCTTTGGCATTGCCTTTCTCTGCCAGAAAAGGGCTATAAAGGGACCAGATTAAAGTCACAAGATTTACACAGGCGGGAACTATCAGGCCTCTTTGTCCTCCCCTTTTGATCCTGAAGCCTGTAGGATTGGTATTGTCCAAACAAGACCAGCTTCTCTTATTTTTAATGACAGCTAAAACACTCATGTAATATAAATAAAGTGAGGCTTTAAGGAAGAGCATCAGGTAGAAGGAGATTGACTAGGAAATTGCAAGAGCTGGCAGCACCACAGCTTCTGGGGATCTCTGTGAGTCACCCAGTCTCTGTCAGCAGGGCACTGAGATCCTTGGTATCCCATCAACCTGATTTGCAGCTGCAGCAGAGGCTGATAATAAAATAAAAATGTAGTGTGAGGTCCATCTCATAGTTATCTCAATGTAGGTGGGTGAGATTTCCAAATGCATTGACCTGGAGACATCTCAACACCTATGTTGCTTGCGGAAGATGTGAATGAGATTCCTAAACCATTTCTGTTTTTCACGTGCATAGTAAAAGAAGAACCTTGGCTTCCAGTGGGCAGTTGAAGCTGCACTCTTACTGCTTCCTTGCAGACTTCAGAGCAACTCAGGACAGATTGTGAAACTTTTCTTTTTTGGTACTAGTCCTTTTTTAAAATAGACTGATTTTTTTGGCAGTAGATGCTATTTTCCTTTAGTAGCTTAAAAAGATGTTGCTCATAAAAGACTGCCACTTAGCAAAATCAGTGTCATTTTTCAGTTAACAAAAATTGATTCTTTGCTGGTATTAAACATTTTAGGTAATTCTTTTGATTTTTTTTTTTACCACTTCACTCCGGAAAGTCACCGCCTTACTGTGGTCAGCTAAAATAGAAATTGTTGCACTTCTGATAGCTCTGTTTTTGCCGTGTTTGCAATTACAATGACCATGCACCTGTAAGTTACGTGTGTTCAGTTGGTAGCAGTTTTGGCAGTGATAATTCTACAACTAAAGCAAACAAGAGATGCAGTAGGTAGCAATGGTGTTTCCATACCCAGGCAAAACTGTACAGTCCCAATGCGTGGTGTCTGAGGAGTGTCAGCATCACGCAGAACGGGAAGAAGGAAAAGCTTGCAAAATATTTTTCAGCTAGTGCTCTCCATATTTGGACAAAGAGGTCCAATTTTGATCTCTGATGTACACCAGTGGAAAATAAAAATAGTTTTGCTGCTGTTATTCTGGGGGCTAAAATTGGTCCCAGCATGTATAATAGGAAGAAAAAATAGTTTTTCTTTATGAAATAATGTTGTAGTCTTCACTTAGAAGTTCACAGAGAAAAATTGTTCTCCAGAGAAATGACAATTGAATAACTAGAAGAGCAGATGTGTTTCAAGTTTCTCATTTTTAAGAGATTTTACCCCAGTTTTACAACTGACAACACAGTTTTACAACTGGCAACACAGCAGGACAGAAACAACGTCAAAGAAATCAAAACACGAGCAAACTTTCTCTCAGCAATGAAGATTTTCTGTTCCACTACTTTGCATTTTGCTTATCTTCTTTCTGGATATCCACTTGAATAGCAGATTCCCATGGATTGTAAAAGAACTTATCTTCTCAGTTTCACAGTCTGCTTGGGAAAACTGCCATATAAGCACTGGGAAATCTGACACATCTTTTTAGCATGAAATATTAAGCGGCTAAAATGACAACTGTGTCCATTAAACCATCCAGGCAAGTAGCAGGATCACATATTATGTTTAACTAGCTTGTCTTCTCCTACTCCATTAAGCTGTAATTTCTTCTTTTCTTCTTCTCCTTCTTCTTCTCCTTCTTCTTCTCCTTCTTCTTCTCCTTCTTCTTCTCCTTCTTCTTCTCCTCCTTCTTCTCCTCCTTCTTCTCCTCCTTCTTCTCCTCCTTCTTCTCCTCCTTCTTCTCCTCCTTCTTCTCCTCCTTCTTCTCCT